>NC_141149.1:112017705-112328667 GCF_053477565.2 Lygodium microphyllum | reverse complement strand
ATCCTCATAGTCACTAATATCAACCCACTCTTCCTTAGGCTCACCAAAATCCACTAAACATTCAATAATTCCCTACAATTGGCGTCTTACTTAAAATCTCATAGTCAAACTCCTAAAGAGAGATTAACCACTTGGCTAGGTGATTAGGGTTGAAGCTTGTTCAACAATAAGGGTAGACCCTTAGCCTTGGTAAAAAAATCACATTCTCATAAAGAATGTAATGTCTAATTTTCTTGGTGGCGAACACCATAGCCAAACATACTTTTTCTAAATAATTGTAACAAAGCTTCGAAAGGCCTAATTTTTGGCTTGCAAAAGCGATTGGACAATAAAGTTGTGCCTCCCAAATCTGAGATATCTAACAATTAATACTATGCCTTGTTGCAACTGTAAAGATATAGAAAACCTCACCCCTTTTTGGAGCTTTTAACACTGGTATTTTAGATAATTCCATCTTAACATCCTTAAATGCCACTACACATGGTTCAATCCATTCGAAAACATGGTTGTGTAATCCAAATGACGAATCCCAATATACTACCAACTAATCAACCACCAATACCTGACTAGGGGTTTAAGCCATTGGGATGCCAAATGACTGATTACGGTTATAAGTCTAGTGCATCAAATATTCTTGGAAAAATCAAGGACATGATGAAGCATTATACTAACATAATAACTAAACAATATAGACAAATAGCTGTAGATGTAAACTTCCTTAAGAAGCAGTAAAACTTAATAGAAAGTCGACGCCCTAAAGAGGGTGGTCCATCAAGATTTAGTTGTAAGTGGTGTGGTGATCATCACCCCCCACGAAATTTCCCTCATGTGAAGTGAGATATATGTGGGAAGTCAGGACATATGGCCAATACATGTTGGAGTAGAGTTAGTTCACTCCAACAAGGTAGTCAACAACTTGGGCCAGTGAATCATCATTCAAATTATGCAAATCCTCGAGAAGGACCTTAAGCAAATCTTGGAAAGGTGAATACATACTTTCGAGGATTTAACACTATGTAGTACTTATGACAATGCTCAAAGCACTTACATAGAACAATGAGTTGTCTATCACAGATTGTGGTGGCTGCTTTCAAATCACCTATAAAAACCTTAAGCTATTCAAGGGAGATATCAATTAACATCTTGTCAATCATTCTTTGCCAAGACCTAGGAGCATTGCATAGACCAAAAGCCATGACATGGTATGCAAAGGTGCCAAAGATTGTAATGAATGTCATTTTCAACTTATCCTTCTCAGTTATGGCCATCTCATTATATCATGCAAAGCAATCCATGAAGGAGTATATTTCTCGCCTTTCCAATCGATCTAAAATCTAGTCAATAAAGGGAAGAGGGTAATAGGGTTTTATATTTTCTGCTTATTCAACTCCTTAAAATCTATGCATAGGTGGCTTTAATTGTTCTTCGTCTTCCTTATCACAACTAGTGAGCACCATTCACTGTGTTCAATAGGAAAGATCAGACATGCCTTCCTTAAATGCATCAATTCCTCGAAAAGAGTTTCTCTTAGCTTAAAAGGCATTCGTCTAACCTTCTGCCTTACTAGCTTATCGCCTTATTTCAACGGGATTGTGTCCACATCAATAGTAGGGAGACTCCCCTTCAATCCATAGTAGCTCCATGCAAATATATCCCTAAACTCCTATAGGATCGATACATAGTTTGCACACTCATCATCAGATAATAAGTACCGAGTTTGATTGGATAAGGATCATTAGGAGTCCCAAGATCCCACTCTATTACAATGGCATTGTGTATTTGATCTTTTCCCCCTATTAACTCATTCAAACACACTTGATAGACCTCCTCCGTTGTGGAACCCTCATACACCTAAATCCTTCATCATGCCTAACTCACTAGATCTTGAAGTTCGAATGGCAGAGTGCCCTCATGATGTTGATGGCATCCACCACAACACTTTCTATCGAGATGCCATCAACATATGCTTGAATCATAGGGCAGTGTTTCTCCACATGCTTCCACCATTTGTTGCCCACTCAATTAACACCAGTAGGTTCTACAACATAACCCGTTTGTACGATTTTCTTGAACTCCTTGCGAACATTAGGTGACAACCGTATTAATTGTAGCAAGTTCAAGGGTTTGACTTCACATAGAGCATTTGCTAGGTTGAACTCACGGAAGTTTAGAATAACCTTTTTTTCTTGCCACACCATCATCTCTTTCGGCTTTCTAATAACCTTAACAACCTCCTTTGCTTTTAACTTACGCTTGCTCTTAGCCATTGGCTTCTCTAAGGCACCTACAGATTAAGAGGACTTGTCTAGGTATTGGCATCTACAACCTTCTTGTCAACCACGATAGGTTAGCTTTACTTGTACTTGGGTAATCATTCTAGACCTCTTTCATTTTTTGGCCCCTAGTGACCACTCTTACATTGTTAGAGGCTATGTTCCTATTAATTTGAAATGCCTCTACCAAACTAATCCCACTTGGCACTTCCTCCAGGGTCATGTTGTGAGTGCGGTTGGCATTGCCACTAATCCTGAGAAAGTAGGAGTATGGCCATGACACCAGCCACCAGCCCTAGGGAGGTTCATAGCTTATGCTCCTCAAAGGGTGCATGAGAGCTTCTTTTATTAGAGTTGGGGTTGAAAGATCAAGTTCTTGGCCCAAATTTGGATTTCTCAATCCTATGATAACCAAGCCCAACTATATCCTTAACACATCCTTGATAGTAGAGGTGGAAACTATCTTAATGACATTTCTATAGAGCTACTATTGTTGTGTAATCACATATTGTAAAATTAAAAATATTTCTTAAGCTGACTTTACCTATTTAGTGAGGTCATTAATTTAAGGGTCAACTTTGTTAGTGCATCTCCATAGGTCTCTTAACTTCATTTCCTATCAAATATAGGTCCCTGTGCGAAAATGCTCAATGCCCAATCACCGCAACGCCCACAACCCCACAGCGAGCCGCGGCAAAGCCACGCTGCCGAAAGCACCCTTGCCAATCGCCCACATTGCATGGCCCACAAAACATTCCTGGGCCACGTCCCCTTTCTGGGACAAGCTCTATAGTTGGCTCACGGCAGTCATCACCTCAATTGTACCCACATCGCATGTGCCGCAAGGAGGGTTGCAATATCTCAAGTGTATCTTCCCCTTTCGCCAGCTGCTTCTCTAACAACGAGGCTAGGGCACCATCATCATAGTACTATTCATTTTCGAAGCCTTCGAAGCTTGACATTTTCCAACCCATGGAAAGGCTGATAGCCTCAACATATTGTAATGGTTGTACTCAGGCAAAAAAAAAAGAGGAAAAAAAAAGAGAGGAAAAGAAATGAATGGAAAAATAAGAAGCACCCACGATCACAGCACAGCACCTAGGGGTCCTCAAATTAGGTACGTCTGGTGACCTTGGTCGACCGGCTTCGTCCCTGGTCCCCTAGCCCCCTACAATCACCCACAATTGATCAGGGCACATCAAGGGCAGGACATACCTGGGGAGCTTGTCTCGCCTAGGGTTAGACCTGTCACCCTGACCCACTTGCACAATTTTCTTTTGCACACTGCCTTAGTACCATTGCAATCAGTGGTGATAAGCACCGCACGATTAGCCATGAAAAGTACACCGTACTCATCAAGCAAGTCCAATAGTTTCCAGCTACTGAAAGTGCGGTGTCCGTGTATTCAATTATGCTCCATCGTGCAGTCACAATGCAAAGGATGTCTCATATACCTTCATGTGTACTTCTTCACAACACGGACAACTTTGCTTCATCCACACATTGTTATGAGAAACTAGCCCACGGTCTTCTAACTACATAATATCTAACTATGCACAAGCACTTACATAATATCTGCACCAAAGTATATGCACAGTTTGGGTCCTCAAGTGCAGGGCAATACTCTCAGCTTCCTTAGAGTTTGACCTGTCTCCCAAACTAATCAAATATGTCTTGTGCACGATAAGAAGACTAGCACTACCCCTTAAGGAGAGACCACGTGTGAGGTTTTCCAATTGCAGGTATAAGGTGTTGTACGCTCTTCATCAACACTCAACTCTGAATGCTTACCCCATACCATCCAACAAGCCTGCAAAGAATCGTCATGTGCAGAATCCCCAACAAACCAACACTTGTGCTGGCCATCAATGCAATCCCCAACACAGCATAGCCCTACCACCAACTCCAACAACCTTCCACCAGCCACCTGAGCCACCAACAGGCCCCAGGACCTTCTGCCACACCACTACCAACACTCCTCCATGGAAACCACAGGCGTCCTTGTTACACACGTCTTCGGTGCATGCTACAGCCTGCTACCTACGACGGTGAGTGCCATGGGACTGGCACTCGTCTAGGAGGGGGGTAATGTTAACACCAACACGAAGAAAGCAAAAGTGGAAAAGACGCAGGGCAAAGGCGGAAAAAAGGTAGCCCGACTGAAGAAAGAAAAGGTGAAAAGACCAAAAGCGCAAGGGCAACCTTAAAAGTCCAAGGCAAAGGCAAAAGGGGAAAGGCGCATTTTAAAATAAAAAGGCGCACCCAGAAATCTTGTAAAAGAGCGCCGGGCTCTCACCCTTGCAATTTGTAAATGTAGATGGGCGGTGGAAAGGAAGCTAGGAAGATAGAAGGACAATGGGAAAAAGGGCCTAGGCTATGGCCGGCCATGTAAAAAGGGAAAAGGGGATGACCGCCCAAAAGGGATTTAGGGTTTTGTATATAAAGTTGAAAAGTGAATGAGAAGCTCATTCTTATGTGTGGCCAAAAGTAGCTCTCCTCTTCTTCTTCTTCTTCTTGTTCTTGCTTGCTTGAGCTTGTGCTTGAGAGAGGGAGTGTGAGAGTGTGAGGGAGTGAGTGTGTGAGGGTGAGGGACCGAGGAGGAGAAGCTCTCCATCTTCTTCTCTCTTCTTCTCTTCTCTTCTCTTCTCTTGTCTTGCTCGCGGCAATGGAGCTTGGGGCGTGGAGCTTGAGGATGGAGCTTCCTTGAAGCTTGCACTTGGATCGTGGAGCCACCGGAGTGCGCGGGAGAGGAGGTAACTCGAACGGCATCGAGGTAAGCTCACTACACCCATAGATATGGATGGCGCGTCGGCTATGTGAGAGGTAGCCATTAGTGCTCGGCTTGGAACGCTTGAAACAATAAGCGGTCCGTGGGTCTTGGCGGTTGAGTGAAAGCTCCTACAGCTGCAGTGTGGTATCATGGCTTGGGACCATAACTACCATAGATCTATTTTATGCGGCCTTTCCAAAGAGAGTTTGCCCCTGAGAGAGGTGGTCAATATTGGCTGCCTGTTTTGAATGTAACACGTCAAGAGCCTCATGAGAATGCTTAAGCTTATGCCAAGAAATTGAAGGAGGTGTTCCAAAAATTGCAAACCTCTATTCCCATTCCACATACTGCCCAACTTAGTACTTCCTATATGGATTGGATTTCAACACCCAAGTATAGTTGAGTACCGTTCCTCTCGCTAATATAGATATTGCCATTACACGAGTGGAGGAGATAGAGTCACAAGTACAAGTGGCCTATGTATCTAGGGCAAATCTCTATTCAACTCTAGGTACTAACAATAATTTGGCATTACCTATAGCTAGTGGAGATCAAGGTGTGATAAGTCTACCCATAACAAACCCTAATGCAAGAGGAGGCATCATGCAAAATATATCTATGTTGCTAGCTCTTGAGTGGGTGTCAAATAATTATTCATACTAAGTGTGCATAGCTTAGTTGGCGCATGATGCAACCACATTAAGTGTATACAATTTAGTCGGCATATTGCAAGATGATTCTACTCCTAAATGAGTCAAGGATGCCATTGCAATTGAAGATGTTTATCATGTATGTGTAACTCCTCATCATAGCCATGGATGATAATTATCCAAATCCTATCTTTCAAATGGAAGTAAAGGTGGTTATATTTTTGGAGAAGCCCTCCTCACAAGTTTCTAAGACCTTAACTAACAAGGGATGCAACCCTCTTCCTAAGATCAACTAATAAGGCCCAAGATATGCAAAAAGCTACATGATTCTAAAGGCCTATTGAGAGTGGAAAAAGATTGAATTTTTTGACTGATTTTTGTTGTTTTTGAGGTCTGAATGGTTGATTTTTGATGGATTTAGAGTGATGTATGGTTGTTAATGGAAGTGTTTGAGAGTGTTTTGGATGATATTGATTATGTTTTGGAAGTTCATGATGATTCTTAGTGGAACTATGAAGCTCTATGATGTTCTGATAGGTTCTGTTGAGGTTCTAATACCTTTTGTATAGCTTCTGTTTTGTTATGATTTTCTTTTGTATGAAGTATGGATTTATGATTGATGAAGGTTGAGATCTTTTGAAAGCTTATTTAATAGTTTTTGATAGTTTGGAATGGTTTTAGTATGACTTATGAGGATTTGATGTTCTTTGATGACCTTTTGTAACTCTCTGTAAACCTTCTGTAGAGCCTCTGTCTCTATTCTGTTCTGTAGATCTTCTGTAAGTATTATGTAGAATGTATGTGTGACTTTGGAAAATTTTTCTAGCTTTTGAAAAGGATGAATATAAGCTCAAAAGAGCTAAAACAAACGGAAGAAGTAGCTACCGAAGAGACTGAAGAGAAGGCTGGAGTGACAGAGAAAGGATCGAGATATGAAGGGTTACTATAGTAGCTCTGGTGCCTCTTCGACACAAACATATCTCTTGGGAGGTGTATCCACGACCTAAGAAGGATTATTGAGAGTCATTATTGAGTATTTTAGTGAGGAGATGATGTATTATTGATAGAGAGAGAGAGAGAGAGAGAGAGAGAGAGAGAGCCAGAGATAGCCAATTCTATGAAAACTATGTACCTTTCTATGAAAGATTGAGAGAGAAAACTATGAAGACATTGAAGATGAATAATATGTGCTTGATTTCCATTCAAAAATGGTGTATTCTTTTATGATCCTTGTTCTATTGATGGATTTTATGAAGATGTTGAAGATTATGGTTGATTCTATCAAATCCATGGGGCATATCTATTATGATGCTGTGTGAAGAATTGTTGTTTTCCTTGTTTTGGTCATCAAAAGAATGAAATAAAAGCTTGTTGATGTTACAAGATAGATTTTCTTGCAGTAGAATCCCCTTTTCCTTGGTGTCTCTCTTGGGGCACCATGTTTTTGGTGCGCAGCCGGGGAACCTTGCCATCAACAAGCATCAGAAGAGACTGAAAATGAAGGAAATGGCATTGCCAAGAAGAGGAGAATTCAATGGATGCTTGCAAAGTTTCTTCTTCCATTGAAGAGTTGGAGATTCTTATTGTCAAAGCCACTTTCTACAAGAAGTTCATCCCACAATGGCGGAAGTATATTACCATCATGATGCAAGCTCTATGTGGTGGACTATTTCCTCTTCCTATTGAGGCAACAGAGATGTGTATCTTGGTGGCAAATTGTTTGGGAACAAACTGAAGAGCAGAAACAGAGAGAATGACTATCCATGGAAGATTTGGTATTCATTGAGAAGTTTCCAAACCTCATCAAGTGGGAGATTGTGAAGAAGCTTTAGGAGTCGTGGTCAGTGGAGGTTCACGAAAACAAGAAGGAAGATTTAATATTTGTTCGTGGATGCTCAATAGCAAGATATGTGGGATGCTTGGTGTTCTGACAACCTTATGTTTGTCCAATTAGCAACCCACTGGAAGTTGGTAGATAGAGTGTTCTTTACAACATACATTACTGAAACCATCAGAAAGCTGGCATTATTATAATGATGGCACAACAATGATCCTAAGAAGAATGAGTTTTGATACTTTTAGAACGGAATATCTTCCCCTTTGTAGTGGTTTGAAAGCTAAATTCAGAGATGTTGAAAAGAAGGAAGTAGAAGAGATGTTGGCCAGAGAATCCCCTAGAGACTGAAGCCCCTCTCTGATTCTATTCTATTGAGTACTGAACAACTGGTTGGAGCCAACCCCCTGATGAATGATGCAATCAAGAGGCAAGTGTTAGAACGAGTCCAGAGGTACATGAGAAGAGAGAAGGCAAGAATCAAGACTAAGAACGAGCTTGCAATAGAAGCCTCCTTTGATGCCCTAAAAGCACTCTTTACAGAAGTCCCCATGGAGACTCAAGGTCCCCTTCCTAGTCAGATTCGTCCTGGAAATATTGATGACAGACCAACAAATATAGTCCTATTGCCAATTTTTAAGGGAGAGTACAATGAAGACCCTGATCTTCATGTAGTAGAGTTTATGGTAGCATGTGTGGCTAACAATGCCAGAACCCCTGAGCATTGGTTAGCAATCTTCCCCGCCACTTTCAAAGGCGCGGCATTTCAGTGGTATGAGAGACAAGCAGCAGGAACTTTTGGCACATGGGATGACCTGAAGTTGGCCTTCCTCACTAAATTCAGGCGTGAAGGTTTTGAAGAGTGGATGCGAGAGGAGTTCATGAACCTAAGTTAGTCCATTGGAGAAAGAGTAGAAGCTTATGTCTTGCAAATGGAATCCATCTTGAAGAGATGGACTAACCATCATTTGGACAAAGGTATCCAGAAAGGAGTATTTCTTAGAGGCCTACAACTAGAAGTTCGCAAGTTTGTGAAATTGAGAAGACCAATCAATCTACAAGCTGCAGTGGAAGGTGCAAGATTGTATGACGAAGTTGAAGCAAGGCTGTCAATGACTCCAAGAAGAGGAGTCTTACCTCCTCCCATACCAAGAATGGTATACTCAACAAATGCAGTCCCAGGGACAGTTCCCTACCCCTATCCCCAAATGCAAATAGTACTGCAATATAGTGCATCTAACCCACTGTGGTCACCATAGACAACAGTGCCTCAAATGATGGTTCAACCACAACAACTGGCCTCAAATAGTTACTCCAATGGCGACTCAACAATAGTGGAACCCTACCAACTGGAATCAACAACCCCAAGCCTTAACAGGAACTCTGAATTAGAACTAGAACAGAGGATCCTCTGGATCAACCCAACTAGTGTATGCAGTAATTTCAGAAGCTTCACAAAACCCTACTACAAGTACTTCAGGAGGTGAAAATATGAAGGACTACTTATCCAACTCAGTTGCAAGTATCAAGAAAGAGCTTATGGATGTGATTACAGAGTAGCTACAGACGCTGAAGGTGAATACCACCAATATATCCACTCTTGCGGGAGCTGGGAGAGATGTGATGCATTCTAATGTATGGTGCAAAAAGTGTCATAAAGTGGGACATTTAGCCATTGAATGTACCCGAAAACCAACCATTCATGGAGCCTTTTGTTCCTACTGTTTGAGAAAGAACCATACAGAGGATATTTGCTCTTTGAAAGAGATGCATGAATGAAGATAGAAGGATGAAAATGCAAGATTCAACTTGCTAGAATCCAAAATGAGAATGCAGGATATTGGACCAAAGCCTAGGGAGTTTGGTCCTAATTTCAGTCCAAGAAGGTTTCCCTCTCAAAGTTACAAAGGACAACAGTTTGGCGGTGGTCAGAGATCAGAGGTGGAATGTTATAGGTGTGGATAAAAGGGTCATATCTCCACGAATTGTACAAACCCTAGAAGATCTATGGATTACAAGGCCTTATGCAGCCGATGCAAAGGAGAAGGCTACACTGCAAAGGACTGTCCAAGTCTAGCCCTTGTCAAGGCCAATGCCACTGATAGCCAACAGAAGGCACAAGAGCCAGCCTCCAATTTGGTAGAGTTGGAAGTTGCCGCTATCACGTGCGCCAAGAATAAGAAACCAGTTGTCAACGAGAATAATTCCCCTGCCAAGACGGTGAATTTCAACCTGCCAACAGAGGGACATAGTAGTACATGACAGAACAATGCAGTACAGAGCACTGTAGTGCCACAGAGAGTCACAGAGATAGTCCCAGAAATAGGACCAGAGGTCTAGGAGATAGACGATATAGAAGCACCTCCAAAAATAGAGGAAATGCCGATGCTGCCATTACTACAAGAAAAAAGAAAGATGAAAATGGGTGTAGCCCCATTCCCCAACAGGCTGGAAAAGCCCGTGGATCCTATCAAAGAATATAACTTGGTAAAAGACCTAGACACTTTTAAACCTAACTTAACATTCTGACAGTTGCTGATGCTGTCTCCTAGCTGCCAAAAGAAATTCAAAAGCATCTTGACTCGAAGCCGTGGCTTACGGATTGCTCCTTCAACAACGACCAAGACCAATAAGGCCCCGGAGCCTGTAAAGGAAGTAGATGTGGCTAATGCCTTCCTAGATCCTGGAACCCCAAATATAAGTGTATGGATAGAAGGATGCTTTATTTCACATGCATTGATTGATGGAGGCTCATCAATAAACATAATGACGAATGTGACAATGAAGGACTTAGGGTTGCAAGAAATTCAACCTACGCAGTGGCTTATCAGATTGGCAGACCAAAGCAGAATTAAACTATTGGGCATCCTCCCATACGTAGAAACAACCCTTGCAGGAAGAGACCATTGGCTGATATATTTGGTGGTCAAACCGAATTATTATGGGACCTCATACCCTCTGCTGTTGGGAAGACATTGGCTTTTTGAAGCGAGAGCCAGGGCGGATTGGTTCAAAGGAACCCTAACCCTAGGCAGAGGACCCAACAAAGTGGTGTTGAAATTGTATGGATCGCAAAAAGGCAATGGATCCACATCTATCGAAGTCATAACAGACTCCTCCGATGAAATAATAGATGGTACATCAGGAGCGAAGAGGTTGTTAAACAGATCTTTCCCAAGAAAACAGAGGCACAGTCCCTAACAGTGGGCACTATAAGCCAACTACCTAAGGAAGCAAAGTCCTTGTCGATGGGAGAATACCTCCTGCCTCGACTCGAATTGACTTCTGAAATCACCTCTGACAGCGAGATAGAAGCATGGATGTACTGTTCTTCCTGTTACATGGCAGTCGTAGAGACAATAACAGAGATAGAGCCAGAGACAAAAGCAGAAGCAGAAACAGACACAGAGGTGGAGGATCTGTTCTTCTTTTATAGAGCCTCTACAGAAGCAAAGACAGAGCCTCTAGAGGAAGAGGATAAAAATGATGAGGAAGAAAATGAACCAGGATATGAAAGTACAGATGAAGAATTTCCTCTAATAGCGGACGATCTTGTTGATGGCCCTACAGAGACCTCAGAGGTCGAAGATCTCTGGGTGTTGGATGAAATGACCATGGTTCCATTTGGGTTGACCAATGGACCACAAAGTATGTAGAATCTGCATAAGCAATGGATCAAAGGCATAAAAATTAAGTTCACCAGTGGCTCCTATCGCCCTGACCATTCATTCCAGAGAAAAGATGATGATGATGCCCCTTGTCAACAAAAGCTAGAGCTATCAAAGCTACAGCTTCTAGAAGGTCCATGCTATGTGACATTCCTAGACGCATCCTCTGAAGATGAATCCCTAAGTCCTGAAGAAATCACCACTCACACAGAAGCAAGCAAGCTCTGATACCCTTCCAGCAATCTCAACAGACAAATGAGTCATTTGTTCAGAAGGAAGACACTAGTTCCAGTGGAACATTAGATGAGGACACTACTTCCTTGAAAGAGTCAGACCTCTATCTAGAAGAAATCCGTGGGACATTTATCTGTGAAGTGGAAGGTGAAAGACAAGTAACGTTCTTGGATACTGATGGTGCTGAACGTCACCTGAAAGTGGATCTCAATCTTCCAGAAGAAGAACTAGTAGTCGTGCGAGATCTACTAAAGGAGAACTTAGATGCGTTTGCTTGGTCATATAAAGACCTAAAGGGGATTGATCCCACAGTATACCAACATCACATTGACCTAGAGCCTGATGCCAAACCTGTAAGGCAAAGACGAAGGCGTATGAATTCTAATTATTCTACTCTGGTGAAGGCTGAATTATTGAAACTTCTTGAAGCCGAGTTCATTTATCCCATGGCTAACAGTGAATGGGTTTCACCCATTGTGATTGTACCCAAGAAGAATGGGAAACTTCGAATATGTGTGGACTTTCGGAAGCTGAACTCCAAGGCGAAGAAGGATCATTTCCCTATCTCTTTTTCAGACCAACTATTGGACACATTGGCATGCCATGAGCTCTATTCCCTCTTGGATGGATTCAGTGGATATAACCAAGTCCAAATTGCAGAAGAGGACCAATCCAAAACAACCTTTACCATAGAATGGGAGACCTATGCCTATAGAGTGATGCCGTTTGGGCTCTGTAATGCTCATGCCACCTTCCGACGAGTAATGATGGCTGCCTTCCAGAATTATTTGCATGATTTTATTGAGGTGTATCTCGATGAGTTCTGTGTCTATACCTTAATCCATGAGCATTGGGGACACCTAGAGCAATGTTTTGACAGATACAGAGAGTATGGGATTTCTCTCAACCTCCATAAATGTGTATTTGGTATCTCATCAGGAGTTCTTCTGGGCTATATTGACTCTGCACAAGGAATTGCAATAGACCCAGTGAAGATTGAGAAGATTGCTGCCTTGGCAGCACCAACAAACCTCAAGCAATTAAGAGGATTTCTTGGCCATGTGGGTTACTACAGAAGATTTATTCCACATTTTGCAACCAAGGTAGCCCCTCTGCACAAGCTCCTAAGGAAAGATGCGGATTTCCTTTGGACTAATGACTGCGAAGGAGCTGTTAATACCCTAAAACATTGTCTTATTCAAGCACCTATCTTGCAACCTCCTGACTGGATGAAGGAGTTTCACGTGCACACAGATCCATCAGTCAAAGGGCTAGGTGCTGTCCTATGTCAAAAGGGCCCTCTAAATTAGATCAACCAATATATTATGCAAGCTGAAAGATCACTGATAGGGAACAGAGCTACACAGTGACAGAGCTTGAGTGCTTGGAAATGGTGTTTGCACTAGAGAAGTTTCGACACTATCTATTGCCAATGCATTTCAAGTTTTACAAGGATCATAAAGCCCTGTCCTTCTTGATGAACAAAGTAGATGTTAAAGGACAGCTGATGAGATGGTTGCTCCTATTCCAAGAGTTTGACTTTGAAGTGGTCATTAAGCCTAGCCATTTCCATGTCCTAGTAGATCATCTATCACGGATCCCTCAAACTGCAAGAGAGGAACAGGATGATCCAGACCTTCCTTATGCTTCCTTGTTTCTAGTTTGAAACAATTACTCTTGGGTATGTAGACATAGCCAACCTCCTGGAAACTCAACAGTATCCCCTTGGCATCTCAAGCCGTGATAAGAAGAAGCTTCTGTTAGAATCAACCCCCTACACTTTGCTAGGCAGTGCACTGTACAAGAGAGGCAAAGAAGTATTGAGAAAATGTGTTGCAGGGGATGAAATCGGCATAGTATTGAAAGCATGCCATGACGAACCATGTGGTGGAAACTTCGTAGGAGAAGCGACAGCCAGGAAGGCTCTGTTAACAGGATACTAGTGGCCGACCCTCCACAAGGATGCATATGACTACTGCAAGAGATGTGATGCTTGTGAGCGAATGGGGAAACCCACCAAAACAAGTGCCATGCCACTGCAGTCTATTCTTCCCCTAAAGCCATTCGAGAAGTGGGGGATTGATTTTGTGGGTCCCATTGATCCACCCACTAGATGGAAGCAGAAGAGATACATCTTAGTATGTACAGTTTATGTCACAAAGTGGTGTGAAGCTAAAGCTCTGAAGCGGGATGATAGTAATAGTGTATCTCTGTTCATATACGAAAATATTATCACCCATTTTGGCAGTCCCCTCGAGCTGGTAAGTGACAGAGGTACTCATTTTTTGAACAAAATCATGGAGGAGTTGACGGAGCTATATAAGATCCGCCATCGCAAGTCCACTCCTTACTACCCCAGATCCAACGGCCAAGTTGAAGTCACCAATCGTATCCTTTGCTTGATCTTGACAAGAATGATTGCCACACATCATCGCGATTGGGACGATCGACTTATAGAGGCCCTTTGGGCATACAGAACCTCCCATAAGGCATCTACAGGACAAACCCCTTTCCAGTTAGTGTATGGTACAGAAGCCGTCTTCCCTGTTGAACTGGAATTGCTCTCTTTGTGAGTGGCAGTTAAAGAACGCTTGAGAGATGATGAGTCACTTCAACGCCCTCTTCTACACTTGGAATATTTATATGAGATTCGGCAGATGGCCCTACAATGTATGGAAACCACTCAAGCGCGACACAAGGCCTATCATGACAGTTTCATCAAGCATAAGGAGTTCAAAGAAGGTGATCTTGTCCTAGTCCATGATTCAAGATTTGGCAAGTTTCCTGGCAAGCTTCAACAACGATGGATGGGCCCTTACAAGGTACTTGCTGTCAATCCTAATGGCTCTGTTCAGGTGCAGACTGTTGATGCCTCTGATGATCCTTTTCTGATCAATGGCTATCGTCTGAAGAAGTACTTCCCTCCTTGGGGATCTTGACAATCACAGTCGACCTACCCTCTCCCTTTTGGGTGTCGCATTGTCCTTCTCTTCGTGCTTCTGATAGCCCTTATGATTCTCCTCATGAGGCGGTCTCGTTCTGCTAGCCCCTCACCGATACCTCTCAACCCTATATTGTTCTCTTCTCGTTTGATTCAACAACGGTGGCGAGGTTGGTCCTGATACATGGTATTTCTACCATTCTCTTTATTAACAAAAAGAAGAAGAAGAAGAAGAAGAAGAAGAAAAACCAAAACAGACAAAGCTGTTATGGGAAAAAAGGAAGAAATTCCATGTCATAACAAGCCTCGTTCCAAGAAAAGGTGGAAATACCCTTGGGCGGGAAGCTGACTGTGGAAAAGGTGGTAACACCCCGCAGTTCAAGATAGCTGACTCACCAACATAACCTTTCCATCAAGTAATTTGAAGGCACCTCCCTTAGTGCGCTGTCTCTGCAATATCAGTCCGCATCTGCCCTTCTTAATAGACGACCTTTCTTACAAATCATTGAAGTATCAGACTTTTGGCTGCCTCCCTGGGTACGCCTCATCTTCAATATCCTGATGAAAACAACAGCCGACACAATCTTCATCACCAACCCCTTGAGTGATGTGAGTTTTCATCCTAGCAGGATGGTGATGTGTGTATGGGCTGCCCTCTGTATCTATCAGTGAGCGTGAGACAGAGGGTGGGCTGAGTGACCAGTCTTTCCCTTCAAATCAAATGAGAGGTGAGATGTGTGAATGGAGTGTTGCATGCATCGGTTAGGCCTCTCAATGCACAATGCACGATTTGTTCCTGTGCACCGTACCATAAGGCTCCCTGGCCTTCCTTCTTGCACTGTATGCTGTCACAGGGCGGGATGCACAGTTGCATCATCAAATGCGCACAAGGCATGCAACCTCTGCACAAGTGACAGAGGGGATTACATCAATGGGTTTCAGGAACGGGTTGCCCTCCTGGATCTTTCAACAGAGAGTGAGACAGAGGGTGGGCTGAGTGTGACTGGTGTTTCTTCAATCAATTATTGAGAGGCGAGGCTTGAGGGATGTTACGACAATTGGAGTCAGGTATGTTTCTGTTTCCCTATGCACCCACGGGATGGGTCTCTGCCATCAGCATAGGACACGTCACTCTGTTCTGTACACTGTATTGCAAGGCTCCCTGGCCTTCCTGCTTGCACATATGCTAGATGGGTTGGACACGCTAATGCACTATCAATTGTGCAATTTGGCATACTCCCTCTGTCCCACCCCCTTGTCGATTCCTAAACCGAGTGAGAGATCTGGGTTTCCATCAATATTACCTCGAGTGATGTAAGTTATGGCGCGAGCGACTGTTCTCTCATTCCATTTGAGTGCCCGTGAGTTGAGTGACTATCCTTCGTCAATGACACCTCCCCCGACAGGCTTCATCAACTAGTTACCTCCCTGGGTGCTGCTACATGGTCCTTGCCATGCTGACTAAATGCTGGAATGAGCCGTGGTACCTCCTGCAGCTGACTCCAACCCTTCTGTAGTAGTAGTGACGGTTCCTTCGACCATATGCGAAATAGGCCAAGTTTTTCTAACCTTATCCTTATGATTACAAATGTAAGTTATGTTTTAAGTATGGGGACGCCAGAGTTCAGTCGGTTGACACGTCCTAGATTATGTTGCTGCATCTAACCCTGCCCGATAAGGTCTTATGTGCGGGGACGTGTCCTTGTGCATATGTTGTACATATGTTCTGCATATCATCATGGAAATACATCTATCCACCTCCAAATGCGGAAATTCATTTTCTATGCTCTGATGGGGTCCCTGCCCCACTCATTCATTCTATTTCACCCTGTCTCCAGGGTTGTTCCTTGTCCGTTTGTCTTTATCATTTGTTTTGCCTTTTTTTCATGTGAACGCACCTTACATTCACTGAGACTCACATCCAACCCTATTGCCTTGTTTGTCCCTCTGAACTGGCAATTTTTTCTTTTTATACACCCTTGTTCCGACTTACGGGGCTCATTCGCTATCCCATTTTGAACAGTTTTATGTTTTTCCATGTGAACGTATCCTACGTTTAATGGACCTGATATTTGATGTCATAACCTAGTTTGTCCCTTTGACTGTCACATTTTCCTTTTTACATTCACTTGTTCTGGCTTACTGTTTTTGAGTTATTAATTTTTGAAGCAATTCCCGCTAATTGGATATATTTCCATATGAACGCGTCATTCTCGCTTCAAAACAGCAATCTAACATCCCAGCCCTATCCTACACCTTCCCTTGGACATATTTCCTTTTTGCACCCTGTCCTTCCCCTGTACGGTTGTTCGTTATTAATTTTTGTGAGTTCTCGTGTCTTTTTCATGCGCATTTTTGTTCTTTTTCCATGTGAACCTGCCCTATTCTCTTTGGAATTCCATTTTGACTAGATAGCCTTGTCCAACTACCCTTCTTGCACAATTCTCCTTTTTTCTTTACCCTATTTTTCCCTTTGTATTTTTTGTTATTAATTTTTATTGGTGTTTTTGAGCTCCATTTTCTTGTTTTTTCCATGTGAACGCCTCCTAACCCCATCCGAATTGCGATTTGATGTGGGAGCCTTGAAGGTTTTATGTGCCTTGTTATTTTTCCTTTTTACTTCCCCTCGTTCCGGTGCACGGATCCTTTTATATTAATTTTCGAATCTCTTTTCAGGTATGATCTTTGGGTTTTTTTCCATGTGAACAGGTCTTATCTCCATCAGAATTGTGTTCTAACATGATAGCCATGTCCGACATGACTTTTCTCACAATTTTCCCTTTGTCCGCATTTCATTTCAGAGAGCGAATTTTTTGATATTAATTGTCGTATGCGTTTTTTTAGCCTATTTTTTTGTATTTTTCCCATCCTTCCCCCCATTTCATCCTCCTCCTCCCCCCTCCAATTTCTCCTGCCCATTTCAACCCACTACCCCCCCCATTCTGAACCCCCCCCAATTCAAACCCTTCCCCCAATTCAACCCACTACAAAACCCCCCCCCCCCCCCCCCCCCCCACTTCAATTCAAACCCTTCCCCCTACATTTAAACCCCCCCAACTTTATCCCCACCCCCAAATTTAATCCCCCATCTCCAACTTTACCCCCTTCCCCCCAACTTTAACCCCCTTCCCCTAAATTTGGCCCTTGTCTCTCAATTTAATTCCCCTCCTCCTAATTTGACCCCCTCCCCACATTTACCCCTTCCCTTCTCTTAATTTACCTCACCTCCCACCTAAGCCCCCTGTCCCACCCCCTACCTCTGTCCTTAACCTCTCCCCCTTGTTCGCCCCCCCTCGCGAGCTGCGGTCGACCTTTTGGTGTTGGTGGCTGTTCGCTTGTGTTCACGTGTGAGGACGGACGTCCGCCTTGTTCGTGTGGTAGGGTCTTGCAGCCATTCATACGCAATCACAGTCATCAGCAGCCGTTCATATGCAGTGACGGGTACTTTAAATCTTGAAATATCTAAAACACATTAAAAACATTCAAATACTCATTAAAATTCAAAAAAATTACAGAAAAAATCCTGAAAAATATCCAATATTTTTGCAAAAAATTGAAATATTTTTCAAACTGAAAATCTAAAAAAAAATTCAAAAATTGAAAATTCTTTTCAAAAACATTAAAACACTAGTCAAAACTCATTAAAAATTGATAAAAATATCAACATAATTTCAATTTTTTTAAAAAATTCCATAAACTCATTTGTACATTTTGAGAATATTTGACCAATTGAAAATGCTTTCGTAAGTGGCCAAAGTATTATTTAGAGACAAAACCCTAATTTTGATGCCCAAATTCATATAAAATTCATTTTAAATCTAAAAAATGAGCTGAATAATGTGAATTAAATATGATTATCTTTTTGACACTTGATGCTCATGATTGGTTGCTGAAATTTCATGTTCACCTCCTTAAAAAGAAAAAACCAAAACCTATTATTTAAAAAAAGATCATAATCATAAATCCCAATCAATTCAACATCCCAATATATCCATCTTTTTATTTTGGTCATACGTATCATTTGTTTTATTATTTTTGGTCTATGTGTTAGTTTTTTTTTCTTTTTCTATATGACAGGACGACTAATTTTAGTCGACCTTTTGTCCATTGTGTGGAGTATTTGTGGATTGCGTCTTTTTTTTAGGACGTGATATTAGACTTTGCAGATAGCCCAATTGCCAGTTTTTTTTCTCTTTTTCCCTCTCTCACGTTGCACCGTAACACACATGTAATTGTAATAAAATTAATCGACCATTGCACCCACCAAATAAACAGAATGCACTTCATTAATTTTTAATTTAAAAGGAACCCGACTATTAATTGTAAAAGGAACCCCACTGTTGCACGAGCACATGGCACAATAACCCATATAATTTTCTAAAATAAATCCACAGTACACGCCCACACGTGCTACAGACATAATTTATTTATAGTTAAAATGAACCCCTTTCATTACGCATGCATGCACTTTGCGCCACGGATCATGTAAGTTGTGACAATGAATTGCATTTTTAGAGACCCCTAGTCAGTCAAGTCAGTCTAAGTAGGGGTTGGGATTGCAGAATCGACTCACTATGCATTAATGGTTAATTAATAATGAACTGCAATATAATTTGTACATGGTTAAAATAAATTTGATAGTATTCACCCATCCACGTTCATTGCACCATAGGTTTACGTAATGCGTTTACGGGGTTGGGATTTGTTAAGTCCAAGATGTCGGTATTATTCATATGTCTTTATTCTGTTGGTCCAAGTTTTGGATTCTGTTTGAGTTTGGTTATTTTCTGGGGTACGGTGTGTTTGAGTTTTTTTATTGATTGCTTGATTACGCGGGATCAGGGTGCTTGCTTGTTGCATAGTATGAAGCTTTCGGTCGCACGAGTACATAGGTCATGTCAAATTTTTCCGTAGGATGTGGATTATTTGGAGAAGTCCGGTCTGGTCATTTGTCCTTTATTTTAATATTCTTCTCAGTGTTGATTTGTCTGGGTTTTGCGGAAATTTTTTTATCTTTTTCCTTGGTTGCATGTGTGGGTTTTTTGTTGTAGTTTGAATGGCATCTACCTCTATTCCTCCTATTGTCATCCAGCATATGTCGTTGCCGGTGCATGACTATGCTCTTATCCTAGAGGCGGATTGCATTTGCCGTGCTGGTCTTCATCCTTTTGTGGCTTTGAAGTTTCCGCCAGTGGACAACATGTCAAGATTGTGGGAGAGAAGGAAGGAGTCTCGCTTGAAGCTTTCTTGCTTGCACAATGGGGGAATACACACAAGGGTGGAGGCTGAAAGCAGTTTTCCTCTTCTTAGTTGTGTAAGCCAAAAGAACTCTAGTACAAAGAAATAGAAGAACCCTATGTATAGGTCTCAAACCAAACTCAACTAACTAAGGTGGCATACTAACTGAACCACGAACTAGAGTAGATAAGGATAGCTTTCATGGGCGGTCTACCAACCGCGACTGCAACTGACACGTCGGTGACATAAATACATAACGGTCACCCTGGCGTATCACGAGTGGAGCTCGATATCTCAACACTCCCCCTCGAGCTCAATCCCAATTCCTGCACACCAAGCAGGTCTCTGAACTTGCACAGCTTCTCTGCGCCCAATGCCTTCGTGAATATGTCAGCTACCTGATCCTCTGTGCTGACATAAACTAGATCAATAAGACCTAGTAAAACCCTTTCTCGCACATAGTGATAATGCACCTCAATGTGCTTTGTTCTAGCATGATAGACTGGGTTATTTGCCAAGTGTATACTACTCATGTTGTCACAATAAATGACAACTGGCCCATCTGTAGACTGATGCATATCATAAAGTAGCTTATGCAACCAAGCTACCTCACATGCAGCCATTGCTGCACCCCTGTACTCAGCCTCTGTGCTCGACAAGGCAACTGTAGGCTGTTTCTTGCTGCTCCAAGTGACTGCAGCACTCCCAAAAGAGAACACATATCCACTGGTAGATCGTCTATCAGAAATACTACCAGCCCAATCAGCATCAGTGTATCCATGCAACTGTATCTGAACCCCAGTCTCATAAAATAGTCCATACTGCAATGTGGACTTTACATACCTGAGTATGCGTCTAGCCGCATCCAAATGCGATTTCCTTGGAGCGTGCATAAACTGACTTACCAATCCAACAGCATAGCTCAAATCTGGCCTGGTAATAGTCATATAAATCAAGCTTCCTACTATGCGTCTGTACATAGTAGGGTCTTCCAGAAGCTCACCTGCATCTGCGCTCAGCTTCACATTCTGCTCCAAAGGAACTGAAATAGGCTTACAGCCTGTCATCCCATATTTGGACAGCATGTCCAATCCATACTGCCTCTGCAAGAGCTGTATCCCACTTGGTGATCTAATCACCTCAATGCCCAAGAAATAACGCAGCTCTCCCAAATCCTTCATCTCAAACTTTTGCTTCAATAGCATTTTTACATGAAGGATATCTTCATCATTGTCACCTGTCATAATCAAATCATCAACATAAATGACAAGTAGCATAATACCTTTCTCTGTTTTTCTCACATAAAGTGAGAAATCTGCCTTGAAAATCTGAAAGCCAATAGTGACAAGATACTGTCCTATCTTGTCAGACCATGCTCTAGGTGCTTGCTTCAAGCCATACAAGGCTTTCTTCAACTTGCAAACAAACTCAGGATGAATAGCATGCACATAACTTGGTGGCTGCTCCATATAGACCTCTTCTTGCAAATCACCATGCAAGAAGGCATTCTTTACATCCATCTGATGTAAAGACCATTCCTTTGATGCAGCCATAACAATGACTGCTCTTACGGTTGCCATCCTTGCAACCGGACTGAATGTTTCTTCATAGTCAATGCCATATGTTTGTGCATACCCCTTGACTACTAATCTTGCCTTGTATCTGTTCACAGAACCATCTGCATTGTGCTTCACCTTATAAACCCACTTACAGCCAATTGCATTCTTACCTTTAGGCAAAGGTACCAATTCCCATGTAGCATTTGCTTCCAAGGCATCCATTTCTTCATCCATGGCTTTCTCCCATTTTTCTTTTCCCATGGCTTGCTCAAAAGAAGTGGGTTCTGGTTTTTGTATCACTTTTACCATATATGCATAGTGAATGGCTGTAAATCCATCATATTTCAGCCTATCCACAGGATACCTAGCTTTGGTAGACCTACGCAAAGTAGGCTCACTTCCAGGTGCTCTCAAAACATCCCTGGTCTTCCTTACTCCAAGTGTAACAATAGAAGGGATACCTAACTCATCATCAATGCTCTGTTCTGAGCCACTGGATTCACAATCCACATAAAAGTGACCTGCATTCACATCAAACATGGGCCGATCTACCTTCTCTTTTCCTTTTCGTGAAACCTACATACCACTATCTACATTGCTTTGAGAAGATTCTCCAGATCTCAATCTGCCTGTCCATGGCGAAGAATGTGAACCACTGCTAGAGGACGCTCCAGGTCCACTAATATTTTGTGACTGCTGCTTTGAATTCTGTGCAGCATTACCATTTTGTGCATCTACATCATCAATCACATTTACTGGTTTATACAAGCTACTCATCTCATAGAAAACAACATCTCTGCTCACTGTAAACTTACGAGTAGAAGGGTTATAGCATCTATATCCTTTTTGCTGCAGAGAGTAACCAATAAAGATGCACTTCTCAGCTTTTGGATCCAACTTGGATCTCAACTCATCTGGCACATGTACATAGGCAATGCAACAAAAAATTTTCAAATGAGAAATATCTAGTTTTCTACCAGTATACCTCTCCTCTGGAGTCATCCCATGTATTGTTGCAGTGGGAGTCCTGTTCATTATGTAGACTGCTGTAGCAACTGCTTCAGCCCAATAAAAATTTGGTAGGTCTTTTTCATTGAGCATGGCACGAGATACCTCTCCAATATGTCTATTTTATCTTTCTGCAATTCCATTTTGCTGTGGGGTATGACTGCATGAATATTGCTGTATTATGCCATGCTCCTGCAAAAACCTTGCAAACTCATTTGAGAGGTACTCTCCCCCTCCATTTGACCTTAGGCATTTTATTTGCAGGCCTGTTTCTTTTTCAACCATAGCTTTAAGAGTTTTGAAATGCCCAAAAACTTCACTTTTCTTTTTCATAAAATACACCCAAACTTTTCTGCTATAGTCATCAATAAAAGTGACAAAATAATGATAGCCTCCAAGAGATGCAGCTTTAGTAGTCCACACATCAGAGTGGATTAATTCCAATGGCTTCTCACTCTCTTGAACATGTCTAGGAAATGGTTTCCTTGCTTGTTTTCCAAATTGGCAGGCTTCACATACCTTATGCATTTCTGCAACCTTGAATTTAGGCAATCCTGTAATAATATTTTGGGCCTGCATTGATTTAAGTCGCTGTACATTAACATGACCAATGCGTTTATGCCAGATATCAATATTTGCAACTACACCGGTCCCATGTGCAAACATTGCTGCACTCAATTCAGGCATGTTTACATCCAATGTAAACATTTTGCCCTTCTTCTTTCCTTTTGCTATAAGGCGACCTTTATTTTTCATATCCTCAACAAAGCATCCACGAGGATTAAATCTAACCTGCAAGCCTTGCTCAACCATTTGACCAACAGAAACCAGATTCTTGGTGATATTCGGGACATGAAATACATCTGACATGTATTTCTTTTTCCCATCCTGTATAGACACTGTAATTTTTCCAATCTGCACAATAGGATGTCCAGTATCATCACCAGTCTCCACAAATCCTGGTTTTTCCATTTTCCTTGCATCCTTCATCCATTCTGCATGACCTATCATGTGGTTTGATGCACCTGAGTCAACATACCACACTTCGTTGCTTTCTTCTGCACTTGTCACAGAATTGTTCATGTGTTGCACCATAAACAAATGTTCATTTCTGTCATCACCCTGTCTACTAGAAGATGCATAATTCCCTTGTTGCAGTTTTCCATTCATGATGTCATTCTGCTTTTTATAGTAATCTTTATACATATGACCCATTTTACCACAGTAGTAGCATTCAACATTACTGTTTGCATTTTGGCCTCTTTGCCATGCACCACGACCTCTTTGGCTCCCCCTGCCTCTAGAGTTACCACGTCCTCCTCCATAGGACTGGTTTTCTTGAGTTTGCTGCATATTCTGATTTCTACCACGGCCTCCAAATCGTCCTCCTCTACCTTTGCCTCTACCTCTTCCAGCATTTGAGTAGAAGACAGTTTCTTTTGAAGTTCCTCCTGAAGAAGATGCACCACCATTTCTTTGCTCGTCAGAAATTAGAAGAGCAATCAACTCCTCAAAATCAGGAAATCTTTCACGAACTGAAATGGATGTCTGAAACTGTGCATAATCCTTTCCTAGACCATTCAAGGTCACAGAAACTAAATCATCATCTTCCACTGGCGACCCAATGGAAGCAAGTGCATCTGCAATCTTCTTCACTTTCATGTGGTAGTCATTGATGCTTATACTTTCTCTTTGCACATTATGCAACTCTTGCTTGAGCTGCATTTTCCTGGCTTGCATATTTGTGCTATACATTTTTGACAAAGTATCCCATGCCTCCTTTGGCGTACTTGCATCCTGAATATGCACAATTATAGAGTCTTAAATGCTGATAGACAGCCAGTACATAACTTTCATGGCTCTCTCATGCCATGCTTTGAATGCCTGCATTTGTTGTTGATTGGGAACATAAGGAAGAACTGGTTCTTCTTCATTTCCTGCAAGAAATTCCCAATATCCTTTTCCCATAAGGAAATTCGTCATTCTAAACTTCCATGCTTGGAAGTTGTTCTTGTCAAGCTTTTCAGTTACAATCTGTGAAAGAGAATCAGACGCCATTACACAACACTGCAAAAAATTCTGTCACTGCAAAGAACACAGCTTCAGCCTCACAAAGGCAAATCTGCAAAACTGACGAAAGTGGTATTTGACCACACAGTCACTTCCTAGTGACGATTTTGCATCAACAGGCAACAAGGATGATTCTGTAACTCCCAATGTCTCTGCGCACAGGCATACGATACAATTTCTACAGTAACTTTTCACCGACTTGTAGAATAGTGGCTGCACAGCATAAAACTGGGCCTTTTTCTGAGTGCGTGCAGAAAACTTCCGCCTCCAAAACAGGCCCCGAAATGGCCTCAAATCAAAAAAATAGGGTCGCCAAGGGCTAAAGCCCTTATCCCGTAGCATATACTGCCCTCTTGCTTCACCGCGAAGGGCGTCTCAACCTGAGACAATGCACTCTTGC
Source organism: Lygodium microphyllum (assembly GCF_053477565.2). Classification (NCBI taxonomy): domain Eukaryota; kingdom Viridiplantae; phylum Streptophyta; class Polypodiopsida; order Schizaeales; family Lygodiaceae; genus Lygodium; species Lygodium microphyllum. Next base: position 112,304,022 of record NC_141149.1, on the reverse strand, counting down.
AATTTCTGGCTGTGCTGCTTGCAGAGATCTGCTCCCAAAATAGAAAATGAAAGCAACACTGCTCCTCTTACCAGAACACCGCGAGCTTGGCTTGCTTTCTTGAGCTCCTTACCACGAACAAGGCTCTGATACCATGTCAAGATTGTGGGAGAGAAGGAAGGAGTTTCACTTGTAGCTTTCTTGCTTGCACAATGGGGGAATACACACAAGGGTGGAGGCTGAAAACAGTTTTCCTCTTCTTAGTTGTGTAAGCCAAAAGAACTCAAGTACAAAGAAATAGAAGAACCCTATATATGGGTCTCAAAACCAAACTCAACTAACTAAGGTGGCATACAAATTGAGCCACGAACTAGAGTAGATAAGGATAGCTGTCATCTAGCTATTATTCATGGGCGGTGTACCAACCGCATCTGCAAACTGACACGTCGGTGACATAAATGCACAACGGTCACCCTGGCGTATCACGAGTGGAGCTCGATATCTCAACAGCTTGCACAATGGGAAAATACACACAAGGATGGAGGCTGAAAACAATTTTCCTCTTCTTAGTTGTGTAAGCCCAAAAAGAACTCTTATACAAAGAAATAGAAGAACCCTATATATGGGTCTCAAACCAAATTAAACTAACTAAGGTGGCATACTAACTGAGCCACGAATTAGAGTAGATAAGGATAGCTGTCATCTAGCTATTATTTATGCGCGGTGTACCAACCGCATCTACAACTGACAAGTCGGTGACATAAATGCACAACGGTCACCCTGGCATATCACGAGTGGAGCTCGATATCTCAACACTCCCCCTCGAGCTCAATCCCAATTCCTGCACACCAAGCAGGTCTTTGAACTTGCGCAGCTTCTCTGTGCCCAATGCCTTCGTAAATATGTTAGCTACCTGATCCTCTGTGCTGACATAAACTAGATCAATAAGACCTAGTAAAACCCTCTCCCGCACATAGTCATAATGCACCTCAATGTGCTTTGTTCTAGCATGATAGACTGGGTTATTTGCCAAGTGTATACTACTCATGTTGTCACAATAAATGACAACTGGCCCATCTGTAGACTGATGCATATCATAAAGTAGGTTATGCAACCAAGCTACCTCACATGTAGCCATTGCTGCACCCCTGTACTCAGCCTCTGTGCTGGACAAGGCAACTGTAGGCTGTTTCTTGCTGCTCCAAGTGACTGCAGCACTCCCAAAAGAGAACACATATCCACTGGTAGATCGTCTATCAGAAATGCTACCAGCCCAATCAGCATCAGTGTATCCATGCAACTGTATCTGAACCCCAGTCTCATAAAATAGTCCAAACTGCAATGTGGACTTCACATACCTGAGTATGCGTCTAGCCGCATCCAAATGCGGTTTCCTTGGAGCCTGCATAAACTGACTTACCAATCCAATAGCATAGCTCAAATCTGGCCTGGTAATAGTCATATAAATCAAACTTCCTACTATGCGTCTGTATATAGTAGGGTCTTCCAGAAGCTCACCTGCATCTGTGCTCAGCTTCACATTCTGCTCCAAAGGAACTGAAATAGGCTTACAGCTTGTCATCCCATATTTGGACAGCATGTCCAATCCATACTGCCTCTGCAAGAGCTGTATCCCACTTGGTGATCTAATCACCTCAATACCCAAGAAATAACGCAGCTCTCCCAAATCCTTCATCTCAAACTTCTGCTTCAATAGCATTTTCACATGAAGGACATCTTCATCACTGTCACCTGTCATAATCAAATCATCAACATAAATGACAAGTAGCATAATATCTTTCTTTGTTTTTCTCACATAAAGTAAGAAATCTGCCTTGGAAATCTGAAAGCCAATAGTGACAAGATACTGTCCTATCTTGTCAGACCATGCTCTAGGTGCTTGCTTCAAGCCATATAAGGCTTTCTTCAACCTGCAAACAAACTCAAGATGAATAGCATGCACATAACTTGGTGGCTGCTCCATATAGACCTCTTCTTGCAAATCACTATGCAAGAAGGCATTCTTTACATCCATCTGATGTAAAGACCATTCCTTTGATGCAGCCATAGCAATGACTGCTCTTATGGTTGCCATCCTTGCAACCGGACTGAATGTTTCTTCATAGTCAATGCCATATGTTTGTGCATACCCCTTGACTACTAATCTTGCCTTGTATCTGTTCACAGAACCATCTGCATTGTGCTTCACCCTATAAACCCACTTACAGCCAATTGCATTCTTACCTTTAGGCAAAGGTACCAATTCCCATGTAGCATTTGCTTCCAAGGCATCCATTTCTTCATCCATGGCTTTCTCCCATTTTTCTTTTCCCATGGCTTGCTCAAAAGAAGTGGGTTCTGGTTCCTGTATCACTTTGACCATATATACATAGTGGATGGCTATAAATCCATCATATTTCAGCCTATCCACAGGATACCTAGCTCTGGTAGACCTACGCAAAGTAGGCTCTCTTCCAGGTGCTCTCAAAACATCCCTAGTCTTCCTTACTCCAGGTGTAACAATAGAGGGGATACCCAACTCATCATCAATGCTCTGTTCTAAGCCACTAGATTCACCATCCACATAAGAGTGACCTGCATTCACATCAAACATGGGCTGATCTACCTTCTCTTTTCCTTTTCGTGAAACTTGCATACCACTATCTGCATTGCTTTGAGAAGATTATCCTGATCTCAATCTGCCTGTCCATGGCGAAGAATGTGAACCACTCCTAGAGGACGCTCGAGGTCCACTAATATTTTGTGACTGCTGCTGTGAATTCTGTGCAGCATTACCATTTTGTGTATCTACATCATCAATCACATTTACTGCACTGTAAACTTACGAGTAGAAGGGTTATAGCATCTATACCCTTTTTGCTGCAGAGAGTAACCAATAAAGATGCACTTCTCAGCTTTTGGATCCAACTTGGATCTCAACTCATCTGGAACATGTACATAGGCAATGCAACAAAAAATTTTTAAATGAGAAATATCTGGTTTCCTACTAGTATACCTCTCCTCTGGAGTCATCCCATGTATTGCTGTAGTGGGAGTCTTGTTCATTATATAGACTGCTGTAGCAACTGCTTCAGCCCAATAAAAATCTGGCAGGTCTTTTTCATTGAGCATGGCACGAGATACCTCTCCAATATGCCTGTTTTTTCTTTCTGCAATTCCATTTTGCTGTGGGGTATGACTGCATGAATATTCCTGCTTTATGCCATGCTCCTGCAAGAACCTTGCAAACTCATTTGAGAGGTACTCTCCCCCTCCATCTGACCTTAGGCATTTTATTTGCAGGCCTGTTTCTTTTTCAACCATAGCTTTAAGAGTTTTGAAATGCCCAAAAACTTCACTTTTCTTTTTCATAAAATACACCCAAACTTTTCTGCTATAGTCATGAATAAAAGTGACAAAATAATGATAGCCTCCAAGAGATGCAGCTTTAGTAGTCCACACATCAGAGTGGATTAATTCTAATGGCTTCTCACTCTCTTGAACATGTCTAGGAAACGGTTTCCTTGCCTGTTTTCCAAATTGGCAGGCTTCACATACCTTATGCATTTCTGCAACCTTGAATTTAGGCAATCCAATAACAATATTTTGGGCCTGCATTGATTTAAGTCACTGTACATTAACATGACCAATGCGTTTATGCCAGATATCAATATTTGCAACTACACCGGTCCCATGTGCAAACATTGCTGTACTCAATTCAGACATGTCTGCATCCAACGTAAACATTTTGCCCTTCTTCTTTCCTTTTGCTATCAAGCGACCTTTATTTTTCATATCCTCAACAAAGCATCCATGAGGATTAAATCTGACCTGCAAGCCCTGCTCAATCATTTGACCAACAGAAACCAGATTGTTGGTGATATTCGGGACATGAAATACATCGGACAGGTATTTCTTTTTCCCATCCTGTATAGACAAAGGAATTTTTCCAATCTGCACAATAGGATGTGCAGTATCATCACCAGTCTCCACAAATCCTGGTTTTTCCATTTTTCTTGCATCCTCCATCCATTCTGCATGACCTGTCATGTGGTTTGATGCACCTGAGTCAACATACCACACATTGTTGCTTTCTTCTACACTTGTCACATAATTGTTCATGTGCTGCACCATAAACAAATGCTCATTTCTGTCATCACCCTGTCTACTAGAAGATGCATAATTCCCTTGTTGCAATTTTCCATTCATGATGTCATTCTGCTTTTTATAGCAGTCTTTAGCCATATGACCCATTTTACCACAGTAGTAGCATTCAACATTACTGTTTGCATTTTGGCCTCTTTGCCATCCACCACGACCTCTTTGGCTCCCCCTGCCTCTAGAGTTACCACGTCCTCCTCCATAGGACTGATTTTCTTGAGTTTGCTGCATATTCTGATTTCTACCACGGCCTCCAAATCGGCCTCCTCTACCTCTGCCTCTACCTCTTCCAGCATTTGAGTAGAATACAGCTTCTTTTGAAGTTCCTCCTGAAGAAGATGCACCACAATTTCTCTGCTCCTCAGAAATTAGAAGAGCAATCAACTCCTCAAAATCAGGAAATCTTTCACGGACGGAAATGGATGTTCAGTATTGTGCATAATCCTTTCCTAGACCATTCAAGGTCAATGAGACAAAATCATCATCTTCCACTGGCGACCCAATGGAAGCAAGTGCATCTGCAATCTTCTTCACCTTCATGTGGTAGTCATTGATGCTCATATTTTCTCTTTGCACATTATGCAACTCTTGCTTGAGCTGCATTTTCCTGGCTTGCGTATTTGTGCTATATATTTTTGACAAAGTATCCCATGCCTCCTTTGGCATACTTGCATCGTGAATATGCACTATCATAGAGTCTGAAATACTGATAGACAGCCAGTACATAACTTTCCTGGCTCTCTCATGCCATGCTTTGAATGCCTTGCTTCATTGCATAGGTGTATAGAGGTTGTTTTGTCACGGTTTAATATATAAAATGAAATAAATCACAGACTGTGAAAAAAAAAAGGGCAAACTGAGGCCAAACCTCATGCTTTGTCACTACCATACATCCACACCCATTTATTAGATTTTTCTGTATTTTTCTAAGGCATATTCCTGTTTTCTCTTATTTTTCTTCAATTTTCTCTATTTTTTGATAAAAATATTGATATATTTTTAGAATTGTGGCTCTTGATTCTTAGAACAGCAAAAATATAGATTTTATTGGCATTTTATTCCATGTGTATTGGTTTGTCCCACCCGAAAACACCAAAAACCCCATTTTTCTCATAAAAACCGTGTTTTATGGGTTTCTAAAAGTTATTTCCAGCATTTTGACTTTGTGTTTTCTGATTTTTCCATCATGCAAGCATAGAACAAACAGTAAACAACATGTCTACGAATTTTCACTCCATAAGAATAACATTGACTCAATCAAATGCCAAAAACAAGCAAATTTCCTTTGTAAAATAGAATTATCGATTTTTTCCTTCTTTGTGGGTTTTATAATCTGATGTGGGATCGCAGATCAGCCCTCATTCAAGGCTCAGCCCACCTCCGAACAGCCATCTCTAGACCTCCATCGATGCGGGAGTGATCTGGTACCATGTCGGACAAGCATCCTTCAACCGGTTCTCTTCTTGGTTCTTCCCACATGAATTGCCTCTTGGAAGAGATAGAGGGAGGAGAGAGAAAGACATATTTTTGTTGGTTCTCTTCTTGGTTCTTCCCACATGAATTGCCTCTTGGAAGAGACAAAGGGAGGAGAGAGAAAGACAGATTTTTGTTCTCCATCTTCAAGTAGCCATTTCACAGGCGGAGACATGTGATAGGAAGCGTACATAGGAGGAAGATCAAGCATGTAATCAATTGGGGGGAGGGGGGTGTTAAGATTGTGGGAGAGAAGGAAGGAGTTTCACTTGTAGCTTTCTTGCTTGCACAATGGGGGAATACACACAAGGGTGGAGGCTGAAAACAGTTTTCCTCTTCTTAGTTGTGTAAGCCAAAAGAACTCAAGTACATAGAAATAGAAGAACCCTATATATGGGTCTCAAACCAAACTCAACTAACTAAGGTGGCATACTAACTGAGCCACGAACTAGAGTAGATAAGGATAGCTGTCATCTAGCTATTATTCATGGGCGGTGTACCAACCGCATCTACAACTGACACGTCGGTGACATAAATGCACAACGGTCACCCTGGCATATCACGAGTGGAGCTCGATATCTCAACACTCCCCCTCGAGCTCAATCCCAATTCCTGCACACCAAGCAGGTCTCTGAACTTGCGCAGTTTCTCTGCGCCCAATGCCTTCGTAAATATGTCAGCTACCTGATCCTCTGTGCTGACATAAACTAGATCAATAAGACCTAGTAAAACCCTCTCCCGCACATAGTGATAATGCACCTCAATGTGCTTTGTTCTAGCATGATAGACTGGGTTATTTGCCAAGTGTATACTACTCATGTTGTCACAATAAATGACAACTAGCCCATCTGTAGGCTGATGCATATCATAAAGTAGCTTATGCAACCAAGCTACCTCACATACAGCCATTGCTGCGCCCCTGTACTTAGCCTCTGTGCTGGATAAGGCAACTGTAGGCTGTTTCTTGCTGCTCCAAGTGACTGCAGCACTCCCAAAAGAGAACACATATCCACTGGTAGATCGTCTATCAGAAATACTACCAGCCCAATCAGCATCAGTGTATCCATGCAACTGTATCTGAACCCCAGTCTCATAAAATAGTCCATACTGCAATGTGGACTTCACATACGTAAGTATGCATCTAGCCGCATCCAAATGCAGTTTCCTTGGAGCCTGCATAAACTGACTTACCAATCCAACAACATAGCTCAAATCTGGCCTGGTAATAGTCATATAAATCAAGCTTCCTACTATGAGTCTGTACATAGTAGGGTCTTCCAGAAGCTCACCTGCATTTGCGCTCAGCTTCACATTCTGCTCCAAAGGAACTGAAATAGGCTTACAGCCTGTCATCCCATATTTGGACAGCATGTCCAATCCATACTGCCTCTGCAAGAGCTGTATCCCACTTGGTGATCTAATCACCTCAATGCCCAAGAAATAACGTAGCTCTCCCAAATCCTTCATCTCAAACTTCTGCTTCAATATCATTTTCACATGAAGGACATCTTCATCACTGTCACCTGTCATAATCAAATCATCAACATAAATGACAAGTAGCATAATACCTTTCTCTGTTTTTCTCACATAAAGTGAGAAACCTGCCTTGGAAATCTGAAAGCCAATAGTGACAAGATACTGTTCTATCTTGTCAGACCATGCTCTAGGTGCTTGCTTCAAGCCATACAAGGCTTTCTTTAACTTGCAAACAAACTCAGGATGAATAGCATGCACATAACTTGGTGGCTGCTCCATATAGACCTCTTCTTGCAAATCACCATGCAAGAAGGCATTCTTTACATCCATCTGATGTAAAGACCATTCCTTTGATGCAGCCATAGCAATGACTGCTCTTATGGTTGCCATCCTTGCAACCGGATTGAATGTTTCTTCATAGTCAATGACATATGTTTGTGCATACCCCTTGACTACTAATCTTGCCTTGTATCTGTTCACAGAACCATCTGCATTGTGCTTCACCTTATAAACCCACTTACAACCAATTGCATTCTTACCTTTAGGCAAAGGTACCAATTCCTATGTAGCATTTGCTTCCAAGGCATCCATTTCTTCATCCATGGCTTTCTCCCATTTTTCTTTTCCCATGGCTTGCTCAAAAGAAGTGGGTTCTGGTTCCTGTATCACTTTGACCATATATGCTTAGTGAATGGCTGTAAAACCATCATATTTCAGCCTATCCACAGGATACTTAGCTCTGGTAGACCTGCGCAAAGTAGGCTCACTTCCAGGTGCTCTCAAAACATCCCTGGTCTTCCTTACTCCAGGTGTAACAATAGAAGGGATACCTAACTCATCATCAATGCTCTGTTCTGAGCCACTGGATTCACCATCCACATAAGAGTGACCTGCATTCACATCAAACATGGGCCGATCTACCTTCTCTTTTCCTTTTCGTGATACCTGCATACCACTATCTGCATTGCTTTGAGAAGATTCTCCTGATCTCAATCTGCCTGTCCATGGCGAAGAGTGTGAACCACTCCTAGAGGACGCTCCAAGTCCACTAATATTTTGTGACTGCTGTTGTGAATTCTGTGCAACATTACCATTTTGTGCATCTACATTATCAATCACATTTACTGGTTTATACCAGCTACTCATCTCATAAAAAACAACATCTCTGCTCACTGTAAACTTACGAGTAGAAGGGTTATAGCATCTATACCCTTTCTGTTGCTGCAGTGAGTAACCAATAAAGATGCACTTCTCAGCTTTTGGATCCAACTTGGATCTCAACTCATCTCGCACATGTACATAGGCAATGCAACCAAAAATTTTCAAATGAGAAATATCTAGTTTCCTACCAGTATACCTCTCCTCTGGAGTCATCCCATGTATTGCTACAGTGGGAGTCCTGTTCATTATGTAGACTGCTGTAGCAACTGCTTCAGCCCAATAAAAATTTGGCAGGTCTTTTTCATTGAGCATGGCACGAGATACCTCTCCAATATGCCTATTTTTTCTTTTTGCAATTCCATTTTGCTATGGGGTATGACTGCATGAATATTGCTGCTTTATGCCATGCTCCTGCAAGAACCTTGCAAACTCATTTGAGAGGTACTCTCCCCCTCCATTTGACCTTAGGCATTTTATTTGCAGGCCTGTTTCTTTTTCAACCATAGCTTTAAGAGTTTTGAAATGCCCAAAAACTTCACTTTTCTTTTTCATAAAATACACCCAAACTTTTCTTCTATAGTCATCAATAAAAGTGACAAAATAATGATAGCCTCCAAGAGATGCAGCTTTAGTAGTCCACACATCAGAGTGGATTAATTCCAATGGCTTCTCACTCACTTGAACATGTCTAGGAAATGGTTTCCTTGCTTGTTTTCTAAATTGGCAGGCTTCACATACCTTATGCATTTCTGCAACCTTGAATTTAGGCAATCATGTAACAATATTTTGGGCCTGCATTGATTTAAGTCGCTGTACATTAACATGACCAATGCGTTTATGCCAGATATCAATATTTGCAACTACACCGGTCCCATGTGCAAACATTGATGCACTCAATTCAGACATGTCTGCATCCAACGTAAACATTTTGCCTTTCTTCTTTCCTTTTACTATCAAGCGACCTTTATTTTTCATATCCTCAACAAAGCATCCATGAGGATTAAATCTGACTTGCAAGCCCTGCTCAACCATTTGACCAACAGAAACCAGATTGTTGGTGATATTCGGGACATGAAATACATCGGACAGGTATTTCTTTTTCCCATCCTGTATAGACAAGGAAATTTTTCCAATCTGCACAATAGGATGTGCAGTATCATCACCAGTCTCCACAAATCCTGGTTTTTCCATTTTTCTTGCATCCTCCATCCATTCTGCATGACCTGTCATGTGGTTTGATGCACCTGAGTCAACATACCATACATCGTTGCTTTCTTCTGCACTTGTCACAGAATTGTTCATGTGCTGCACCATAAACAAATGCTCATTTCTGTCATCACCCTGTCCACTAGAAGATGCATAATTCCCTTGTTGCAGTTTTCCATTCATGATGTCATTCTGCTTTTTATAGCAGTCTTTAGCCATATGATCCATTTTACCATAGTAGTAGCATTCAACATTACTGTTTGCATTTTGGCCTCTTTGCCATCCACCACGGCCTCTTTGGCTCCCCCTGCCTCTAGAGTTACCACGTCCTCCTCCATAGGATTGGTTTTCTTGAGTTTGCTGCATATTCTGATTTCTATCACGGCCTCCAAATCGGCCTCCTCTACCTCTTCCAGCATTTGAGTAGAAGACAGTTTCTTTTGAAGTTCCTCCTGAAGAAAATGCACTACCATTTCTCTGCTCCTCAGAAATTAGAAGAGCAATCAATTCCTCAAAATCAGGAAATCTTTCATGAACTGAAATGGATGTCCGAAACTGTGCATAATCCTTTCCTTGACCATTCAAGGTCACAGAAACTAAATCATCATCTTCCACTGGCGACCCAATGGAAGCAAGTGCATCTGCAATCTTCTTCACCTTCATGTGGTAGTCATTGATGCTCATACTTTCTCTTTGCACATTATGCAACTCTTGCTTGAGCTGCATTTTCCTGGCTTGCGTATTTGTGCTATACATTTTTGATAAAGTATCCCATGCCTCCTTTGGCGTACTTGCATCGTGAATATGCACAATCATAGAGTCTGAAATACTGATAGACAGCCAGTACATAACTTTCCTGGCTCTCTCATGCCATGCTTTAAATGCCTGCATTTGCTGTTGATTGGGAACATAAGGAAGAACTGGTTCTTCTTCATTTCCTGCAACAACAAATTCCCAATATCCTTTTCCCATAAGGAAATTCGTCATTTTGAACTTCCATGCTTGGAAGTTGTTCTTGTCAAGCTTTTCAGTTACAATCTGTGAAAGAGAATCAGACGCCATTACAGATCACTGCAAAAAATTCTGTCACTGCAAAAAACACAGCTTCACCCTCACAAGGGCAAATCTGCAAAACTGGCGAAAGTAGTATTTGACCACACAGTCACTTTCTAGTGACGATTTTGCATATACAGGAACCAAGGATGATTCTGTAACTCCCAATGTCTCTGCACACAAGCATACGGTGCAATTTCTACAGTAACTTTTCACCGACCTGTAGAACAGTGGCTGCACAGCATAAAACTGGGCCTTTTCCTGAGTGCGTGGAGAAAATTTCCGCCTCCAAAACAGGCCCCGAAATGGCCTCAAATAAAAAAACAGGGTCGCCAAGGGCTTATGCCCTTACCCGTAGCATATACTGCCCTCTTGTTTCACCGCGAAGGGCGTCTCAACCTGAGACAATGCACTCTTGCAATTTCTGGCTGTGCTGCTTGCAGAGATCTGCTCCCAAAATAGAAAATGAAAGCAACACTGCTCCTCTTACCAGAACACCGCGAGCTTGGCTTGCTTTCTTGAGCTCCTTACCACGAACAAGGCTTTGATACCATGTCAAGATTGTGGGAGAGAAGGAAGGAGTTTCACTTGTAGCTTTCTTGCTTGCACAATGGGGGAATACACACAAGGGTGGAGGCTAAAAAGAGTTTTTCTCTTCTTAGTTGTGTAAGCCAAAAGAACTCAAGTACATAGAAATAGAAGAACCCTATATATGGGTCTCAAACCAAACTCAACTAACTAAGGTGGCATACTAACTGAGCCATGAACTAGAGTAGATAAGGATAGCTGTCATCTAGCTATTATTCATGGGCGGTGTACCAACCGCATGTGCAACTGACACATCGGTGACATAAATGCACAACGGTCACCCTGGCATATCACGAGTGGAGCTCGATATCTCAACAGGGGGTGCATTGAAGCTCTCCAACCCCCCTCCCCCCACCAAATTGTTATCTCGAAGCATGGATTCATTTTCTGCGCTGCCAAAAAAAAACGACCCCCTCTCCCCCCCCACGAAAATAAAAAATAAGGGGCCCCCAAAAGGCACACCCTTTGGCCCCTCCCAAGTCCATTTCCATAAGGCCACTTTGGCCCTTGGCCTCCCGTCTGGCCTATCTCCTGCGTCCGGCCTCGGATTTGGCTAGTAAAAAATTTTGGGCATTTGTCTCAAAGTCTCGCACTGCCGGGCATCTCCAGAAGTCCCATTTGATTGTCAGAAAAATTATGAAAATTCCCAAACCGCTGCTCGGTGGGTCTTTAAAGCACTTTTGGGCATTGTTATTAAAATCATAATGATTGCAGCTGTTGCCTTCGATGAAGTCTATTTTTTCCCTGAAATTTAGAAATTTTGGCTATTTTTGAGCACTTCTCGGCATAAAAAATCATATGTCAACCCCTAAGGTTAATTAATCCCTTTGGCATGCTAGTCCATATGCAATACATATAAAAGAAAGCTAAATGCATGACACCCTATTCTAGAAGTTTCCATAGCTTTTTAGGATATTTACATTAAATAATATCCAAAATATAAAAAATATGCTGGTTTTTTTCCAAAAATCTAGTATTTTTAGACCATCCATGCTATAGTCACTGATACTAATAACTAATATGGCTCATAACTCTCGTTCACATGGTAACTTTTGTGATGGTTGGCTAAAGTCCTTGTTAATCTAGCAAAATGTCGGGCTATGATTCTCAACTCCGTAAGGAAAAAAATGAACTCACAAATGGGCCCTTAAAAATAATATACTTTAAGATGTGGGCCTTTTAGATTATAAAATAGGAATGCTAGATGTTGGCATCCATGGAGGGTGAATCTTCTCTCTCCAAATCTTGGGTTTTCTATTAAAAAAAGGGGTAGTGGGGGATTAAAAAAGAGAGAAAATGAATAGTACACAAAATTTGAGTTTCTCTCACCTCGTATTTCTCCCCTTTTTTTGGAGAATTTTCAATTTCGGTTTTTTCCCTCTCACGAAATCAGTTTGATCCAAAAATTAAGCAACATACCACTTTCCCTCTCTTCTCTATACTCGTGAATTTTTGTCTCCATTAAAGCTTCCTATCGAGAGTAATTAGGGTTTTGAGCGTTCTGCTTACCTGTGCACGTTCTTTTCCATGCAGCTCCAGATTTTGGGCAAAACACAGGTGGCCATCTCTCTTTGCATTTTCTCTTGTTTGCTATTTTTTACATAGGGTTTGATGTCACTTCTTATTGTTATTGTTGTTTTATTGCAGAGGTTGTTTTGGGCAGGAGGTAGAGGTGCTCATCTCTCTCTCTCTCTCTCCTCTCTCTCTCTCTCTCTCTCTCTCTCTCTGTGTTATTGTTGTTTTATTGTAAGGGGGGGAATCTCCAATTATTCATCATTTTTCGATCGGGAGAGATGAGAAGAATCCTCTTGAGCCTGAGATGCTCCCAACCTTCGCTCTTCATCACCAGAATCTGATCAAGAATTGACGCATTGAGCAAATAGAATGAAAATTAGTCTTTCTCTCTCCTCCCTCTCTCTCCTTTTAAGGGACAATTCATGCACATGAAGAAGAATGAAGACCGGTTGAAGGATGCTTGTTCGGCATGAACCGGATTGCTCCAAGATCAAGAGGAGGCTAAGGGGAGATGTTCAGCATTGAATATTTATTGTTGGTCGGCCCGTTGGAAACCTGAAAAAATTAATCACAAAACCCGCAACACGCAAGTAAGCGGTATGCGTAATTTTTACAAAGAAATTTGCTTCTTATTTATGTTTGATGGTTGAAATGGAACTTATATGGAACAAATTTTTTTGGGAGCTTTTTTGCATTATGACTAAGGGCTGTGCATAAAATAAATGCAGATCCATAATAATAAATAGTCGTAATAATTAAATTATAGCATGAAAAGTGCATTTTTAGTGTAAAAATGAAGATTTTATTGGTTTTGGGTGGGAAAAAGAGATGCGCAAGGGATAAAATTCTGAGACAAAACATCCTTTAGCCATCATAATCAGTCAATAATCATATAATCTATTTTTATACACAAATAAATAGAGAAAAATAGCTAAAAATGGGAGAAAATAGGATTTTCGTGTTTAAATAATCTTGAAAATCATGATTCGTGGTTGTGACTGTATAACAAAGCTGAAGCATGAATTTTGCTTCAGTTTGGCTTTGTTTATGTGTCATAGTTCATGTTTTTTCCATTTTATGCGAAAAATACAAACAAAATAATACCCTACACCTATGGAACGCAACATAACCTAAACGTTAGAGGGAAAGGGTGGGGCTAAGAGATTAAGAGGGCCGAGAGGGTTTTGAATCTTTGAAATATTTTATTGTGCATTGCATTTAGAATTGCAATATTTTAGTTTAAGAGGCTAGTTGCACGAGGAATCGATGCTAGTCTCCATACATCGAAGCATACGTTTAGTGAAAGGGCTATTTTTTCCACATCACAAAATGTTGATTCGATGAATATTTTTTGTGTACTAGGATCATATGCACTATGCATGACACATGGCATGGTATCAGTCCTGGATTGCATAGTAATTGTCTTCCTAGGACATGACTTATACGTTGAGTGGAAAGGAGCCTTTGCTGTAGAGCAGTTGTATGCTTTCCTTGGGACTATTGGTTGAGGATCCATATATTCCTGGATCGTACAAAACAAGAAAAGAGTGAAGATTGTGCGTTATGTTTTATATGTTGGAGCGACGCATCTTGGAGCCAATCCCTGAGGTGTAGGAGAGTCACAGTGAAGCCGCGGCAATCAGCCGAGAGGAGCTTCCTAATGTTTGTGTTACGAGGCACTATGCCTATATGTCTGGGATCTCCCTATGAGGAGAAGGGAAGGAAAAATTTAGACTACATATCAGCTACAAACACATAATTAAGTCTATCTAGTGTACATCAGTGTATTACAGACGCTCCTGGCCCGCGAGGCCATGTGGTGCGGTTGTCTATTTTGTGCATGAGGTCCCGGCTAGTGCCATAGCCAGTGCCAGCCCATTTTAGGTCCCATCAAACATATCCAAACATTCGCCATACCTCTGCGGATGGTAACACTTCATGTAGATATCATTAACTGCATAATAGACATGAATACAAGTCTTCTAACCAATGACAGACAACCAATCTCTGAGACAACATCAATAAAATCTATGTTAAGTCTAAAGTATTTTCAACTTAGAACCATTCACCACCACTACTACAGTCACCAAATGTATACACATCATCACACTACAGTACACAGCCAACACACACAGGCTGTAACCTCCAACTATGATGAGAGAAAATGCAAATAGGATGTGACCAGCCAACCCTCTATTATAACTAGTTGTAACTTAGTCCACAATTGAGTATTCATTTATCAATTAGCCCATTAACCATTCTATAGACATGTGGCATCATCCAAGCATAAGTAGGTACCAAAAAATAAGCTTTAATGAGCTCCAAGTTTCAAGTAGAAGCTATCACAGATTTAAGACAGCACCCTGCCTGTCAAATACATCCAATTTCTAAGCTTCAAACAGTCCAAGGGTACCCAAGTATATGAATATGATGCTATCTTGGTTGCTAAACATCTCATTGATGTTTGGGGATGCCAACATTAAGCATTTATTGGCTGAAACCTTTTGATCACCATCAATGTCAAGAAATTGGCACAGATCTTTAGGTTCACGATGATTACATGTGGCTAATTTTGGGACTACTACTGTTGTTAGTAAAGCTAGCTATGATGATGCTAAATAGGCTCTTGATGACAAGCTTTAAGTGGCCCTCAAAGGTGCCAAGTATGACAACCATATCAAGCACAATGAGCATCAATTTATGTTGCTCTTTGACTCCCAAGAAAAACAAGCACAAATCTAGAAAGGGCACACTGATCTGCTGCTATTGATGCTAGTCACAATGAGCACTTCTCCAAGCTCCAATATGCTAATGAAATCACTTTGCAAGCCTTAATAGACTTTGTCATATGCAAACACCAAAAACCATTGATACATGCCACATCAAGTGCAAGCTATGGTTGCCAAATGTTGTAGGGCAATCTTCTTCACAGGTTGAAGGTCACAATCACCCTTTAGCTTCTAGCTCCTTTAAGACTAAGCTCCTCTGCACTGCAAAGCCAAGCTCTCCTACTCTAATACCATGTCAAAAGAGAGGAGGCATGGAGCTATTAATAGAGAGTAGTGTACTCCCTCATTGTTTCATTATTCCACCATTCTCACTAAGGTAACACACATAGTCTAAGTCACACATGACTAAAGAAACTAGGTCACTAATCGACCATACTACCAAACTGTAGTTGAGTGTGATCAACTCAATTATTGCCACATACGTGACTAATAATAGCTAGTTATAGCCCTATAAGAAAAAGTTGGAAAAAAGTCCATCATGCAAAGTGGACTTCATATACCTCAATATGCACCTAATTGCATCACTTGTAGATGCGCTTGAAGATATGAGGCTATTGCTTAGTCTCCTAGACCAAGGCCTAACTATAAATGTAAGTATCAAACGATGTTTTTGGTCCACTAAGGCTCTGTGATTCTTGCTTTTCTTTCTGCACATAACTATCATCATCATCCAATGCATCACCACTAGATGGATACTAACAGCTCATCTCATTAAAAATAATTACCCTTTTTTCTCTAAAGAGTATCCAATAAAAATACATTTTATAGCCTTTGGATCAAGCTTCTTTCACAGCTCATCTGGCACATGAATATATGCAATATAACCAAACAGTTTCAAGTGTGACATATCGGGCTTATTGCTTGTAAATCATTCTTCGAGGGTCATCCCATGAACTACAGCTATGAGAGTTCTGTTGATAATATAGACAACGGTATGAATAGCTTCAAACCAAAAAAAAAAAGGCATATTCTATTTAACCCCATCAATGCTCGTGCAACTTCTACAAATATGCCTATTTTTTCTTTCTACAACCCCATTTTGTTGTGGGGTATGCCTGCAAGTAAACTATTTCTTTATCCCATGAGACTCCATGAAGTCACTAAACTCATTAGAGAGGTACTCTCCCCCTCCATCTGACCTCAAGTACTTAACTTTCAAGCATATTTTTATTTCAATAGTAGCCTTAAAAGTTTTGAAGTGCTCAAATACATCACTCTTTTCCTTCATGAAATATACCCATAACTTTCTTGAACAATCATCAATAAATGATGTGACAAAATACTTGTTACCACCAAGAGATATGTTTTGTATAGATATTTATATGCACAACATCAAGTATATTCACGCTCACATCTCTATCATACGAAAAAGGTTGTCTTGCCAACTAACATGCTTCACACACTTTTTGAAATTCTGCAACTCTAAAAACTGGCAACCCTGTAACCAATCCTTTAGATTGCATTAATTTTAGCATTTACACATTTGTATATCTAATACATTTGCGCCATTTTTCAATATCTGCAACCACTATTTTTTCTTTAGCATATATTACAATATTCATAGTAAGAATTCTAGCATGTAAGGTGTGAACATGCGGCCAACTCTACTTTCTTTTGCAACCAACCTACACTTATCATTAAAGTCTTCCACAAAACAACCTTTTGTATTAAATCAAACCTATAGCCGTTGCTCTACCATTTGACCAACAGACACTAAATTCTTTGTGATGAATGGCCTAGGTGTAATATATTTGATCAAACTCTTTGTCTTGACCATCATGCAAGGACAATGGAACTTTTTTCATGTGTGAAATTGGGTGGCATGAATCATCACCCATTTATACATAACCTAGATTTTGTAAATCTTGCATCTCTCCAAACCATTCAATATTGCTAGTCATATGATTAGATATGCCTAAATCAGCATACCATGCATCATCATGTGTTCCCTCTCCTATAACGGTATTCATCGTATGCTCCATAACGAACATACACTTATTTTTGTCTTCATTCTATCGTGAGGATGATGCATAGTTTCCTTGCTACAATTTACCACAATGGATGTTATCCTTTTTAGTATAATAACGGGCTGCAATATGATATGTTTTGCCATAGTAATGATAAACAATACTAGAATTGCTAGAACCTCTGTTTTGCCATCCACCTCTTTCTTTAGAGCTCCCCCTACCTCTAAAGTTGCCACGGCCTCTTAAAACTTGTATTTCACCGAACTATTGATTTAACCTATTTTGTTGGTTATCACCGGCGCATCCCATACCATGGCCTCTCGAAGAGGATTTGTCATGTCCCCTTCTTGAACTTGAGTAAAATGTTTGGACTTGTTCACCACTTCTTTTAGACAATTCACCTTGCATATTGATCTCTTCAGTGATCATGAGAAAGACCAACCCATCAAAAACTAGAAACCACTTATGTACATATATAGAAGTGACAAATGATTTCAAGGCCTTCTCATTATAAAGACCACCTAAGGTAGATGAAACCAAATCATTATCATCAAATATTGCATCAATGTCTACTAAGGCATCTGCAATGCTTCTTGCAAAACATACTCATTTATAGACATCTGTCCTTTCTTCAAGGTATTCAACTCTTGCTTGAGCTAAATCTTCCGTGCCTTTGTGCTTATTGAAAACATATTCTCAAAGATTGTCCAAGCTTCATGTAAAGTTTATGCATTTCTAATATGCCCCAACATAGTATTATCAATTATTGCAGATAGCCAATACATCACCTTTTTGTCTTTTGCATTCCATTCTTTTCACACCTTTAATTCATCTGTAGTTGTAGGGTCACTCAGCTCTAGCTCCTTTTCTTTATCTTAAATAACTCAAAGAGGCATTTTCCAATAAGTTCATCACATGGAACTTCCATGATAGGTAGTTATTCTTGTCCAGCTTCTCAATGATGGGGTTTCCACTGTTCTCTACCATTATTACAAAATTCATAGCAATACTTTAAGCATATTTTTTTTACTGACTCCTCAATAATACATGTAATTTGCAATCTATTTGTAGATAAAACTTGTGTTTGCTTCCTGGAAAACACCTCAGAGCTTACAAATTAAAATTTATAACCTATGCACTCACTTTTAGTCAACATAATCGAAATTGTAGTATACCTTGAAACTACTGTCTGCAATTGTCTAACTTTAAAATGGGTCCCGAAAAGGCCTTAGATGGCCAAAAAACTAGCAAAAAAGCCCAAAAGGCTATTTATAGAATATACAATGCTTTGCTTGCACACCAAATCTCAAAGCAATTTGAGATTTTTGGTCTGCCTTGCTTTTGGTGCCTTTACATGCTCTATCCAAAAGAAAGAGTGAAAGAATGAGAGAGCTTCTTACCCATTGCTTACTCGCTCAAATCCTTGCTTCTTTTTCTTCATTTCAGCCTTCAAAACTAACCTCTCTTAGTGGTGCTACTCTGATACCATGTCACGAATCATGTGGTGGGCAGACTTGCTTGAGCTGTTGCATCAAACACACACCATACACACAAGAGGAAGCTCACTCAGAATACAATAAGAGAGATGGAAACCAAAATGTTTTCTTATTGGTTTCTTCTTCTTCTTTCACATACAATACAATGTATATAAAGTATAGATAAGATACAACATAAAGGAAAGTGGTCTACTAAGTCAAATAGTGCATAACTGAATATACAAATCAATTGGCACTATAACTATGCTAGATGTAGGTAGGTGCAATAAACTAAATATAATAAGTGATAAGTCTGTAGCCATGTGAGAATCATAAGTGCATAACTGAATATACTAATCAATCGGCACTATAACGATACTAGTTGTAGGTAGGTGCAACAAACTAAATATAATAAGGGATAAGTCTATAGCCAAGTGAGGATCATAATCACCACCAATGTGCTAAATCTAGACGTGCAAACCCATCTATCTAGATAGTCTATCATAAATGTCCGCACATGTTGAGCTTGCCATCTCAACAAAGGTACTTCACCTATTTCGCATAGGACATAGCTCCATGTCAACATCGTTACATGATAATTAAACTTTGCTACTATCTTGGGAATCATGCAATAGGTCAAGTAGCCTCTTCTCCTACATGTAGCCATTGGGGAGACAAAGGACGTATTAGTCTCTCAAAATGAATGTCCCTCCATGTAGCAAGCTTCTTTCAAATTATCACTCCTACCAAATCCTTTGTGAACCTTTTATAATAACATGATAATTGTGTTTTTAAAAAGTAATCTATTAAAGGGCTTTCTTATAGTTTTTGTGAAATCTTAGAAATGATTTGCAATATTTGGTGCAAATATTCTTATGAGCATCTATCTGTATACTTGAATATGCATATTCAAGCATGTTAGGGCTTGCATCTTATATATTTAGTAAAAACTTTAGAAATTATTTGTAGGATTTGGTGCCAACATTCTTGTAAGCATCTTATCCACATACTTGAATATCCATGCAATTTGGCATGTTGACTAAATAGCTCTAAAAATAGGTTAAACTAGTGTATTCTAAAAGTATTCTAAAGGTAATTTAGAAGCTTTGGAGTGTAGGGTTCAAAATTGAACCCCTCAAAAGTGAGTGAAATTTTGTGGCAACCAACATTGGGTACCCCTAATAAGCAGTCCATAACTCATCCCATACTCAATGATTTTCATAACTCTATAGCTCAACTTGAAGCTAACATCAAGTCTTGGTGAAAGCATGTTAGGTGGTATAGATGTCTTTAGCTTCTTGAATAATTGCTAGGCACACTGCACCTAGATTCTCTTGGTGCTTTGCACCAATGCTTTTCTAGTGCGAAGGTGTTCTCTCGATGCCGAATTGAGGAACCTTTGTGCTACTTACTTGGCTTCTCTTGTTGTCCAGGTGGACCCTTCTTGAGTGATGATTGTGAGGTGGTGTACATGTAGCTTGAAGATGTAGCTTAGAGATGCACACATTTTGATGGCTAGAAGTGGGGTCCAAGTTTTTGGCTCAAATCTAAATAAAATATAGATACATTATACTTTGGTCAATTCTTCGTACACACAAGATCTCTCTCTCTCTAACACATAGAATATATATGAATATACGTATATATAAACGTATGCATGTGCGCGTGCATGCGTGTGTATTATGTATATTAGTATTTTGTGTGGGTGTGTACATACATGCTAATAAATATGTATGGTTATTTATTAAGATATATATTAACAAAACATACACACACACACACACACACACACACATGTTAACATATGTATATATTTATATTTATATTAACATTTATATATATATATATATATATATATATATATATATATATATATATATATATATATATCCATTCACATATATACGTACACACACACACACATGCACTAATTGGATATAATTATATTAATATGAATATATCTATATATAAATGCTTATATATATGTACACTAATATAAATATTTGCATTTATATACACACAAATATATATTTTCATTAATAATCTTATTATCATGTTAATAATTATTGCATAATAGTTAATACGATTTACATTAGAAATCGTAATAATAATGCATTTTTTTGCATTATTCTATAATATGTATTACTCTATTTAAAACACACAATTGCATGTCATTGTATACATACATATTGCGACTCTCAAGCTTCACTATGGTTATGACTCAACTGGCTTATGCTCTCTCGTCAAGCAAAAGTAAAAAGCACGTTCCCCACCCTCCTTTTTATACATAGTCAGAGTTTTCTCTCTTGGCCATTCTACCTATGGGATAGACGACGCTCTCACAAAAGAGCACATGTAATCTTTTTATACATAGTTGGAGTTTTCCCTCTTGGCCATTCTACCTATGGGATAGATGACACTCTCACAAAAGAGCACGGGTGATCTTCACACATGCAAGCAACACTTTACGTGGGCAGGTTGGGTGCACTTGGGGGACACGTCACCTTTTAAAGGCTTCTCACTGGGGGGAACATGGAGTTGCTACGTGTCCCCCAAACCTTTCGTTAAAGAAAGTTTAAGATACTCGTGTTCCGCATGCGCTTCATGCACCCGGAACGCTAGGTCACTTTTTCGGTAGCTTCGCTATCTCGAAGTGGCGAGTGAAGTTGGCTCAACAATCCATTTCTCATCTTTCTCTCCCCTCTTTTTCTTCTCTATTTCTAATTTTTTAATTTACTCTTTCTCTCTCTCTCTCCCCCTTGAATTCCCTATGTCTAATTCTCTCTCTCTCTCTCTCTCTCTCTCTCTTTCTCTGCCTTCTATTTTAGTTTATTTTTTCTCATCTCTTGGTTCTCTCTCTCTCTCTCTCCTTTTTTTCTCTCCATGCTTTTCTTCTCTTTCTCTCTCTCTCTCTCCTTTTATTCTCTCCCCTCTCTTCTCTCTTTTCCTTCTCTCTTCTTATTCTCTTTTTTTCTTTTTTTCTTATTTTTCTTCTCTCTCTCTTCATTCTCTTTTTAAATGTTCTTTTCTCTCTCCTTTTCTTCTCTCTGTGCTTCTCTCTCTCTCTCTCTCTCTCTCTCTCTCTCTCTCTCTCTCTCTCCTTCCTTCTTCTTCTTCTTCTTCTTCTTCTTCTTCTTCTTCTTCTTACACTTTCTTCCCCTTCCCCCTTAGTTTCTCTTAAAGTATGTAAATTTTATATTTTTCCTATACATAATTCTCTCTTTATGTTTATATCCTCTCTCTCCATCCCCTTTTCTTCTCCTCCCCTTTGTCCTAATTTTCCTTTTTTCTTCTCTCCCTCTCTCTCTTTTAAATTTTATCTTCTCTCTCTCTCTCTCTCTCTCTCTCTCCCCTCTCTTTCTCTCTTTCTCTCTCTCTCTCTCTCTCAAAATATTTAAATTTATAAAAGACTTTTCTCTTTTCTATTTTTCCCCATCTCTATTCCTCTATTCCTCTTTCTTCTTCTTATTCTTATTCTCTCTCTCTTTCTCTCTCTCTCTCTCTCTCTCTCTCTCCTCTCTTGTCCTTCTTTCTCCTCTTTTTTCCTTTTTCTTCTTCTTCTCTCTTTAAATTTTTTTCTCTTTCTTTTAAATTTTATATTTTCTCTCTCTATAATTCTCTCTATGTATTCAAATTCTCTCTTCTTCTTCTTATTTTCTCACTCTCCTTTTCTTCTCTCTGTCCCTCTCTCAGAGAGGGGAGGAGGGGGAGAAGAAAATGTTAATTTAAAAAAGACTATTCTCTTTCCTCTTTCCCGCCTTCTTTCTCCATCTTCTTCTTCTTCTTCTTCTCTCTCTCTCTCTCTCTCAAAGTGTGTGAAAAACTATGTTCGAAAAACTTTAAATTAAAAAAAAGTTTTTAAAAATTTTTAATTAAAAGAAAAGTTTAAATTAAAAAGTTTAATCTGAGAGAGAGAGAGAATTATGATTTAAAAAGAAGTTTGATTTGATTAAAGGAGAGAGAGAAACTTTTGATTTAAAAAGAAGTTTGATTTGATTAAAGAGAGAGAGAGAACCTAGGCCCTACACATGAGAGAGAGAGGTGTAATATTTCCGCGATGAAATATTGAAGATCCTAAATCTCGCGCAAAAGCAGTTCAAAGTAATCTCCCGCAATAAAGATACACTGGGCTAAGTGCTCCCTCCGCGTGCATCAACAAACACCAGCCCTGCGTCATGTGTAGGAAGCCGTGGCTTGAAAACCGCAAGCCACCGTAGGCCTCCGTGGGAACACCCCTTCATGGGACAAGAAGATAAGTGCAGATTTTTTTATATTAAACCCCCTCCCCCTTCAGCCGTTGCATGGCGGGGAGAGGGAGTATGAGTAATGGTGTGGAGGGGCATGGGGAGAAGGGCATGCACCCTGCCACGTGTGTGGCTACCCCCCCCCCCCCCCAAAAGCTATATGAATCCCCCCCCTCTCAAGCTTGAAAGGAGAGAGGGAAGGATCGTGCCGTGCTATCCCGCTGCCTGTGGAAGCTGCCCGCCATCATCGCCCGCTACTGTCGCACCGCTAGGCTGCCGTTGTCTCCATCCCCATCATCATCATCACCATCTTCATCATCATCATTGTCATCCTCTCCATCATCCTCTCCATCATCACCTCCTATAATCACCCGCGTCATTTCCCTGTGTACAGAAGCTTGGAAGCTTCTAATTGGAAGCTTCTAATTGGAAGCTTCTATTGAAGCTTCCATAGGCCTTATTCACCTGTGCCTTCCCAGGTTCCTTAAAACCGTGACTGCAAGACCCAAATTCCTGCGTGGAAGAGGAGAATCTCGGACAGTAGTACCCTCGAAATGCGTAAGGGAGCCAAGGAAGATTCGCTGCATCGAAATCTACCGCATCAATGGCTCCTAAGCAAAAGGCGAGAGGAGCACATGCGGGAGCTTCCACCCTGAGTACGCGAGTGGACAACACCCCGATTCTTGGTGCCCAGGTTCCGATAACATTCCCGCATGAAAAGGATGCTTTAAGAATGTTTTTAATTCACGTAGGGAAATTTAAATGCATTTACACATTCGATTTACAAAGTTTAGTGGCATGTCGAGCACTTGCATTTGCTTGCACTTTTGTGGTCAAAAGTAACTGCATTTTCAACGTATGACGCAAGTTAAAAGACGAATTGTGCGAAGGCGTCCTTGTTGCATTTCACAAAGGATAGGACATATAACACATAACGCATTTAGGTAATAAATTCTTGGTTGTGTCTCGTGATTAAGGAAATCGTAGACAGGCGTTAAATGTTGTCTAAAAATTTGCATTGAAAGGAAAAAAGATTTATGAACTTTGTCAATAAAACTGATATAATCCAATTCGCATGCAATAAATAGTTACAATTTAGATTGGGTTAAGTGATAAAGGATGAATTAAAATCAATGATGGACTCATGGCATTCACTCATGCATGGAGTTCTTTTATCAAGGTTTGAATGCATCTTCATTAAAAATATTAAAGCTTTGAATTTGATGCATCAACGTAGGGTTTATAAGAGTTAGCTCTGAATGTCAATCCTTTAGTTGCATAAAGGCAAAAGGTCTATGGTTTTTGAAATTGTGTATTCGCATGGAATGATACATATTGTAGTTACTTCCATCTTTTAATGAAAGTCTTGCGAACTCTAGAAGAAAGCATTTGCATCTTTAGAAGAAATATCATTTTTAATCGTGGGTTGGTTAGATCAACTAAGTAACTCACATGTAAATGAGTAGCCTACATGAAATTCATAAAGGTGTGACTAGTTAGCATATGATGATCACCTTAATGTGCTAGGTAGGGTTAGGTTATGATAAAAATCTGCCTAGTATCACACTTGGGATGCCGATTTAAGACTTCCGATCTTAAGGGTCCTACCCACATCCACGAAATGTTAGGATTATCTAATTGCCGTGTAAGAATGATCTAGGGTTCCTACCCTCAGGATCAGTTAACCAAATACTAGACCTTCTCAAGGAATTTAGGAAGCCTAGGGCCAAAACATTTATTCGGCCTAGTAGGGTTAGGGATTTGGATTGGGTCAAGAGGACTCCCAAGCCCTATATCTTGAACAAAGGTATTCTTGACCAAGAAATTCCATTTGATGGGAGATATAATCCCATAAGTTAAGTATTGACACCTATCTCGTGCAACAAGCTGTAACGTCCTGCTTCAACACTCTTCCTTGAAGACTGATTTTCTAAGCCAGGGTGGTAATGAATTGCCAGGAAAGAAATTGACCAACCAAGTTAGGGCGTCTAGGTTGCCCAGGATTTATTGACCATAATATTTGGAAACCTAA
Source organism: Lygodium microphyllum (assembly GCF_053477565.2). Lineage (NCBI taxonomy): Eukaryota > Viridiplantae > Streptophyta > Polypodiopsida > Schizaeales > Lygodiaceae > Lygodium > Lygodium microphyllum. The sequence goes on along the minus strand of NC_141149.1, from coordinate 112,278,903 downwards.
AGTAGTGACAATTTGGGTTAACAAGGTATAAACCCTAATCCAAGGATAAAGGGTAAACAAGCAACTCAGCTTACGAAACCCTTAGGATCTTGCTAAGTCGCGATTGATCTAGGATCGAATGCTAGAAGTATTCGAGGAGAAGGAATTACACCTTAGTAGTTGGCCGTATAAACGACCACTAGAGTGCTTGTGTTTGTACACTTAGGAGCACTGTTTGTACTTCTTTGATCAAGGAACTAATGCCGGAAAAATAATTAATGCTTCAGGTTGAAAGCCTGGAGGGAGAGGCAGTATCAGTTACCTCTGACTATTTGCCTGACCTTATCCAAGGGGGTTGTTAGCCATGCCGGATACGTGGACCGAACCCACCACGAGAGGTCTCTCCATGGGTGCTACTTGGAGCAGGAGGACGCTTGGGTGCCAGGGGATGCTCTGGCCATAAATCCCTTGCCTCTGGATCCTGCACAAGAGGCCGACGTGACTCAAGATGGGATCTCGAGGCCCGCATACTAGTCAATGGGCGGAACTTGGAATAGTGATCCCTGAGGATTGCTGGAATAGCCTTCGGGCAGATTATTTGATGTATTCCAAAGACTGATAAATAAAGATCAAATGTTGAAAAGGAACTTGCTTGACATTGTTTTACTATGTCAGTGCATAAGTTACGTGAAGGAACTAGTAATTCATTGGTTAATTAACGAAGATGTTTTTGCTTATTAAACTAAATGTGGTGGGTAATTAGATAACTAAAGTAACTTGAGGAAAGTGCGGTGGATGTGACCTTGGGTCTGTCCTACGGAAGGGTGGTCCCGGTTGGCCCGGAAATTTTCTCAAAGGAATTGACAGTGAGGTAACAATGACCTAGAATCTAGAAAGCTAGAGTCCCGATTTATACTGTTTTAGGGGAATGGAATGGGACTATGCCTTATGGGTAGAGAGGTCGAGCTTCACATCCCTCTCATTTCCCATTCTCCTTGAACCAAGTGCAGTATATATCCACTTCGATCCTGACATTTCTGTGCAAAGTAGTTCGTCTGGGACTCGACGCTAGTTACCTTCTAGGTGTTAGATATGATCAATGCCCCACCCTCATTAGGTGCTACCAATGATCCATGGTGCTCAAAGTTGTAAGGCCCCCATTATGAGGAGAAGCCAAATGTGAGCCCGAACATTGGTTGAGTCCTGACTTGTATATTAGATGAGGTCTATGTGACCGGATGGCAAAAAGGTGACTGTTGTGGGTCTAATCTTTGGGTTAGACGGAGTGGTTAAGCTGGTAGCAACTCGAGGCGCATTGCATCGAGTTGCGGTGTAAGGGAGTTAAAAGGGGCCCCTATTGTGGGGTCCGGGGGCCGCGGAAGCGGCCCCTGGCTGGGGCCCCCCTGGTGGGGGTCCAGGGGTAGCGCCCCTGGCTCGATGGTAAAGGAAATATTCCCTGGAATATTCCATGGCCGACTAGTGGAGGCTCATATGGTAGGTCGTCAGCAGGCCGACCTAACGACCTTCGCGGGCTATAAAAGCTAAACCCCTTCGCAATCATCTCTCACTCATCTTTCACCCAATCAGAGTTGTTGTTCCAGCTAGCCTTAAGCTCTTCACCTATCTTCTGTCTAGATTGACATCTAAGCTTCACACAGTGGAAGCGCACGGGTGGACAGAGCCATCTTTGTATCAATTGTTTGGAGTTAAAGAATTTACTGATTCTCCTCTTATCTGTTGTGTACTCTTTATCTCTTTCTCAGATTCTGTTCGCTGCGCTGTGTAATATTTTACATGGTATCAGAGCCCAGGGGGCTCTAGAGATCGGAGAGTGTGCAAGAGGCAAAGGCTTCAACAGCAAAGAGAAACTATGTCGACTTCCAGAAGCGGTTTTGGTGCATCAGGAAGTGGTGCAGGAGGTGGTGTTGCTGTACCGGCTATTCAAACACTGAGGATTCGTCCACCAACCTTCAGCGAAGGCAAGTTAGATGGTACAAACTACACCTTGTGGAAGTTCAAAATTACAACTATCCTTGATTCTTATGAGCTTCTGGAGACTGTGCTGGGGACTGACGCAGAACCACAGCCTACCCCCGACCCATCAAATCCTAGTGTGATGATTCCTCCGAATGCAGATCTTCTACGAGCTTGGAAACGAAGGAATGCAGATGCATTGTGTGCCTTAGTTACAAGCTGTTCTGACAGTGTTCTGACTTTGATTCAGCATACAACCAAAGCGTCAGAGGCTTGGAATGTACTAAGGAGTTAGTATGAAACATGAAACCAAACGAGGATTCAAAACTTGGAGAATCAACTAGCAGCGGAGAAGTTTGCTGAAGGAGAGACGGTTGAAGCATTCATCACTCGGATTAAGAATCTGCGCGACCAGATGGCTGGCGCTGGGATACAAAAGACTAGCGAAGAGCTAGCTCGGAGGTGTCTTCGGATTTGTCCACAAAAGTTTGATGGACTAGTAACTGCCCTTAATACTCAGGTGAGACCTCAAGCTTTGACTTTTGAGGAGTTTTGTGCATTATTAATGGAGGAGGAGTTGAGGCTGAAAGCCCGAGAAGGAAGCAACAATGGAGATGCTGCATTCTCTGCCAATGCAAAAGGCAAAGGTGGTTCCTTCACCAAAAATGATGGTGACAAAAAGAAGAAGGGCGGAAAGAAAAAGTTTCAAGGAGAGTGCTTCTACTGCAAGAAGAAAGGACATGCAATTGCAGATTGTCATGTCAAGAAGGTAGATGAAAAGAATGGTACCCTTAAAAGTAAAGGGAAAGAGACAGCCAATACGGCTGAAGCAGAGCTGGAATTATTCATGGCGACCATTGAGGAAGTGTGCTCCTTAGCGCAAGAAGAATCTACCACTGACTCATGGGTGTTGGATAGTGGGCCCTCCTGTCACATGACCAACAAGAAAGGTTGTTAACCCCAACACGAAGAAAGCAAAAGGAAATGGAAAAGACGCAAGGCAAAGGCGGAAAAAAGGTAGCCCGATTGAAGAAAGAAAAGGAGAAAAGGCCAAAAGCGCAAGGGCAACCTTAAAAGTCCAAGGCAAAGGCAAAAGGGGAAAGGCGCATTTTAAAATAAAAAGGCGCACCCTGAAATCTTGTAAAAGAGCACCGGGCTCTCACCCGTGCAATTTGTAAATGAAGATGGGCGGTGGAAAGGAAGCTAGGAAGATAGAAGGACAATGGGAAAAAGGACATGGGCTATGGCCAGCCATGTAAAAAGGGGAAAAGGGGATGACCGCCCAAAAGGGATTTAGGGTTTTGTATATAAAGTTGAAAAGTGAATGAGAAGCTCATTCTTGCGTGTGGCCAAAAGTAGCTCTCCTCTTCTTCTTCTTCTTCTTATTCTTGCTTGCTTGAGCTTGTGCTTGAGAGAGGGAGTGTGAGAGTGTGAGGGAGTGAGTGTGTGAGGGTGAGGGACCGAGGAGGAGAAGCTCTCCATCTTCTCCTCTCTTCTTCTCTTCTCTTCTCTTGTCTTGCTCGCGGCAATGGAGCTTGGAGCTTGGAGCTTGAGGATGGAGCTTGCTTGAAGCTTGCACTTGGATCGTGGAGCTACCGGAGTGTGCGGGAGAGGAGGTAACTCGAACGGCACGGAGGTAAGCTCACTACACCCGTAGATATGGATGGCGCGTCGGCTATGTGAGAGGTAGCCATTAGTGCTCGGCTTGGAACGCTTGAAACAATAAGCGGTCCGTGGGTCTTGGCGGTTGAATGAAAGCTCCCACATTTTGGTTCTGTTGCCGGGACCAACGGATTCAAGCCTTGAGCGCTTGCGCACTTCGAATCGAGCATCAAAGTAAGGGGTTTCCCCCAAACCGGTGCTTGAGGTAAATAGGTAGGAAGCGAGGGGGTTGAAGGTGGTATTCGATCTCCTTGGCAAGTAGGTTTGTTGCTTTCTGAGATATACGTGTGGAATGGAGTAGTATAGGTATTTATTTTGTGATTTGGATACATTTAGGGTAGGAAAAAACAAAGAAAAAGAAGAAAAAAACAGACAAACAGCAGGGTTTTCTGTTGCTGTATAACAGGCTAAAACAGGGAAACAGGGGACCAGATTCAAGTTCTGGGTGAGACAGGGACAGGGAACTAGCTGTGAGGTTCTGCAGTGCTAGGAAAGGACCTTAAGAGGCCTGGGAGGCCAGGACAGACCTCAGTTCCTTGGTTTGCCTTGTGTGAGAGAGAGAGAGAGAGAGAGAGAACTTCTGGCTCACAGGACGAGGAAGCGCTGCCCCGATTCTTAGGCATCGGTGATTCGTGCTGCTCCAGGTGAGTCTAATGTTTTCCAACAAGTGTCCTGATCAGATTTAGAAAGTTTGTGGTGATTGTGTGCACCAGACAGTGAGGAGGGGTTAAACGCGCGGGAATCGCGCCCGCCGTCGACGCACTCGGACCAACTCGCTGTGGTCCGATTCCCAGAATCGGACCACTCGAGTTCGGGAGTCGGACCATCCGATTCCCAAAATCGGACCAGGCCGATCGGACGTGCCACGTGGCACTCGGACCAACCTGTCCGATTTTGAGAATCAGACGCTCGGACCAATCCGTCCGACTCGGACACTCGGACGAGTCCATAATCGGACCACTCACAATCGGACCAGCTCAGAATCGGACCAGCCAGAATCGGACCACCTTGTCCGATCCGATTCCCAAAATCGGACCACTTTTTGATCCGACTCCTAGAATCGGACGTGACCAAAATTGGACCACTGGTCCGATCGGACCCACCCAAAATCAGATGTCCGATTTTGATAATCGGACTCTTGAAAATCGGACATCTGAGAATCAGACAAGAAACTGTCAAAATCGGACACGTGCCTAGAACACAAATTTTGATACATCTAAACCCCGAGATTGACCCCAAAGGCTACGTAGAGCTAAAGGCACATCACAAATCCTCACTAGGCTAAAATTTAGAGCACGTAGTTCAAAATTTGGCTATAAACGGTCCTCCAAATTGCATATGGCGTCTACCGTAACGGCCCTGCGGGCCGGGGGGACTGCCCCCCCGGACCCCCGCAGAGGGGGCTCTGCCCCCTTCGCACCTCCCCCGAGTAGGTTGGAGAGAAAACGCACGCCGTGGCAGGCCTTCCAAATTGGACCCTAGTGAAGTAATGTCTCTACACCGGCATGGAGTCTCACTTGCAATAGAGCAACCACAAGCCCATACCCGAACAGAGAGAAACAGAGACCCTAGAACATCAATGGGCCAATCTAGCCATCAAGGGCAAAAAGGCCACACCACGAGAACACAAAGACATTGTGTTCAAACCGTGTCTAGTCAGAGCAAAAGGCAACTTCAGCAAGCTACAAATGCGGAGATGACTAGACATGACACTCTTGACGAGAGATGTACCTTGAATAGCACTGCACTGACGATCCAAGACAGCAGTGGAGAATCCACATCTGGTCGTGCAGTCGAGAACTCAAGGGCATCTGTCAGAAGGCTTAAATTTACAAGCCAGGACCCGGAAGATGAAGAAATAGTACCACCTGCTTATCTTAGGGTCAAACTCACCGCAAAAAGAGAGCATACTATTGATGCTCTAATTGATGAAGGAGCAGATTTTAATATCTTGACCTATGAATCATGGACCCTACTAGGCCAACCAGAGCTGACACCGACTAGTGCAACTCTTAGCCCTTATGGGGGACACCCACAAGCACTCATAGGGAAGTGCAAAATCCTTGCGACAATTGAAATAGAAAGCTTGCCTATTCTATTTCATGTTCCTCCAAATAGTGCTGGCTGCGGGAAAGAAACCCTCCTAGGAAGACCCTTCAAAAGGGCGACCAAGTGTGAGGCTGACTATGTAGCACGGAGGATACACCTGACACTACCGGGTGTGAGGATAGTCACAACCTTTAGCAAGGGTGACCTCATCAAACCTCGCGGGAAAGGCAAGGAAGGTGCTGACATAACAGTCAAGCCTACTAACGAGGGCAAGGACTTGTTGGAAGAGTTGATACAAGCACAGGTCGAACAACGAGAACCAGTGAGTGAGGCCATGCCAGAAACAAGAAGGTCAAGAGACAAGGCCAAGGACAGGGTTTGGACTCACAAATATCGTAGAAGACCACGAAAGAAGCCCAAGCCTTATAGACGGAGGCGTCGATGGAGAGTCAGCACAACACCGCGATGGATATCCAAAGCGTTGCTACGTGCTCAAGGATACTACGCAGGTAACCAATGGATTTGGGTGCCCAAACTCCCTGCTAGGCCACCTCTATCAGAAGCCCAAACTATGTCCAAAGCAAAGAGGCGTAGGAGGAAAACTAAACGAACGGCCAAGTTTCAAACCAAAAATATTGGAGTGATTGAGCCCATCACTACTGAAATCAAGAAACCAAACATGGCCTATCAAAAAGTAGATCCTCGGCCTGGTGTGCTTGACAAGCGGATATTAGATGCAGCCACTGAGCGTGCACAAAAATCATTAGTGCCCAAGGAGCCTTTGATTTCCCAAGGGGAGAACAAACATCATAGGCACAACATTGCTCATGGCAAGCAAAAGGCACAATCATCTAATAGCCTTGAGAAAATCATTCAGCTAGTGCCACATCCACCTAGGAGTCCTAGATCTCCTACGCCCTCTTCTCCCAAACAGACACAGGAAGCACTACAGCAGTTGTCAAGGGCGACTGCTCAATTCCAATCTCTATCTCCATCTAAGCTTCCAAACGTCAAAGAGGTGGGGCATGATGCCATCTGTAGCTCTCGACTCAAGGATATGCATGAGCAACCTAATGTGACAAAATCAACTCATGTTCGATCTACACAAATGAGTGCTCAAAGGCCAACGAAAGACACAACCACTTCTGATTGCCCTAGGGACTTGACACCACAATCCACCAAGGGTAGCCAGCCCACTGAACTGGTTGCTACTACTTCCAATCCGGGATCACAGCAGTCATAGCCCTTGGCCGTGACAATGCCCCTTGTGGAACGTGTCCTTAGTAGTTTACCTATGAAGGAGGTGTCGCAACCAAATCCCTCAACAACTCCAGCACTTTCAAAGTGCCTAAAGCCTAGGACGGAGGAGTCAAACGCAAGGGAGTTGGTTGAAAAGCTAGACTCTCCGAAAAGAGCGGCAGTTGTGCCCTCACAACCTGGCAAGGCTATTCAGCAAACCACGGCTATGTCCCATAAGGACATACTAGAGAAGGGAAATACTGAGGCCCGACCAAGCACATCAACGGTCGATATAGCCCAGGGTCTTGAGTTGTTGAGAGAGGCACCTTCATTGACCAAGAAAAAGAGGAGAAAGCAGAGAAAACAGCAATAGATGCAGGTGGTTGTGGACCCAAAGAACATTGAGACGAAGGGCGCTGGAGAGCTGATGAATAAAGCATCGAGTCCATCCACCAATGAACTCATTGATGCCTCTCCGAATAACGGTGAAACCCCAGACACATCCGTGTGTTCTGAGAAACCAAAGCAACCGTTGCCATCAATAGTTGCTTGCAACACTCTATCCACTGACAATAGAACTCACATTGATCAATCAAGAGTGGATACAACGCTGTCACAACAGGGTGACCAATCTGTACCAGTCACATCCGAGGAGAACCATGACAAAATAGCAGCAAAACCTCAGGAGAACCGTGAGAACCCCAAGAGCATAAGAAATCCTAGTGTTGACCAATCTTGCTCATCTAGGCCTGAGCCCCCAGCCATGCTAAAGCCTAAGGAAACTCTTAGAACTTTGCATGAGATAGCAACCGAGCAAGCCCTTGTTGAACATAGAAGTGTCACAGAATGCTTAACTGAGTTGGAGGCTAAGCTCAAAGTGGTCGCGCGTGTCTACGTCCTTGCAGACGTAGGCACGATCCCCAAGGAGCAACTTGGAGATTACTTGACCTTTCCTCTATCATGGGAAGAACAAGAACATCTTAACGGGCACTACGACAGGCTCCTGCATGAACATATGCGACTCATCCCTGACGAGGAGGCTGACGAACTACACTTAACCGTCACGTTCAATGAAGTGCTCTGTCGACAGAATCTCATAGACATAGAGCTACTAAAGCGACTGTCAGCAGGCCAGAGTCAATTTGAGCGGCGTTGGTGCGAAAGCCGCGTCGTAATGGCCGAACTAGGGGCTCAAATCATGACAGTCTCAGAAGAGCGATTGGCCAAATGGCGATCCCAAAGGGACCCAACCTATGTGGCACCAACGTCCCTTCGAGTACTCACTGACATTCGGGGTACGGACTTAGCTAGGACTAGGCTACAGGGCCCTTTGATTGATAAGGTTCTCACCGAAGAGGAGTTACATATTGCCAGTAGACTCGGTCAAGGTTCCATGCTACTCGACGTAGAAAAATATCTATCAGTATTAAGTCAGCTGCCACGAATACTAGATGCGTGTGCCATGCTCCGGTACAACCCCGAGTTCTACACTTGGTTCTTATCCTCGTGATGTGACATGGATTCATAGATATGTATATAAATAAACACTGATTTTTGTGTCACCTTGTATAAACAATATCAACACACACAAGTAATGATAGTCAAGCGCAGGGAGAAGAGTTGGTTCTAACAGGCTAACCTCCTCAAGTCCTCTTCTCATCACACAAATAAAAGCTGTGTGACCACTCCCACCTCCAAGTGAAGGGCATGCAACCCACGTTACCGCCATAGGAAGCCTTGACCAACAACACTGGTGGTGTAGACAGGGTGCAGCCCCTCTCTATACACCTTCTTCCCTTTTTGGTCTATCCTTCCGAGGATGTGCCCTATCCCACTCCATGACAACCAGTCCACACAACTTAGCATAAGCCAATATTGGCTATTGGCTGGAGGCAAAACGAACATCATCATGGGGGCCATCCCGTTACGACAAAACACTGCATGCCTCACCCCTCCCCTTCTCGTCACATGCACTTGATAAACCACACTAAAATCCCTTCCATGCAAACAGTTGCCTCCTGTATCAAGGTCTAACCCTTGGTTCGCACCTTGCAGGTTTCCTTTTTTGGCGGAATGCATGGAGAATCATGGAGAGTTGGCTTGCAAAGATGCTCTTCGCAGGAGGCGGGAGCATGTGGCACGCGCCCCTGCACCAGAGCGCTATGTGCCCACCATCAAGAGGTACGCCAAGAAGCGGGGCCCTAAGCGACATTGCCCAGGGCGAAGGCCGAAGAACCCTCGAGTCAAGAAAGTCGAGACTCGAAACCCGCAACAGGCCGCAGCACTAGTAGTACGCACTCCTAGCTCCCGCTCGGGCCCCAGACGCTCAAAGGCAGAAAGGGCAGCCCGGGAAAGAGAAGAATTTAATGAACTATTTAAAGATATTCTGGAGACGGTAGCGGGTCGGGATTACACCATTCATATCCCGGCCGACATGTTCCCTGCTCACCCCCACGGGAGTCCCACACCAGCAGAGCCCCAATCACTCGACCATCCAGACTCGCCCTGCCTCGTACAAATCGAGTAGCCCATAATGCACAAAGGGCTTATCAAATGATAACTGGCCAGGACTTTTTGTTTTTAAATGGTTAAGTGTTCCCGACTTGTTAAGCGTTGACATGTTCCTGACTTGTATGAACTTATCATATCTGCGTTTAATATATGCTACGCCTTTAGCAAAAGAAAAAGCTAATCAAGCGCAGGTGATAAATATCTAGTCAACACCATAGAATTTAAATAAGTGATGTCTCCTTGCATTGCACTGGTTTATTATAATTGCGGCATACACAATGCATATCCTCTCATGAAGCGACAAGTGGATGCAGGATAATACAGGTCCTTGTGCGAAAATGCTCAATGCCCAATCACGGCAACACCCACAACCCCATAGCGAGCCGCGACAAAGCCACGCTGCCAAAAGCACCCTTGCCAATCGCCCACATTGCCACACCCCCTTTCTGGGTCAGGCTCTATTGTTGGCTCACGGCAATCGTTACCTCAATTGTACCAGCATCGCATGTGCCGCAAGGAGAGTTGCAATATCTCAAGTGTATCTCCCCCTTTCACCAAATATTTCTCTAACAGCGAGGCTAGGGCACCATCATCATTGTACTATTCATTTTCTGAGCCTTCAAAGCTTGACATTTTCCAACCCATTGAAAGGCTGATAGCCTCAACACATTGTAATGGCTGTACTAATTTTTTTTTTAAAAAAAAAGAGAAAAGAAAAGAAAAAGAAAGAAAGAAAGAAAAGAAAAGAAAAAGAAGTGAATGGAAAAATAAGAAGCACCCACGATCACAGCACAGCACCTAGGGGTCCTCAAATTAGGTACGTCTGGTGACCTTGGTCGACTGGCTTCGTCCCTAGTCCCCTAGCCCCTTACACTCACCCACAATTGTTCAGGGCACATCAAGGGCAGGACATACCTGGGGAGCTTGTCTCGCCTAGGGTTTGACCTGTCACCCTGATCCACTTGCACAATTTTCTTTTGCACTCTGCCTTAGTACCATTGCAATCAGTGTGATCAACACCGCACGATTGGCTATGAAATGTACCCCGTACTCATCAAGCAAGTCCAATAGTTCCAGCTACTAAAAGTGCGGTGTCCTTGTATTCCATTATGCTACATCGTGTAGTCACAATGCAAAGGATGTCTTATATACCTTCACACGTACTCCTTCTCCACATGGACAACTTTGCCTCATCCACGCATTGTTATGAGAAACTAGCCCACGGTCTTCTAACTATGTAATATCTAAGTATGCACGAGCACTCACATAATATTTGCACCGAACTATATCTACAGTTTGGGTCCTCAAGTGCAGGACAATACTCTCAGCTTGCTTAGAGTTCGACCTGTCTCCCAAACTAATCAAACAAGTCTTGTGCACGATAAGAAGACTAGCACTACCCCTTAGGGAGAGACCACATGAGAGGTTTTCAAATTGCAGGTGTTGAAGACTCCACAGAACGTGTCATTCGATTTTCATCAACACCCAACTCTGAATGCTTATCACTTACCATCTGACAAGCCCCCAAAAAATCGTCATGCGCAGAATCCCCAACAAACCAACACTTGTGTTGGCCATCAATGCAATCCCCAACGTAGCATAACCCTACCACCAACTCCAACAACCTTCCACCAGCCACCTTGGCCACCAAAAGGCCCCCAGGACCTTCTGCCACACCACCACCAACATTTCTCCATGAAAACCACAGGCGTCCTTGTTACCCACATCTTCGGTGCATGCTCGAGACTGCTACCTACGACGGTGAGTGCCATGGGACTGGCACTCGTCTAGGAGGGGGCTAATGTTAACCCCAACATGAAGAAAGCAAAAGGAAGTGGAAAAGACGCAGGGCAAAGGCGGAAAAAAGGTAGCCCGACTGAAGAAAGAAAAGGAGAAAAGGCCAAAAGCGCAAGGGCAACCTTAAAAGTCCAAGGCAAAGGCAAAAGGGGAAAGGCGCATTTTAAAATAAAAAGGTGCACCCTGAAATCTTGTAAAAGAGCACCGGGCTCTCACCCGTGCAATTTGTAAATGAAGATGGGCGGTGGAAAGGAAGCTAGGAAGATAGGACAATGGGAAAAAGGGCATGGGCTACGGCCAGCCATGTAAAAAGGGGAAAAGGGGATGACCGCCCAAAAGGGATTTAGGGTTTTGTATATAAAGTTGAAAAGTGAATGAGAAGCTCATTCTTGTGTGTGGCCAAAAGTAGCTCTCCTCTTCTTCTTCTTCTTCTTGTTCTTGCTTGCTTGAGCTTGTGCTTGAGAGAGGGAGTGTGAGAGTGTGAGGGAGTGAGTGTGTGAGGGTGAGGGACCGAGGAGGAGAAGCTCTCCATCTTCTCCTCTCTTCTTCTCTTCTCTTCTCTTGTCTTGCTCGCGGCAATGGAGCTTGGAGCTTGGAGCTTGAGGATGGAGCTTGCTTGAAGCTTGCACTTGGATCGTGGAGCTACCGGAGTGTGCGGGAGAGGAGGTAACTCGAACGGCACAGAGGTAAGCTCACTACACCCGTAGATATGAATGGCGCGTCGGCTATGTGAGAGGTAGCCATTAGTGCTCGGCTTGGAACGCTTGAAACAATAAGCGGTCCGTGGGTCTTGGCAGTTGAGTGAAAGCTCCCACAAAGGTCTATACAGTTCTATGCAGCCTCTACAAGAATCCATCACTGTGACGGTTGGAAATGATGCTAAATGCCCTGCTGCGGGCACAGGTACTATTTCTTTTGTTGCTGCAAATGGTGAAGTCAAAATGCTTTCAAATGTGTTGTATGTTCCCGAAATTAGGAGAAATCTATTATCAGTTGTTACTGCCATAACTGATCTTGGTCATGAAGTGAGGTTCAAGAAGACAGGTGCATAAATTATTGATAGTGCTGGCACAATTGTTGGCAAAGGAGAAAGAAGGAACAACCTGTATGAGCTAAGTGCTCTTACAGCCACCATCGCTGGAGTGGGCACAAGTAAGCTTTGGCATGAAAGGTTTGGACACATCGGATTTGCAGTATTGAAGGAGATGCAAAAGCAAGGTATGGTTGCTCACCTACCTACAATAACTGAATTGAAGGAACCATGTGAAGCTTGTATGATGGGCAAGCAATAGAGAAAGGCATTTCCACAAGAAAGCAAGAATAGAGCACATGCTCCTCTAGAGTTGGTGCATGCTGACTTGTGTGGTAATACACAAGACTTGGGGGGATCTTCTTATTTTATGTTGATTGTCGACGACTACAGTAGGAAGATGTGGGTGTAGTTCCTTCGTGATAAGGCTCAAGCTTTTGGTAAGTTTAAAGAATGGCTAATACTTGTTGAGAATGAAACATGGAAAAGTGTGAAGAAATTTAGAACAGATGGTGGTGGCGAGTTCAACTCGCACCATTGTGGAGATGGCAAGATGCATGTAAAAGGGAAAGGGATTTCCTAACCATTTTTGGACTGAAGCTGTTAATACTGCAGTCTACATTCTAAATCGGAGCTATACAAAGGCTCTCAAGGGAAAAACACCTCATGAGGCTTACACTAGTAAGAAACCATCTGTCTCACATTTCAGAATTTTTGGATGTGAATGTTATGCACATGTTCCAGATGAGAAGAGAAACAAGTTACAACCAAAAAGCAGAAAATGTATATTCTTGGGTTATAGTGATGAGCAGAAGGCTTACAAGTTATATGACCAAGAGGCAAAGAAGATCATCGCAAGTCGTGATGTGGTGTTCAAGAGGAGCCGCATAGAGTGGAGGAGGAGAAGGCAAGTTCTTCCACTTTATCATCAAGCGAAGAAGTAGTCCACTATGAGCCTGTCCCGAGAGCTATCCCTATCCTTAAGGAGGAGGAAGCATCATCTTCAGATGATGAGGAAAAAGTTCACCAACCTGACATCACCCCACCAGAAAAGCCATTGCCGCGCTGGGTGAAGCAGCTCTATGACCACAATAATCCTATGCCTGCATCTGTTGAGGAGAAGGCAGACGGACCAAGGAGGTCTCAGAGAATAGAGGAGCAAAGGAGGGCTTCTGCTCACATAGTCAATATGGCCTTGATGGTTGAGATTATGAGAGAAGTAAAGGAGCCAACTGACTTAGAAGAAGCACTGGCAGATCCATCATGGAAGACTGCTATGCAGGTGGAGTATGACAGCATAATGAAGAATGACACTTGGGAGCTAGTGGATCGACCATCAAAGCGGAAGGTTATTGGCACCAAGTGGATCTGGAAGGTAAAGTACAAGGCTGATGGTACCTTAGAAAAGTACAAAGCTAGACTGGTTGCCCAAGGATTTTCACAAGTTGAAGGGTTTGATTTTCAAGAGTCATTTGCCCCAACTGCCAGAATGACCACTATTCGCACGGTACTTGCAGTGGCTGCCCACAAGAAGTGGCCAATGTACCAAATGGATGTTAAGTCAGCGTTCTTAAATGGTGACCTCAAGGAGGAGGTGTACGTGGCTCAGCCACCAGGGTTTGAGGCCCCCCATTCTGAGAACAAAGTGTGTAAGCTGAAGAAGGCATTGTATGGGCTGAAACAAGCCCCCAGAGCATGGTACCAGCGGATAGATAGGTTCTTTTTAAACCTAAACTTCAAAAGATGTGCCTCAGATGCTAACTTGTATGTTTATAGGGATGGTAAAAAGTCTGTAGTGATTGTCCTATATGTGGACGACCTTCTTATTACAGGTGACTATGAAGATATGATCAACCAAACTCGAAAGGCTTTGAGTTTTGAGTTTGAAATGACAGACTTAGGCTTGCTGCACTATTGTTTGGGGATTGAAGTCTGGCAAGAGCCAGGAAAGATCTTCATCTCTCAGAAGAAGTATGCATGGGAGATCTTGAAGGCATTTGGCATGACCGAGTGCAAGGAGATCTACTTGTGTAACACCAGACCAGATATCAGTTTTGTTGTTGGTGTTTTGAGCAGGTTCTCAAACAAACCTCATGAGAGTCATTGGAAGGCTCGGATGCGGGTGCTTAGATACTTGAAGGAAACTCTTGACTATGGTATCACATACAGTTTCGGAACTTCTCTTGTGGGAAACTGTGACTCAGATTGGGCAGGAGACATTGATTCCAGGAAGTCAGTTTCTGGTTATTGTTTCTCTTTGGGTTCAAGAATTTTCTCTTGGATTAGTAAGAAGCAACCAACACTGGCATTGTCTTCTACCGAAGCAGAGTACAAGGCAGCTTGTTTTGCTGCATGTGAAGCTGTATGGTTGAGAAGGATTCTATGGCATATGGGAGTTCAGGATGAAGAACCGAGTGTGCTAAGATGTGACAATCAGAGTTGCATCGCCATTGCCAAAAATCCAGTGTTTCATGCATGCACCAAACACATAGAGATCCAGTATCACTATGTGCGTGATTTGATGGAGGATGGGATAGTGGAACTGGTCTACTGTCCAACAGAGGAGAATGGAGCAGATATCTTCACCAAAGCACTTACGAAGGATATGCTTCAAGTTCATCTTCAGAGACTCGACATTGGGCCGAGGAGATAGTTCACCTATGGGTGGACATTGAGGGGGGGTGTTAGATATGATCAATGCCCCACCCTCATTAGGTGCTACCAATGATCCATGGTGCTCGAAGTTGTAAGGCCCCCATTATGAGGAGAAGCCAAATGTGAGCCCGGACATTGGTTGAGTCCTGACTTGTATATCAGATGAGATCTATGTGACCGGATGGCAAAAAAGTGATTGTTGTGGGTCTAATCTTTGGGTTAGACGGAGTGGTTAAGCTGGTAGCAACTCGAGGCGCATTGCATCGAGTTGCGGTGTAAGGGAGTTAAAAGGGGCCCCTATTGTGGGGTCCGGGGGCCCGGAAGCGGCCCCTGGCTGGGGGGGTCCCAGGGGGCCAGCTGCCCCCCCTGGTGGGGGTCCGGGGGCAATGCCCCCGGCTCGATGGTAAAGGGAATATTCCCTGGAATATTCCCTGGCCGACTAGTGGAGGCTCATATGGTAGGTCGGTCAGCAGGCCGAACTAACGATCTTCACGGGCTATAAAAGCTAAACCCCTTCGCAGCCATCTCTCACTCATCTTTCACCCAGTCAGAGTTATTGTTCCAGCTAGCCTTAAGCTCTTCACCTATCTTCTGTCTAGATCACCATCTAAGCTTCACACAGTGGAAGCGCACGGGTGGACAGAGCCATCTTTGTATCAATTGTTTGGAGTTAAAGAATTTACTGATTCTCCTCTTATCTGTTGTGTACTCTCTATCTCTTTCTCAGATTCTGTTCGTTGCGCCGTGTAATATTTTACACTAGGAACTTGACCATTAGGGAAACCCTGATTCAGGTCGCTCTTAGGGAAACTCTGATTCAAGTCAGTCCTAAGTGGGAACGGCCGGAATGCTTCCGCTTCGTGGCAAACTCGAGAAGACCTAGATCGCAAACCCCGTGACATTCCTTGGGAGTGCTGAGCGGCGCTTTTTGGACTCTCTTTCCGGTGGGCTCCTAAGATGTGTCCTACAAGCGGATAGGGGGACACGTTACAGTTGGTATCAGAGTGAACCAACGGAATATAATATTTACAAGGAAACTTAATGAGGGGAAGTAGAGCAATGTTGCCGTTAATAACATTTCCGTACTTACTTATCAATGCTGGCCTGCAGAGTCGCGAAGCATGGAACAAATTCTTGGTGCTCCAGGTTATGTTTATGATTGCAATGCGTGCTTCGGATTATTGACGGAGGCTAGGTATGATGAATATCCTAGACCGCATCTACGATCCTTCACCCCTGTACGTGGAACGAAGATGGACGGGTGAATCAAGAATTTATTACATAGCTGCCCACCGACTTGCTTGCCTTCGAACCAACTTGAAGAGAATCAAGTGGATGGAGGACTTAAAGATCGTGAAGCTGTTCATCTTTGTCAAGGCTCATGCAAACGCAACCCTACATGTCGGCGGTCGAAAGGTCAAGCAGAATAAGTATGTGTACGAGAAAGTGAATCGAATAATCCCTGCCGACAGAATCAAGGTGCTGGGACATTATGAGAAGAACAAGTATCAAAGGAAGGGATACCCCAAGCTTCTTATGACCTATCAATTCCTGAAAATCCATGATCCCATTCCATATTATTACTCAGTTCCCGTAGCCGAATGTAACACAATCTTGTTTTCCCCAAACTGATGTCCCAATTAGCTTGTTCTACCTTCCCAAATAAATGTACTCGGAAGGGCTATGTCCACATGAATGAATAATATTTTTATCACTCTTTGCCATGGCTATAAGTGTTGGTAAAGGAGTTAAGTGATTAGGTCACTTGGCTAAAAAGTTGAACTGGGTATGTAATGTAATGTGAGAAACGTTTAGCAAGTTTTTAATATAAAGAATCTTAATGCCCAGGCGCAACCTCAAGTGCAGATTCCTAGTCCGCCGACCCCTGCACCAAGTACAGTCGTAAATCAGGAGAAGAAGTTTCTTCTCAAACAAATCAAGCCACCAGAATTTGATGGTAAGGGAAGGACCGTCCAAACTAATGCCGAGATCTGGATGGAATCCATGGAGGATTATTTCGAAGCAGCATGTACTGCACCCGCTAACCAAGCTATGCTCGCCAAACTGAAGCTTACCGGCGAAGCAAGACTTTGGTGGAAATAATGGTGCAGAGACCAAGGGATCTCGGAAGAGTCAGTTACTTGGTAGAAGCTTAAAAAACCTGTGCGAGGGAGATATCTACCACCTGCTTACCGCACACAGAAGATGAATGAGTTTAATGATCTAAAGTAGCTTGATCTATCCCTCGATGCATATTATTCAAAGTTCGTCTCTCTTTTGAAGTGCGTGCCACAAATGGATATGACACAACAAGTGTCAAAGTTTTGTGCCAGACTAAACCCGCCCATAAACACCCACCTAGAATCAATGCACCCAACAGACCTTCAAGACACACTCATTCGAGCTACACCCATAATACAGGAGGTGCAGACCAAGCCAAGAAATAACAGGACTTGGTCTTACAAGGATCAGAACAAGGGAGTGTATAGGTCTCATGCTAAGAGAGCCCAGGGCCAAAATCAGGGACAAAGGAAGAAATCTAGGGCCAACACTATCAACAATTTCGTTCCTAACCAAGGTAATGGCCGTAATTTCCGTTGCTTCCATTGCAACGAGCTTGGTCACTTCAAGAGGTAGTGTCCAAAGCTTAGCAGAGGACAACGTCAAGGGCCATTCCAAGGTGCTGTCCATGGCCAAGGAGCCACCGTCATGACCAGGGGGATAACCTCCAGTGTTGCTAACAAGGAGCTGGGTGATGAAGAAGACCCATCCATGGAAGCTGACATTGAGAGGGCAACAGTTCATGCTGCTCTTCATAAGAAAGGCCCAAATCGCCAATTCTCGGTGATTCAAACACCATCGGATTATCAAGGCAAAAGCTTCAAAACCTTGATTGATTGTGGCAGTACTCATTCCTTCATTTCACTAGTCTCTGTGCAAGAAGATTAGGAATAGCCACAAAAGATGCACCTTCCTTACTTGTGGAATTAGTAAATGGTCGTGAGGTCTCTTGTACTAGGCAAACTGCTAAGGTGAGATTCCTACTGGGTGGAAAGTCGACTTCGGTCAGATTCAAGGTTATGAACCTAGGTGTCCACGAATGTTTGCTTGGAATGGATTGGCTAATACCCAATGACGCCCACATTCACTGTGGAAAGGGCCAAGTCTCCTTTCGAAATTCTGAAGGGGAACTAGTCACTTGTAAGCCAAAAATTCAATTGGCCAAAGCAACACAAATAATAAAAAGAGTTAGAAAGGGGCTACCTGTCTATTTGATTAAACTAAATAAGCTAGATCATAATTAGGAATCTAGGGAAGAACCTTCATGGTTAAAGGAATACACAGGCGTATTTCCTGAAGAGCTGACAGAACTTCCTCCTCAAAGGGAAGTCGATCATGAAATCAAGCTAGCGCCAGGAGCTGCACCAATTGCAAAGAGACCATATAGGATGTCCATCCCGGAAGCGATTGAGCTGAAGGAGCAACTCAAGCAACTGTTAGACCAAGACTACATCCGTCCTAGCAGTTCACCATGGGGAGCTCCCGTGATGTTCTAAAAGAAGAAAGATGGAACGCTTCAGTTATGCATTGTCTACTATAGGACGAGATTATGTATACCGGTAAGTCAATCACTCAAGCAGAAGATACTTTGGGAAGCCCATGACTCCCCTTTCTCAAGACATCCTGGCTATGCCAGAAAGATTACCCCGAAGAGGATGCCACTTGGATGGATGAAAGTACTCTCAACCAACAATACCCCTAGTTCTTCTCGAGATGAGGACATCTCGATTCCTCTAAGGGGGGGAGAATGTAATATTTCCGCAATGAAATATTGAAGATCCTAAATCTCGCGCAAAAGCGGTTCAAAGTAATCTCCTACAATAAAGATACACTAGGCTAAGTGCTCCCTCCACGTGCATCAACAAACACTAGCCCCGCATCATGTGTAGGAAGCCATGGCTTGAAAACCGCAAGCCACCGTAGGCCTCCGCAGGAACACCCCTTCATGGGACAAGAAGATAAGTGCAATTTTTTTAAAATTAAACCCCCTTCCCCTTCAGCCGTTGCATGGCGGGGAGAGGGAGTGTGAGTTATGGTGTGGAGGGGCATGGGGAGAAGGGCATGCACCCTGCCACGTGTGTGGCTACCCCCCCCTTCAAGCTATATGAACCCCCCCTCTCAAGCTTGAGAGGAGAGAGGGAAGGATCGTGCCGCGCTGTCCCGCCGCCTGTGGAAGCTGCCTGCCATCATCGCCCGCTGCCGTCACACCGCCAGGCTACCGTCGTCTCCATCCCCATCATCATCATCACCATCGTCATCATCATTGTCATCATCCTCTCCATCATCACCTCCTATCATCACCCACATCATTTCCCTGTGTACAGAAGCTTGGAAGCTTCTAATTGGAAGCTTCTATTGAAGCGTCCATAGGCCTTATTCACCTGTGCCTTCCCGGGTTCCTTAAAACCGTGACTGCAAGACCCAAATTCCTGTGCGGAAGAGGAGAATCTCGGACAGTAGTACCCTCGAAGTGCGTAAGGGAGCCAAGGAAGATTCGATGCGTCGAAATCTACCGCATCAATGGCTCCTAAGCAAAAGGCGAGAGGAGCACACGCGGGAGTTTCCACCCCGAGTACGCGAGTGGACAAAGCCCCGATTCTTAGTGCCTAGGTTTCGATAACATTCCTGCATGAAAAGGATGCTTTAAGCATGTTTTTAATTCATGCAGGGAAATTTAAATGCATTTACACATTCGATTTACAAAGTTTAGTGGCATGTTGAGCACTTGCATTTGCTTGCAATTCCGTGGTCAAGAGTAGCTGCATTTTCAACGTATGACGCATAAGTTAAAAGATGAATTTGTGCGAAGGCATCCTTGTTGCATCTCGCAAAGGATAGGACATATAACACATAACGCATTTGGGTAATAAATTCTTGGTTGTGTCTCGTGATTAAGGCAATCGTAGACAGACGTTAAATGTTGTCTAAAAAGTTGCATTGAAAAGAAAAAATATTTATGAACTTTGTCAATAGAACTGATATAATCCAATTCGCATGGAATGAATAGTTACAATTTAGATTGGGTTAAGTAATAAAGGACGGATTAAAATCAATGATGGACTCATGGCATTCGCTCATGCATGGAGTTCTTTTATTAAGGTTTGGATGCATCTTCACTAAAAATATTAAAGCTTTGAACTCGATGCATCAACGTAGGGTTTATAAGAGTTAGCTCTGAATGTCAATCCTTTAGTTGCATAAAGGCAAAAGGTCTATGGTTTTTGAAATTGCATATTCGCATGGAATGATACATCTTGTAGTTACTTCCATCTTTTAATGAAAGTCTTGCGAACTCTAGAAGAAAGCATTTGCATCTTTAGAAGAAAGATCATTTTTAATCATGGGTTGGTTAGATCAATTAAGTAACTCGCGTGTAAATGAGTAGCCTACATGAAATTCATAAAGGTGTGATTAGTTAGCATATTACGATCACCTTAATGTGCTAGGTAGGGTTAGGTTATGATAAAATTCTGCCTAGTATCACACTTGGGATACCGATTTAAGACTTACGATCTTAAGGGTCCTACCCACATCCACGAAATGTTAGAATTATCTAATTGCCGTGCAATAATGATCTAGGGTTCCTACCCTCAGGATCAGTTGACCAAATACTAGACCTCCGCAAGGAATTTAGGAACCCTAGGGCCAAACGTTTCTTTGCCCTAGTAGGGTTAGGGATTTGGATTGGGTCAAGAGGACTCCCAATCCCTATATCTTGAACAAAGGTATTCTTGACCAAGAAATTCCATTTGATGGGAGATATAATCCCACAAGTTAAGTATTGACACCTATCTCGTGCAACAAGCTGAAATGTCCTGCTTCAACATTCTTCCTTGAAGATTGATTTGCCAAGCCAGGGTGGTAATGAATTGCCAAGAAAGCAATTGACCAACCAAGTTAGGGCATCTAGATTGCCCAGGATTTATTGACCATAATATATGGAAACCTAAAGTGGTGACGATTTGGGTTAACAAGGTATAAACCCTAACCCAAGGATAAAGGGTAAACAAGCAACTCAGCTTACGAAACCCTTGGGATCTTGCCAAGTCGCGATTGATCCAGGATCGAATGCTAGAAGTATTCAAGAAGAAGAAATTACACCTTAGCAGTTGGCCGTATAAACGACCACTGGAGTGCTTGTGTTTGTACACTTAGGAGCACTGTTTGTACTTCTTTGATCAAGGAACTAATACTGGAAAAATAATTAATGCTTCAGGTTGAAAGCCTGGAGGGAGAGGCAGTATCAATTACCTCCGACTGTCTGCTTGACCCTATCCAAGGGGGTTGTTAGCCGCGCCGAGTACGTGGACCGAACCCACCATGAGAGGTCTCTCCGTGGGTGCTACTTGGAGCAGGAGGACGCTTGGGTGCCAGGGGAGGCTCTGGCCGTAAATCCCTTGCCTCCGGATCCTATATAAAATGCCGACGTGACTCGAGATGGGATCTCGAGGCCCACATACTAGTCAACGAGGGGAACTTGGAATAGTGATCCCTGAGGATTGCTGGAATAGCCTTCGGGGATAGATTATTTGATGTATTCCAAAGATTGATAAATAAAGATCAAATGTTGAAAAGGAACTTGCTTGACATTGTTTTTCTATGTCAGTGCCTAAGTTACCTGAAGGAACCAGTGATTAATTGGTTAATTAAGGAAGGTGTTTTTGCTTGTTAAACTAAATGTGGTAGGTAATTAGATAACTAAAGCAACCTGAGGAAAGTGTGGTGGATGTGACCTTGGGTCCGTCCTACGGAAGGGTGGTCCCGGTTGGCGGGGAACTTTTCTCAAAGGAATTGACAGTGAGGTAACAATGACCTAGAATCTAGAAAGCTAGAGTTCCGATTTATACTATTTTAGGGGAAAGGAATGGGACTATGCCTTACGGGTAGAGATGTCGAGCTTCACATCCCTCTCGTTTCCCATTCTCCTTGAACCAAGTGTAGTATAAATCCGCTTCGACCCTGGCGTTTCTGCGCAAAGTAGTTCGTCTGGGGCTCAACACTAGTTACCTCCTAGGAAATTGACCATTAGGGAAACCCTGATTCAGGTCGGTCCTAAGTGGGAACAGACGGAATGCTTCCGCTTCGTGGCAGACTCGGGAAGACCTAGATCGCAAACCCTGTGATATTCCTTGGGAGTGCCGGGCGGCGCTTTCTGGACTTTCTTCCCGATGGGCTGCTAAGACGTGTCCTACAAGCGGACAAGGAGACACGTTACAAGAGGGGGGAGGGGGGAGGAATTTAATTAAAAAGGGGAGGGGAGGGAGGCTTTAATGAAAAAAAGGGAGGGGAAAAGAAATTGAGAGATTGCACGTGAGAAAGAGAGGAGGGGAGGGGGTTTTGATTGAAAAAAGGAGGTTTGGAAAAAGGGGTAGGTTCGGGGCTTTCTACACATGAGAAAGAGGGGAGGGGAGGGGGTTTTGATTGAAAAGAGGAGGTTTGGAAAAAGGGGTAGGTTCAGGAAGCCCTTTGGAGGCTCGGGGCTTTCCGAACCCATAATGAAAATAATATAGTAGTAAGATGTAGAAAAAGAAATAGGTTTTGGAGTCATATTTTTATGAGTTATGATTTTGAACCATAATCTCAAAAGTACTAATGTACATAATAGTGTTAGCTAGTACCAATTATACTTTGAACTGTTATGTACTATGATGAAAATAGGCCGAATCTAGTCCTATCAAAGTATGCCTAGGATGGGCCTATCTAAACAAGCTTCCACTTGTGCCCCCAACAAAAGCTTTTATATTGTCTACTTTGGAAGTAGCATCAACACAAGTTTTTGAAGGGCAAAAAACTTGAATTGTTCTTGGAGATATGGTCCATATGTCACATGTCCATCATGCACAATAGATTTTAAGAAAAGCTCTAAGGATTTACCATAGCTTCTATTAAAGGAGTGCCTCACAAACTTTGAGGCCTAGAGATGTAGCACAAAAGGCATGGTGAGTCCTCCATAGTACATTGCTTTGTAGATAATATAAATTCCATCACATGAAGTGGAAAAAGTTAGGATTTTGACATAGGTAGTTAGGGATTTCCCTTTTGGAAAATTTATTGTTAGAATACTTGCAGTTTTGAAGAGAATGCCAGCTAAAAGAGGACCCCTATTCACTTCCATTCCATCATCATCAAGCTCCTCTATAAGCGTTGAGATAATTGACTAGCCTATTGGTACCCAAGGATCTATCAACATCTCCAAGTACAAAAAAGAAGCAAAAGTGACATCCAAGTATAAATTACAGGTGCAAAATAACAAGAAAAAGAAGAAGAAACTAATTTCTAAACACTACTTGGACATCATCATCCATCGATACGAACAATCTTTTGATTTGGACTGTCTATTGTAGTTAACCCTTGTAAAAGGCATCTGTGTTTAAGCTTCTTTTAGAAGTAGCTTTGTTATGCTTTGTTTCTAGCAATCTTTGTGTGTCTTCTTTACATATACATTTGCATACCTTTCCACATTCTAAGGTGTGAAACACTAGTAGTAAACTAGTAAGACCTCTCCATTAGACATAGCAAAGCTCTACCTTGTGGAGGGGTGTTGACAAATAATGGCAAATTAATCCTTAGAGCATTAGAACTTGTGTGCCATTAATTGATGTAAGCAGATATGTGTTATGGAAAAGTTGTGGAATGAGGCTAGTTGATGATGTAGGACCATGGGTAACGACAATTTTATGTCTACATTCAATGAATTGTCTCTTATTTCTCCAATTGCAGTAATGACCTTAGGTTTGGGTTGTAATTTAATTGCTCTGGCAAAGAGCCCACAAGAGTCAATATAATAGCCAATGCCCACAGGAGTCAACATGATAGCAATGTTCTTGAAACAAGCAACAATAAAAGGGGTGAAGGCGATTGTTATGCGTGGAGAAAAGGAAGGCTCATGGTGATGATTCATGAATGCCAGCCAACTTGGGGTAGAGGCTAGGCGTAGCAACTCACACTCAACAAGGAGCATAATATAGAGCTAGAGGCAAGCCACCTTAAAGACCAAGGCCCCACGAAAAGAAAACCTTGCGTGATAACGAGAGCCAACCACACAGAAAGAGTCGTGGCAAAGGAGAGATAGAGATGGGGGGGGCGATTGGACAGGACAGGCATCCACACGACACCAGCCAGCGTTATTAATTAATTCGAGCCCCCCAAAATTTTTATTCTGAGTTTTATGTGTCGGTGGCTCCTTTTCCATACCTCACAAGAAATGATTGGTTTTTTATTTTATTTTAATTCGCCCTTTTTGTGCACTCTCGTTTTAAGACGCAATCCATTATCCCTCGAAGAACCCAAAAAGCAACAAGGCCTGAGAAATTGGTCGGTCCATGCTTTTTCATCATCCGGTACATCCATCGTAGGACAAGGACATTCCCTCCTCCTTTGAGACACACACTTATGAAACCCCCATCCTCCCCCCCCCCTCCCCATGTTACCTATCTTCATCAACTCATGATTGCCAAATCACTACGTCTACCTTCATAACAAAACAACAACAACGAGTCCCACACAACTCTTAGCACATTATCAAAGGCTGTGGACTCTTACCTCTCATGAGCAAAGCCATGTCACCTAGGAATAGGGCACCTTTCTACTGGTGTTGCAGGTTTGCATATTCAAGATTGCATCATGTGTTCCACACATTCCTTCTCGAAATCCATAGTCAAGAGAATGTACTCCTCCTTCTTAGCTATCTATATATAAAGAACTATATTCAAGATTGTAGCACGTATGTCTCTTCAATGATTTGACCGTGTTGGCTTTTGTGTAGAATAAAGAGGGGATTTTCTTGATTTGAAGGACCGTCGCCACAGCCACGGTCTTGTACGGGGTGTTAAGCATGGTTAGCAAGTGCTAATGATTAGGGGGCCTTCTTATGAATGCTTTAAGCACTCACTTCATTACCCTTTCATTGGCTGGACCAAGACAGTGCATTAACACGATGAAACTTTGATTCAATAGCTTGCACGAATCGCTGGAGCATGAATCCAATATAGATTTTGTGCCTCCACAGGTCTCCTATCAACTTTTGTGAGCCGTAATTATAGGATCGATGGAGATATAGTATTCTCACAGACCATTACCCAAATCACCCTATCTGATAACATTGGCACATTAAGGGCATGATGCTTCCATGTAGACCCCGACCTATTAAAAAATGAGTCAATCACACAAAAGTTAAAGTTAATTGGGAATTAGTCATGTAGTTCCACTTCTCAACCAGCCAAGGTTGGAAGACAGAAGCTAGTAACACTCGAGAGCTACTAAGGGAAGCTAAAAGACAAGCTAGCTGAAACTCAAGAAGGGATTGTAGGAACAAGTAAGTAGAGAGGTAATACTCATCCACAAGATGAGTTGACTCGAGCAAGATAGAAACCTCGTAATAAGGAAACAAAGAATACTCATCCATTTACTAAGGAAAGTTGATGCTACATATGCAAAAAAGACAACAAAGAAAACCTAGTAATAACCAAAGACTTCTTCTCAGACATCTTTAGCAACTCGACCGAAAACTCAAAAGCTGTTACAATGGCCAGGGCCCATATTGCTAGAATTAGAGAAAAAGTTATACCTTCCTCAATAGTTGAGTACTAGAAAGAGAGATATCTAAGACAGAGATTACAAACACAATTGAATCCCTTGCTAATATGATAAGTACTTGATTAGATGGACTTTCAAATGAGTTCTTCAAATAATTCAAGGTTTCAACCTTGTTGTTCATCTGGAAAGAAGCCATTGGGTTCAGAGCTCTATCCACTAGTATCAATCAAACAGCCATTACATTGATTCATAAAAGAGATGATAAAGATAGCCTAACTAATTGGGGACCAATCGCATGCATAACATCGGCATAAAAAGTATTTGGAAAAACACTGATTAAGTATCTCACAAATCACCTTCATATTTGGGTTTAAATTTAACAAAAAGGGTTCACTAAATGCCATGCCAATACATCTTTCACTCTATTATCATTATCAATATAGTGGGAGCTCACGCTTAACTGCCAAGACCCATGGACTGCTTATTGTTTCAAACATTTCAAGCGAGCTCTCATGGCTATCTCTCACCTAGCCGACGCGCCGTCGATCCTCTCGGGGTGTAATGAGCTTACCTTGATGCCGAAATAAGTTGCCTCCTCTCTCGCACACGCTGGTAGCTCCACAATCCTAGATGCTAGCTCAAGCATCCTCAAGCCTTCTCCATCTCCAAGCTCCATCCACCATAGCCGCGCGCGCGAGAAAAGAGAAGAGAGAAGAGGAGATGGTGAAGAGCTTCACCCTCTTGATCCCTCACTCCCACACACTCACTCACTCCCTCATACTCTCACACTCCCTCTCTCAAGAGCACACACACAAGCAAGGTGAAGAGAAGAAGAGAAGAAGAGAGGACTCTTGTTAGCCACACACCAAAGAATGAGCTTCTCATTCACTTTTCAACTTTATATACAAAACCCTAAAATCCCATGGGCGTCTATTCTTTTACAAATGGCACGAGAGGGAGCCTAGCGCTCTTTTACAAGAGTTTTTATAGTTTTTTGAGGCACCTTTCATTTAACAATGCGGTTTTTGCCCCAGCTTAGCTTTAGGGGCCGCCTCTACACCTTTGCTCTTTTTCCATTATTTTTTCGCTTTTTCTTTCATTTTTCTGCCATCTTGAATTGGGGTTAACATTACCCCCCTCCGAGACGGGTGCCAGTCCCATGGCACTTCTAGTTGTTTGTTGGGAAGGGTAGGCGGTTGGCAAGCTGTTGGTCAGGTGATGGTAGGGCCACATGTGGACTCAGATGCTTTGGAGGCTCTGGAAATGATGGTTGAAAGAGAAGCCAATCAGATGTCAACTGGATGATGGGGCCTCCAAAGTTGGTGGTTTGCCGCATTTTGTAGTACCTAAAATGAGAAGGTGCGCTGCTCTACCTAAGGGGAGTGTCTACCTTACTGTGTGGTGCATTGTGTTCACGCTAGTGGAACGGGGAGCTGGGTCTAACCACAGGCAAGCCTGGGTGATGTCCCGCACTTGAGGACCCCGTTTGTGTAGTAGGGAGGTGCGGTGTGTGTAGCGTAGGGTGACAGTTCTAACCATAGGCGAGTGTTACCTCCTTAGGTATGTCCTGCCCTTGTTGTGCCTTACACGTGAAGTGGGGGGTGAAAAAGGGCCTAGGGGCTTAGGAGTGGAGCTGGCCGACCGAAGCCACTGGACATGCCTAACTTGAGGACCCCTAGGTGTAGTGATCGTGTCTCGTGTGGTCCTGGTTGTGTCTTCATGTGAGTATTTCTTTCCATATCTTTTTCTTTTTGTGATGTGTTTTCTTGCCTTCCTTTATTTCTTTTAATTTTCTTTTCTTTTCTTTTTCTTTAAAAAAAATCTAAGCCAGGATGACAGCCAGTTTCTAACTTTCATTGTCAGAGTGAGGTGGAGAAGGGGGCCGGATAGATTTGCTCAAAAATTGCAAGCTCTGCATGTATTCATGTGAACATGGAGTGAAGTGGTAGAGAGGAAGGGGTGGTTACATCGGGTGAACTGGCTATCGTTTATATCTTCAAGAAGAGGTAGGCAAAATGAAGGTAGAAGGCTAGCTTTCATCATCAAGCGCGTCATGGCACAGCTATCGATGGCATTAGGATAAAAAAAGATGGGTGGGAGGCCACGTTCTTGTGGGGTAGGGCCCTGCTTAAGTAAGAGTTTAAGAAGACTAAGGTAGTTACAGGTGGTTATGAAGGCTGGATCGCGGCAAGAGGAAAAGTTGGCGAGGAAGCGGGTCATGGACACGTCTAGGCTTTCACAGGTGAAGGTGAGAGCTTGTTCAAAAGAGGTACAGCTAGGATTATAGATAATGGGGAAGTCATAGCGTCCATGGAGGGTAGCATCGAAATCCACTCTTACCCTATGAGGGTATGCCATAAATGTAGGGTTGTTCCTCTCGTAGGGTAAGGTGTTGCAAAAGGTCATCCAGGCGAGCATGCTAATGTTGCATACCCGTCTCCTCCACATGGGCTGGCAGTTATAGCCTTGTATTAGAATGTGGCACTTTAAAGATCTTATTTTGCCAAAAGTCTACCTCTTCGGTCCCCCAGAGAGTGGGAATGTTTTCTCTCTCTTCCAGCCATTTCTAACCTAGTCTACTTCCAATCGCACTCACTTCCTCCACTACTTTAAGTGGCATGACTCTCCTCAGGTTGTTGGGCAAAAGAAAGCTAAAGGAGAAGGGTTTTTTATCCCTTTCTTGTCGCTCCCAAACTATCAATTCAGCGTGGAAACCTGTTGGGAGGTCATTTGGGCATGGTGGTAGGAGTGCGGATGATTGCATGACCGGCTTGGTTCTCATTTGTTTCCTGGTTTCTTCCACCAGTTTCTTCCTCCTTTCCCTGAGGGCGGCATGTCTTTCTGCAGATGTGTCAATTGATGGCTACTCTTGGAAATGTGGCGAGGGGGGTTGTGGGATCACCTCTTCTTTAAATCTACCCATATCAATTTGGAGTTCAGCTTCATCCCTCTGTCGGTCTGCTTGCTGTGTTTCCTCTTCAAAGCCTAGTGCATCGACCTCTTGGGGGGTTAGGCTAGCCATCAATAAGTACTTTCGTTGATCATCAAGGCTCAGCCCCACGACATCGGGTTGGGGTGGCATGTGCAGTCCTGCTTGTAGGGCCCTGCTGGCTATGCTTAGTTTCTTCTTTTCCATCTCGAGGGACTGCCCTGTCAAGATTGTGGGAGAGATGGAAGGAGTCTCACTTGTAGCTTTCTTGCTTACACAATCGGGGAATACACACACAGGTGGAGGCTGAAAACAATTTTCCTCTTCTTAGTTGTGTAAGCCAAAAAGAACTCTAGTACATAGAAATAGAAGAACCCTATATATGGGTCTCAAACCAAACTCAACTAACTAAGGTGGCATACTAACTGAGCCACGAACTAGAGTAGATAAGGATAGCTGTCATCTAGCTATTATTCATGGGCGGTGTACCAACCGCATCTACAGCTAACAAGTCGGTGACATAAATGCACAACGGTCACCCTGGCATATCACGAGTGGAGCTCGATATCTCAACACTCCCCTCGAGCTCAATCCCAATTCTTGCACACCAAGTAGGTCTCTGAACTTGCGCAGCTTCTCTGCACCCAATGCCTTCGTAAATATGTCAGCTACCTGATCCTCTGTGCTGACATAAACTAGATCAATAAGTCCTAGTAAAACCCTCTCCCGCACATAGTGATAATGCACCTCAATGTGCTTTGTTCTAGCATGATAGACTGGGTTATTTGCCAAGTGTATACTGCTCATGTTGTCACAATAAATGACAACTGTCCCATTTGTAGGCTGATGCATATCATAAAGTAGCTTATGCAACCAAGCTACCTCACATGCAACCATTGCTGCACCCCTGTACTCAGCCTCTGTGCTCGACAAGGCAACTGTAGGCTGTTTCTTGCTACTCCAAGTGACTGTAGCACTCCCAAAAGAGAACACATATCCACTAGTAGATCGTCTATCAGAAATACTATCAGCCCAATCAGCATCAGTATATCTATGCAACTGTATCTGAACCCCAGTCTCATAAAGTAGTCCATACTGCAATGTGGACTTCACATACCTGAGTATGCGTCTAGCCACATCCAAATGCGGTTTCCTTGGAGTCTGCATAAACTGACTTACCAATCCAACAGCATAGCTCAAATCTGGCCTGGTAATAGTCATATAAATCAAACTTCCTACGGTTGAGATATCGAGCTCCACTTGTGATATGCCAGGGTGACCGTTGTGCATTTATGTCACCGACTTGTCAGTTGCAGATGTGGTTGGTACACCGCCCATGAATAATAGCTAGATGACAGCTATCCTTATCTACTATAGTTCGTGGCTCAGTTAGTATGCCACCTTAGTTATTTGAGTTTGGTTTGAGACCCACATATAGGGTTCTTCTATTTCTTTGTATGAGAGTTCTTTTTGGCTTACACAACTAAGAAGAGGAAAACTGTTTTCAGCCTCCACCTCTGTGTGTATTCCCCCATTGTGCAAGCAAGAAAGCTACAAGTGAGACTCCTTCCTTCTCTCCCACAATCTTGACATGGTATCAGAGCCTTGTTCGTGGTAAGGAGCTCAAGAAAGCAAGCCAAGCTCGCGGTGTTCTGGTAAGAGGAGCAGTGTTGCTTTCATTTTCTGGTTTTGGGAGCAGATCTCTGCAGGTAGCACAGCCGAAAATTGCAAGAGTGCATTGTCTCAGGTTGAGACGCCCTTCGCGGTGAAGCAAGAGGGCAGTATATGCTGCGGGATAGGGCTTTAGCCCTTGACGACCCTGTTTTTTTTATTTGAGGCCATTTCGGGGCCTATTTTAGAGGCAGAAGTTTTCTGCACGCACTCAGGAAAAGGCCCAGTTTTATGCTGTGTGACCACTGTTCTACAGGTCGGTGAAAAGTTACTGTAGAAATTGCATCGTATGCTTGTGTGTAGAGACATTGGGAGTTACAGAATCATCCTTGTTGCTTGTTGATGCAAAATCGTCACTAGGAAGTGATTGTGTGGTCAAATACCACTTTCGTCAGTTTTGTAGATTAGCCCTTGTGAGGTGAAGCTGTGTTCTTTGCAGTGACAGAACTTTTTTGCAGTGTTCTGTAATGGCGTCTGATTCTCTCTCACAGATTGTCACTGAAAAGCTCGACAAGAACAACTTCCAAGCATGGAAGTTTAGAATGACAAATTTCCTTATGGGAAAAGGATATTGGGAATTTGTTGCAGGAAATGAAGAAGAACCAGTTCTTTCGGATGTTCCCAATCAACAACAAATGCAGGTATTTAAAGCATGGCATGAGAGAGCCAGGAAAGTTATGTACTAGCTGTCTATCAGCATTTCAGACTCTATGATTGTGCATATTCAGGATGCAAGTACGCCAAAGGAGGCATGGGATACTTTGTCAAAAATGTATAGCACAAATACTCAAGCCAGGAAAATGCAGCTCAAGCAAGAGTTGCATAATGTGCAAAGAGAAAATATGAGCATCAATGACTACCACATGAAGGTGAAGAAGATTGCAGATACACTTGCTTCCATTGGGTCGCCAGTGGAAGATGATGACTTAGTTTCTGTGACCTTGAATGGTCTAGAAAGGATTATGCACAGTTCCAAACATCCATTTCCGTCCATGAAAGATTTCCTGATTTTGAGGAGTTGATTGCTCTTCTAATTTCTGAGGAGCAGAGAAATGGTGGTGCATCTTCTTCAGGAGGAACTTCAAAAGAAGCTGTCTTCTACTCAAATGCTGGAAGAGGTAGAGGCAGAGGTAGAGGAGGCCGATCTGGAGGCCGTGGTAGAAATCAGAATATGCAGCAAACTCAAGAAAACCAGTCCTATGGAGGAGGACGTGGTAACTCTAGAGGCAGGGGGAGCCAAAGAGGTCATGGTGGATGGCAAAGAGGGCCACAATCTTGACAGCTACTATGCGTCTGCACATAGTAGGGTCTTCCAGAAGCTCACCTGCATCTGTGCTCAGCTTCACATTCTGCTCCAAAGAAACTGAAATAGGCTTACAGCCTGTCATCCCATATTTGGACAGCATGTCCAATCCATATTGCCTCTGTAAGAGCCATATCCCACTTGGTGATCTAATCACCTCAATGCCCAAGAAATAACGCAGCTCTCCCAAATCCGTCATCTCAAACTTCTACTTCATAGCATTTTCACATGAAGGATATCTTCAACACTGTCACCTGTGATAATCAAATCATCAACATAAATGACAAGCAACATAATACATTTCTCTGTTTTTCTCACATAAAGTGAGAAATCTGCCTTGGAAATCTGAAAGCCAATAGTGACAAGATATTGTCCTATCTTGTCAGACCATGCTCTAGGTGCTTGCTTCAAGCCATACAAGGATTTCTTCAACCTGCAAACAAACTCAGGATGAACAATATGCACATAACCTGGTGGCTGCTCCATATAGACCTCTTCTTGCAAATCACCATGCAAGAAGGCATTCTTTACATCCATCTGATGTAAAGACCATCCCTTTGATGCAGCCATAGCAATGACTGCTCTTACGGTTGCCATCCTTGCAACCAGACTGAATGTTTCTTCATAATCAATGCCATATGTTTGTGCATACCCCTTGACTACTAATCTTGCCTTGTATCTATTCACAGAACCATCTGCATTGTGTTTCACCTTATAAACCCACTTACAACCAATTGCATTCTTATCTTTAGGCAAAGGTACCAATTCCCATGTAGCATTTGCTTCCAAGACATCCATTTCTTCATCCATGGCTTTCTCCCATTTTTCTTTTCCCATGGCTTGCTCAAAAGAAGTGGATTCTGGTTCCTGTATCACTTTGACCATATATGCATAGTGAATGGTTGTAAATCCATCATATTTCAGCCTATCCACATGATACCTAGGTCTGGTAGACCTGCACAAAGTAGGTTCACTCCCAGGTGCTCTCAAAACATCCCTGGTCTTCCTTACTCCAGGTGTAACAATAGAAAGAATACCTAACTCATCATCAATGCTCCGTTCTGAGCCACTGGATTCACCATCCACATAAGAGTGACCTACATTCACATCAAACATGGGCTGATCTACCTTCTCTTTTCCTTTTCGTGAAACCTGCATACCACTATCTGCATTGTTTTGAGGAGATTCTCCTGATCTCAATCTGCCTGTCCATGGCGAAGAATGTGAACCACTGCTAGAGGACACTCCAGGTCCACTAATATTTTGTGACTGTTGCTGTGAATTCTGTGCAGCATTACCATTTTGTGCATCTACATCATCAATCACATTTACTGGTTTATACCAGCTACTCATCTCATAAAAAACAACATCTCTGCTCACTGTAAACTTACGAGTAGAAGGATTATAACATCTATACCCTTTCTGCTCTGTAGAGAGTAACCAATAAAGATGCACTTCTCAGCTTTTGGATCCAACTTGGATCTCAACTCATCTGGCACATGAACATAGGCAATGCAACCAAAAATCTTCAAATGAGAAATATATGGTTTCCTACCAGTATACCTCTCCTCTGGAGTCATCCCATGTATTGCTGCAGTGGGAGTCCTATTCATTATGTAGACTATTGTAGCAACTGCTTCAGCCCAGTAAAAATCTGGCAAGTCTTTTTCATTGAGCATGGCACGAGATACGTCTCCAATATGCCTGTTTTTCCTTTCTGCAATTCCATTTTGTTGTGGGGTATGACTGCATGAATATTGCTGCTTTATGCCATGCTCCTGCAGGAACCTTGCAAACTCATTTGAGAGGTACTCTCCCCCTCCACTGACCTTAGGCATTTTATTTGCAGGCCTGTTTCTTTTACAACCATAGCTTTAAGAGTTTTGAAATGTCCAAAAACTTCACTTTTCTTTTTCATAAAATACACCCAAACTTTTCTGCTATAGTCATCAATAAAAGTGACAAAATAATGACAGCCTCCAAGAGACGCAGCTTTAGTAGTCCACACATCAGAGTGGATTAATTCCAATGGCTTCTTACTCTCTTGAACATGTCTAGAAAATGGTTTCCTTGCCTGTTTTCCAAATTGACAGGCTTCACATACCTTATGCATTTCTGCAACTTTGAATTTAGGCAATCCTGCA
The DNA here is from genome assembly GCF_053477565.2 of Lygodium microphyllum. NCBI lineage: Eukaryota > Viridiplantae > Streptophyta > Polypodiopsida > Schizaeales > Lygodiaceae > Lygodium > Lygodium microphyllum. The sequence continues at coordinate 112,245,364 of NC_141149.1, read as the reverse complement.
ACAATATTTTGGGCCTGCATTGATTTAAGTCACTGTACATTAACATGACCAATGCGTTTATGCCAGATATCAACATCTGCAACTACATCGGTCCCATGTGCAAACATTGCTGCACTCAATTCAGGCATCTCTGCATCCAACGTAAACATTCTGCCCTTCTTCTTTCCTTTTGCTATCAAGCGACCTTTATTTTTCATATCCTCAACAAAGCATCCATGAGGATTAAATCTAACCTGCAAGCCCTGCTCAACCATTTGACCAACAGAAACCAGATTCTTGGTGATATTTGGGACATGAAATACATCGGATAGGTATTTCTTTTTCCCATCCTGCATAGACAAATGAATTTTTCCAATCTGCACAATAGGATGTGCAGTATCATCACTAGTCTCCACAAATCCTGGTTTTTCCATTTTCCTTACATCCTCCATCCATTTTGCATGACCTGTCATGTGGTTTGATGTACCTGAGTCAACATACCATACATCGTTGCTTTCTTCTGCACTTGTCACAGAATTGTTCATGTGCTGCACCATAAACAAATGCTCATTTCTATCATCACCCTGTCTACTAGAAGATGCATAATTCCCTTGTTGCAATTTTCCATTCATGATGTCATTCTGCTTTTTATAGCAGTCTTTAGCCATATGACCCATTTTACCACACTAGTAGCATTCAACATTACTGTTTGCATTTTGGCCTCTTTGCCATCCACCACGACCTCTTTGGCTCCCCCTGCCTCTAGAGTTACTACGTCCTCCTCCATAGGACTGGTTTTCTTGAGTTTGCTGCATATTCTGATTTCTACCACGGCCTCCAGATCGGCCTCCTCTACCTCTGCCTCTACCTCTTCCAGCATTTGAGTAGAAGACAGCTTCTTTTGAAGTTCCTCCTGAAGAAGATGCACCACCATTTCTTTGCTCCTCAGAAATTAGAAGAGCAATCAACTCCTCAAAATTAGGAAATCTTTCACGGACGGAAATGGATGTTTAGAACTGTGCATAATCCTTTCCTAGACCATTCAAGGTCACAGAAACTAAATCATCACCTTTCACTGGCGACCCAATGGAAGCAAGTGCATCTGCAATCTTCTTCACCTTCATGTGGTAGTCATTGATGCTCATACTTTCTCTTTGCACATTGTGCAACTCTTGCTTGAGCTGTATTTTCTTGGCTTGTGTATTTGTGCTATATATTTTTGACAAAGTATCCCACGCCTCCTTTGGCGTACTTGCATCTTGAATATGCACAATCATAGAGTCTGAAATGCTGATAGACAGCTAGTACATAACTTTCCTGGCTCTCTCATGCCATGCTTTAAATGCCTGCATTTGCTGTTGATTGGGAACATCCGAAAGAACTGGTTCTTCTTCATTTCCTGCAATGAATTCCCAATATCCTTTTCCCATAAGGAAATTCGTCATTCTAAACTTCCATGCTTGGAAGTTGTTCTTGTCAAGCTTTTCAGTGACAATCTGTGAAAGAGAATCAGACGCTATTACAGAATACTGCAAAAAATTCTATCACTGTAAAAAACACAGCTTCAGCCTCACAAGGGCAAATCTGCAAAACTGACGAAAGTGGTATTTGACCACACAGTCACTTCCTAGTGTCGATTTTGCATCAATAGGCAAGAAGGAGGATTCTGTAACTCCCAATGTCTCTGCGCACATGCATACGATGCAATTTCTACAGTAACTTTTCACCGACCTATAGAACAGTGGTCGCACAGCATAAAACTGGGGCTTTTCCTGAGTGCGTGCAGAAAACTTCCGCCTCCAAAACAGGCCCCGAAATGGCCTCAAATTGAAAAAATAGAGCAATCAAGGGCTAAAGCCTTCTCCCACAGCATATACTGCCCTCTTGCTACACCGCGAAGGGCGTCTCAATCTGAGACAATGCACTCTCGCACTTTTCGGCAGTGCTACCTGCAGAGACTTGCTCCCAAAACAGAAAAATGAAAGCAACACTAGTCCTCTTACCAGAACATCGCGAACTTGATTTGCTTTCTTGAGCTCCTTACCACGAACAAGGCTCTGATACCATGTCAAGATTGTGGGAGAGAAGGAAGGAGTCTCACTTGTAGCTTTCTTGCTTGCACAATGGGGGAATACACACACAGGTGGAGGCTGAAAACAGTTTTCCTCTTCTTAGTTGTGTAAGCCAAAAAGAACTCTAGTACATAGAAATAGAACAACCCTATATATGGGTCTCAAACCAAACTCAACTAACTAAGGTGGCATACTAACTGAGCCACGAACTAGAGTAGATAAGGATAGCTGTCATCTAGCTATTATGCATGGGCGGTGTATCAACCGCATCTATAGCTAACAAGTCGGTGACATAAATGCACAACGGTCACCCTGGCGTATCACGAGTGGAGCTCGATATCTCAAAATGCCCTTCCTCTGAGTGGGTGGTATCCATTAGTGTATTCAAGAAGGCTTTCTGTTGAGTGTTGAAGGCTACTTGGGCAGCCTCTGCTCTGCTCTCTGCAAGGATTTTCTCTTTTTCCACAAGAGCCAGGCGACATGCCAAGGTCTTCATCCTCCGTTCATTCTGTCCTCCCCATTCTTCCACTCTCTTCTTCATTTCCTCCATGCCTTCCCCCTGTCTTTGCACCAGAGCTATGAGTCTTTGCTCCTAGTCTTTCAATTATTTGCTCATTCTCTCCCGCTCTTTTCTTTCTACGTTTAGCTTCTGAGTCATGGTCTCCATCTCCTTGTGATGTTGTTCTTCCTCTTGCTTCCTTTCCTCTTCTTTGGCGGCAAACTTCTCCATCCCTCGTTCGATCTGATCAATCTTTGCGGTCAGCTCTTCATGCTGCATGATCAAGAGTTTATACTCCCTCTGCATTTTTACCAACTCTTGATTCCCATCTTCCAACTGCTCATCTTTTCTCCTTGTCATCCTTAGCCTTCAGCTCCCTGTTTGAGATCAAAGATCTCCTTTTGTTGCATGGCTATCTATCGGGTATTTTCAAGCTGAAAAGCATCTATCGACTCTTTTTCCGCAGCTAACTCGACCACAGCTATCTTCCTCTCCTCTTTAGCTTTCTCTAGTCAAGAGAGCAATTCAACAATGTATTCGTCATAACTAGCTGGTGGCGTCATCGTCGTGTGGATCGGAGTGGTTGAGGCCTCCACTTTCTGGCGTTTTGGATATTGTCTAGATTCGGCGTTTGTGGCCAGCCTCTTCTGCCCCGTAGCCGTGGTTTCCATACTCTTCCCTTGGGCTAATTCTTTATTGATAAAATATTGCATCTAGGCCACAAAGTTTGAGACGTCGGCACTAGTGGGATGCTTGGGATGAGGGAGGCTGCTTCGGGGGTAGGCACCAAGAGGGTCGGGATGGGATGGATGGGGGCTTTACCCTTGCCTTCAGTGATGGCTAGCGGTATGATCTCTGGCACCTGAGTGCTTGAGCCTGGCCCCTCCTCCCTGGGCAGGCTCAGAGCTCCTAGGTCATCTGCCTTTCTTTGTTGCTCTGTAGACCGACGTGTGGCTTCAGCTATGTCTTCCTCCTCCTTCCTTCTCAACTCCTCCTCTTCCTCAGCAGCCCTTCTCTCCCTTCCTTCTTCTGGTTTCCTAGATTCTTCCTCCAATTTATTTGCTTCTTCTTTTTCTTTCTTATTCCTCTCTTTGGCATCTTGTTTTGACACCTTCTTGGCTTTCTTGGCTTCTTCCTTCGACTTTTCTGCTACCTGTTTCTTCTTCTTCTCCCTCTCTTCCATCTCTTTGAGGTAGTCCCTTTTTGCTCTCTCTAAGTTCTCCTTCTCCTTTTTGCAGCCTTTGTCCTGCTTCTTCTTTGATGTCATCCTCTTCTTAGGTTTCTTTGCTTGCTTTTTGCTTGACTGTTCCTTCTGTTCTCCCCCTTCTTTGTCATTTTCAGCTGTCGCTAGACAACTCTTGGTCCTGGTGAGGGGGCGATCTGTCGAGTATTTCTCCTTCTTCTTCCTCTGCATACTGTGCCTCTTTTACTACCTCATGGATGAGGGTAGTCAAAACACTTCCATAGCCGATGAAAGAGGCTTTGGATGAGGCTTTCTTCCTCTCAGTGCTTTTGGAGACTGGGGACTCCCCGTCTACTGGCTTGCTCCCCAAGGCTACTGCTTTTGTTGCCTGATCTATGGTCTTGTGCACATAGCCATCCCAATCAACCTCATCTAGGGTGCGAGTTGCCATGTTCTCTAGCACAGGCACGCTGATCCAGTGCATGAGGGAATTGTAGTGCTGGTTGGAGAATAGTGCATGCACAAGTTTCGCCTGCATGCGGGCTTCAGCATCAGGGATATTCTAGATACTGATGCCATCGTTGGTCAGCACCTCTTCCCTCTTCATCTTAAGCAAGGCATAGATGTCTCTTTTCTGCTTCTTCTCCCCCTTAGGCTCTAACCCCAGTGCCTTCTCCACCAAGGCTGGGTTCAAGGGTACCTATACCTATTTGGCTTTCTCCCCCCTTCCCACTGTTACAGTTCCACATTCCTGATCTGGGTTGTAAGTTCTGAGGAATTCCACACACTTTGTGTGGTTAGGCTCTTGTGCGAACTTCTCGAGGTACTTAGTGAGGTTGCACTACTCCATGACCCTCTTGGCTGCTTCCTCCTTGGCCACTAATTTCTCCATGTTATGGATGGTTCAAAATTTTAGTTGGTTGTAGGCACAACTTTCCAAGGAGATGCCGTACTGGGTCCTCTCCTCTTCCGTGAAGGAGAGTCAGTGGGAACGGTCTTGTTGCGATATCTTTTGTTCCTGTCATGAACCATAATTCCCATTAGTGCTTTCAAAAATAATAATTTGCTGAAAAGAAAGACTTTATGTTTGTTAAATGAAAGCATTAAGATCCAACATAGATTCTTCCCTTTAGACTTTTTGCCTTTTATTTCAAAGCTTTTGTGACATTCCTCCTACCTCACCAGTTTCTTATGTGTTTATGCATTTGCTTGATCTTGATTGGTTTTAATTTGATTCACCTTACCCCCTCCCCTTCCAGATTGAGACGAATCTTTCCTAGGATTGAAGGTTAGGAGGTCAAGGGCATTCAACATTCATATATAAGGGTTACTTGCGTATGAGCCAAGTATAGAATTTTGGGTTATACTCCAACTGAGCCTTGCGATCCAGATTGAAGGGTCAGGTACTTACATGTGTGATATAAGTGAGGACATCAGTTAGGAAATCATCTAAATCGACATGGCTAGCGATGTGTAACTCTTCTTCGGTCAGGAGACGATCAAAATATGGGTGTCATTTGATGTGCTCTTCCATGGGTCGGCCACAAAGAGTGGTTAACACTCTATATGAGGTGGGTGCGACATAGGTTGGATCATACTCTGATATCTTGATTGCACGGCACTGTTCAGCCGTTGGCCATGATTTGACATCCTTGGAGTTTCCACTACAATCGCGCAGAGTGTACCAGTTTCGTAAAAATAGGGAGTCGGTGTCAGCTAACGCTTTCAACTCCTCGACTTCTTTGTCAGTGATGGAAGAACTCACACACTTATCATAGGACATAATGAGGCATTGTTTGATGGCTTGTTTTCTTGATATCTCAGTGCGTAGTAACTGGGCAGCTGAGTGGGGTGTTTTGAAAAATGCAAATTTGAATATTTCCAAGGAACAAGGCATCGTGCAAACTTCAGTTTGCTAAAGGCTCTTGCAACAGGCCTAATTCCAAGCGATCATAACTTAGAGCAAGCGACATAAACATGGCATCTAAGCATCTAAGACAAGCAATAACGTCATCCCCTGTGTCTTCAACTAGGTCTGCGGCCAGAGTTAATAATGATTTCCACTCGTAGGAGGGTTTAAGGCTTGCAAGTGGCTGGGGTCTCATGGGGCTAGAAGGCTTGGCGACAGATGGTGGTAGTTGCCCATGAAGCGGTGGTTGAGCCTCGTGGATGAGCATAGGAGTAGAAGTTGCTACGGATGGGCTGCTATAGTCGGATTGGGTTTGGCAAGTCTTATCGGCACTAGCAGGGGTTGAAGTGTGTAAAGGCGTTTGTGGTTTGGGTCTTCTAGGCTTATGTGCAAGTGAGCTTGTAGGAGGTGAGTCCTAAAAGCGCTGCGGCTTCTGGTTTTGAGGTTCTATGGGGCTCGGGGTGATCAAGCTTGAGGGTGGTGTGTGAGTAGTGCCCTGGGCCATTCGGGCCTTAGGGATCCATGTCCAGGCATTTCCCTCATAGTAGCCTTGCACATGCAAGAGGGCTTTAGGAACCCATCTTGGCTTGATCATGCTTTGATTTCTATAATTGTGTCTTGGCCTCCTGGGTTTAGAGTTTCTTGTGTTATCGGGACGTGAGCATCTACTCCTAGGTGGTGGTTGCAGTTGTTTAGGCCTCCATTAAAACTTAGGATGTTGGGCCTCAGCTTTTGCTGCTGTGAGTGGTGGCTCATGAGATTCGGTGGATGGTGGCCGAGCACTACCCCCCTTCGTAGACTTGGTTGCGAGTATTTCTACCGGTGGCCTTGCAGACTTTGATGAGGTCGTGCAACCCTTGCTGAAGGTTGTAACAATGCAGATGTTGCCTATGGCGAGGTGGATGCACTGCAACTCATAATCGACATTGCATTGAGTTTGCTTCTTGAAGGTTCACCCTAGCAGCGACTCCATGTCGGCGTCTTTAGTGTTTGGAAACACGTAAAAGATCATTTGTACATTCTCAAACTCGATAGCGACAGTGGCCTTGCACTTGCTGAGAAGTGCATATGAGCGGTCCCCATATGGGCTTAATTTGGCATTAGTGGGCTGTAGTGGTGGTTTACCAAGTTGGGTCCAATGATCGTGAGTTAAGACATTGAAGTGTGATCCCTTGTCGATCAAAGCATTGAAAGCACATGTTTGCTTGGCAATGACCATGATGTGGAGGTATGTGTGTTCTACGGCTTTCTCATCCTCATCATCAATTTCTGTGATTGTGGTGACTCGTACTTTGACAGGGGGTTCTAACATTGGTGGCTCATGCAGCGGATGCATGGGAGGGTAGTACTTCTTAATACGACTACCATTGAAGAAGCCTATGCCCTCGCCGTCTAGAGTCTCGAGCTCAACGCTGTGAGTTCGGCTGATTGCACGAACTTTGAAAGGCCCAAGACCTCTAAACTTCATTTTCTGCTTGTTTCCTTTAACTGAGTACAGGAGCACTAAGTCGCCCTATTCAAAGTCGCGCTGCTTGACATGCTTATCAAACCAACTCTTGAGTCATGCCTTCTCACATATGAGCACATGAGTGGCTAAAGGTGAGTTTTCGAGAGGTGTTCAAGTTCAACCAGGTGTTGCGTCCATGCCTCCTTCCCTTCCCATCGTTCTTGAAGCGCTATTCTCAGGCTAAAAACAAAGAACTCTATTGGTAGAATTGCCTCAGTTCCATAGGTCAATCTAAAGGGAGTCTGGCTGACAGCTGTTTTGTAAGCTATATGTAAGCTATATGGTAAGCCCACAAGAGTGCCATCATCTTGTTATCCCAGTCGCTGCGTGAAGCAGAGATTACTTTGGTTAGGACGTTTACAAGGATCTTGTTTGTGGATTTTGCTTGCCCATTTTCCTAAGGGTAGTATGGGGGAGGATTTTCGATGGATAATTAGAAAGGTGGATAGAAGATGTGTTATCACTTCATTGATGAAGTGTATGCCCTGGTCTCACTGACTAGTTCAATAAGGCAGCCGAATCGTGAGATCACCTACTCCCATAAGAACTTGGTAGTCATTCTAGCATCATTCTTTCATGTCGCTCTCGCTTCTGCCCATTTTGTTAGGTAGTCTATGGCCACAATGATATATTTGGCCTACGAATACTGTGGCGCAGGACTAATGGGTCATATGAAGTCGATCCTCCATTTTTTGAAGGGTTGTCGTGCAACGATTGGGGTCAACTCCATTTAATCCTTGCGAATTGGGACCTTTGTCCACTGACACTCGTCACAATGCTTGACGAATCATGCTGCATCACGAAAAAACGTGGGCCACCACAGTTGAGACTACAGCACCTTGTGGGCTGCCGTGCCTTCGCTAAAGTGCCCTCCAGCAATTCTGTTGTGCACCTCTAGTGGATGGATAGGTCTCCCTTGGTGTGTCTGGTCTTGGATGGTCTAGGTATTTCTGGTCTTTATCTGAGTTTACTTCCGACTCAGACTTGAACTCACCGTTTTTGCTAGAAAAGATGGTTTTCCTTGGCGGTCTCGCAACTTAGAGAGTGACTCTATTCTAAGCACTGGTGTCGTACCTGATTGGGTTAGGCCTGCTTGTTCTAAATCTATGGCTCCTAAGTGTTCCAACCAAGTGTGGTCACAATCCATGCGCATGACCCCTCGCTCTATCTTAAAGACACTCCTTTTCTATGTCTTGGAGTCCGCTCGTATCTATTCTATTTCTCGTCCCTTATTGTCGTATTCCACCGTGTCTATCTCACCCTTACTTTCGTTTCACTGAAAGAATGACAGTCTTCATACTCATCATTGGAGTTATCTTCGTCCGATTGCTCATTGTCTCCTAGGTTTTGGTATATCTCTTGTCTTTGATCGGGGACTAGGGCGCAATTGTACATGAGGTTTAAGTCATGCACCCTAGTCCATTGCCACCTTGGTTTGTCCAACAGATCTTGGAGTGGCTTGAAGTTTACTGCTGGATCGCCAGCTAGCTTGCCAGTCAAATATTCCAGAATCTCTTGGAGTTCCTTCTTGTTATTTGGCACTTGGAATATGATAGGTTTAGGTCGCCCACAAAGGGTTCCTGCCATCATGCAACCTGGTACAGAGGGTGTGTCATTTGACTTGCCAACTATCTTGATGGCTTGCTCGTATGCCTCATGATCTGAGAATAGAATGTCAATCATAGCAAGGACATGCATCCAGTCTTGCTCATCCTTTGGGCATGGGATGTACTTGGTCAAGGGCCCATAGGACTTCTTGACTTGAGCGTTACCTTTAAGCATCATAGAGATGGCATCCAAGTCGATTGGTAAGGTCTTCCAAGTGTCCATCTCTACCCTTATGGCTTCCATTCTATTGACAATGAAGATTAAGCCATTACCCCAATCGTCGATGACTCTGGCATTGTGCATCCAGGGTCGGCCTAATAGGATATCATAGCCCACTCCCTTCATGACTATAAAGTCAAACGAGAACTATCCGCCTGCGATTTTCATCGGCCAGTTTTTAAGTACCTCGAATAGTTTCACTCTCATACCATTTGCTAGTGTGACATTGAACCTGGCAGTCTCGACAAATGGGTTTCCTCAAGTTTGAAGCACTGCATGGCTTAGTACACTAACCCCCACTCATGTGTCTACAATCCCCTTTCTCGTTGTGTCGCCTGGGGCTAAGATAGGTAAGACCACATGCATCTCGGTGCCTTCCCAGAAAGCATTAACGTGCAAGGACTTAGGCACAGAGTGCAGCGTCAGACTCGGTATTTTTCTCTTTGCATCATGGTCATGTAGGTTTGCAACAGCTTGCTCTCGCGATCCTTCAACCCACTACTTCAAGTCTTGCCATAGAGTGGAATGCTGCATAAGCAGGTCTCCTAGGCTCAGCATCGTAGGGGTGGTCACTAGCGTGGTAAGGAGGTCATTGGCTGCTCATCTTTCTCCTATTCCGGATTGTTCTAGCCAATGGCCGTGACTGATTTGCTGGCCTGTAGCGTCAAGGCTTTGCCTAAGCAATACTGCTTGAGATGCAGTCGTGACTGATTTGCTGGCCATGACTGATTTGCTGGCCTGTAGCGTCAAGGCTTTGCCTAAGCAATACCGCTTGAGATGCAGCGGCATCTCTCAATTTTGTAGAGGGGGTGAGACTGGTGTGCTTATGCTAGAGAGATCTTCGATCTCATCCTCTAGGATGGGCTCAACATCTTTTAGGTGCTCTTGGGCCTCTTTTACCCATTCCTTCAGTTTCTCAGTAGCCTCCAGTTGATGCTTCGAATGCAGGTATTCCCCTACCTTAGCACTTCCCTTTCGACCGTCTTAGGAGCTAAGGTTTCTGCCTTCACGTAAGTGACCTTCTTTCTAGTAGGCAGTGGCACTCTATGTTTTTAGCATGATCTTTTCCCTTTGTCCTAGGCCGTTGGACCTGATCATTCACTAGATGCTGATGCTCTCTCTGAACTCCGCGAGTCGGTCTCTTTTGAATTTGAGCTCTTGGAGCTCCGCTCTTTTAGCTAGTCATCTACTCGAATGGCCTCTTCAAACACCCTAGCTAGTGAGTCTTGTTGCAAGCTCGAGTTGCCTGCCAAGGCCTTATACAGCTCCTCACTCCGTATTCCACTGATAAACACGGTGGACACTGCTCTTTCAGTAGGTCATTCGCCCATGGAGATTCTCTTGAAGAGGCTCCTCACATGGGTGACATAGTCGTGGATGTCCTCTTTCTCTTTTTGCTTGACATTCATTAGTCTTACTAGCAGATTGTGAGAGTATCCAAGCTCGGAGAATCTCTTGATGAAGAGGTTTTTGAGGCCCTTAAATTCCGCCCATTCTCCGGCATCTAGACTTGTGTACCAAGTCCTACCTTTGTCACCTAAGCAAAGCCCGAATGCTTGAGATCGTTTAGTCAAGTTGGTGAGGCCATTGGCCTCGTAGACTTGCTTGAATTGCTCTACAAAGTTGTATGGATTGTTATGGGGTTGGTACTTGTCGAGTTGCTTTGCAACAATTGGGATTTTAGACTAGTCCTTAGAGCCCTGGTTTGCTCCTAATCCTGCTAGTAATGATGTCACTAGTGCTGCAGCACTCTGCTCTGCTGTTGTGTTGTCAAGCAATCACTTCATGAGAAATTCACTCAATGTCAAGTGTCCTTCCAAGGCTCTCTCATGATCGGTTCGTCCGGTCTGATTCCCACCTGCTAGGTTCAGCACCCGTTGTACCTTGCGTAATTCTATGTTCTGCCTTAAGCTCCTAGCACGTTGGTCTTAGTTGTATTTCACTATGCCTTGCAACGCCTTGTGGGCTAGCTTTCATTCCTCTTCCAATTCTGTTATGATGGCCTCTGCCATTCTACCGCAGTGCTCATATGGAGCGTGCACATCGTAGCTACTCACTAGCTACTGAATTTCCTCTGGAAAAACTCCTAAGTCGAGTTCCTCATTTGGCCTGCGGTTTGAGCTTTTCTTTGTCATGATCACGTTCTCATGCTCCACCAAGCTATCGATCAGGTTAGCAAGTTGGTCATATCCACTTCTCTAGCACCGCTTGCTTGGTCCTACTCTGTGCTTTGGTCATCCGTCTATGTCTTGGGATCTTCTCCTATTGGTGGGTTCCTTGACTTATTACATCCAATCCTCAATTTATCTCTACTTAGTATGTGTGTGTTCTTTCCCGTGCACTTATGCTCAATCAGGCTTTCAACTGTTCTTAAGTGTACTTCAAGTGTAGAAATTCAGGGTGAGTGCGAAAAACAAGTATCTAAGCGGCTTACGCACTCTCGCTTCTTTTTAGGCTTAATAGGCTTGTTGACCCACTTTTGGTCGTCTTGTCAAGTTTTAGGATTTCTCGTTGCGTTGTCTTACCCGTTTTAGGCTCGTTCAGGGTCTTTGGCTCAGCTAGCTGTCACTAGGACTTTGGGTCTCGCAATAGCCTACTTGAATTGCTAAGTGGATGCGTTCTACGAATTTGCCTATTCCCTGCGGAAGAATTGAGTTTTGCACATTGGGAGGACTCATGAAGGTTTACGCGGCCGAACTCTAGCCGGGTCTAGTCTAATTTTCTGAGAATTTGAAAAAATCCTGACTCGGCCCAACTCGTCCGAATTGTAGGGCCCGAGTGATGGATTCGGATGGCAGGCCGAGGGCCGAATCAAAATTGTGGGCCAAGTGTGTTGCTTGGATGGGCCGCGTTGTTGTGGCCGAGGGCCGAATGGGAAGCTCGAACAGGGTGACTCGGACTGGGTGATTTGGATGGGCCGAGGAGATTCACTCGGACAAGCCAAGGCACCTGGACCGAGGGCCGAGTTTCGATATGGCCGAGTGAACTTTGGGCCGAGTGGGTTTGTCCGGACGGGGTGACTCGACTAGTGGGCCGAGTCGGCCGAGAGTAAGTGGGCCGAGGGCCGATTCTGGGACTCAGCCCAGGAACTGGTCACTCGGACAGGCCGAACGGTGCACGATGTGGGCAGCGAAGGCCCTAATTTGCTCAAATCTTGCGATACATGCAATCATATCACACAAGAGATTCCAGATCAGTACCGAGGCATAAGGGGAAGGGCTTGATATACCTAGAATGCGTGGTAGACTCCCTGGCAGCAAAATCGAATCGAATCTCCAAGAGCTCTCCCTCTCTCTCTCTCTCTCAATGTCAGGGTATGAAATGAGCTCTTCCTTGACCTCTTGGCTCTTAAACCCTTTCCTGGGTAAGGTTTTGATGTCCCCAATCACTCACTTGTCGATATTAAACATCCCAAGCACTCTTTTTTTCCATTTTTGCATGATTTGTGCCGTGTTTTGCCCTGTTTTACAGCAGCAAACCCTATGCTTTTCCGATCCGACTTTCTAATCCTAATCTACACTAAATGCAACAAAGATCAAAGGCAAAAAACAGAAGTGATTTCTCCATATTTTTCAATCATCAAACCAACAAAATAACCCAAAATACTTACTTGTTTCGAAGATCAAAAAACCCAAACTTCCTACCTAGCTCAAGCTCCATTTTGGGGATGAATCTCTTACTTCGATGCTCGATATGAGGTGCAAGTGCTCAAGCTTGAATCCATTGGTCCCGGCAATGGAACTAAAATGTAGTGAGAGCTCACGCTCAATCGCCAAGACCCACAGACTGCTTATTGTTTCAAGCATTTCAAGCGAGCTCTCATGGCTATCTCTTACCTAGTCGACGCGCCGTCGATCCTCTTGGGATGTAGTGAGCTTAACTTAATGCCGAAATGAGTTGCCTCCTCTCTCGCACGCGGCGGTAGCTTCATGATCCTAGATGTTAGCTCAAGCATCCTCAAGCCTCCTCCATCTCCAAGCTCCATCCACCATAGCTGCGCGCGCGAGAAAAAAGAAGAGAAGAGAAGAGAGAAGAAGAGAGAAGAGGAGATGGTGAAGAGCTTTACCCTCTTGATCCCTCACTCCCACACACTTGCTCATTCCCTCACACTCTCACACTCCCTCTCTCAAGAGCACACACACAAGAAAGGTGAAGAGAAGAAGAAAAGAAGAGAGGACTCTTGTTAGCCACACACTAAAGAATGAGCTTCTCATTCACTTTTCAACTTTATATACAAAACCCTAAAATCCCATGGGCACCCATTCCTTTTTACATGGCCAGCCATTGTGGCAAGGTCCCTTTTTCTAATTCCCTCTTCTTGCTTTATGCCCTAAGCCTATACCCATCTATTCTTTTGCAAATGGCATACACTACAAGATATAGACCTTATACCGACGTTTAAAGCGACGAAAATACAAATAACAAAATTTGCCCCCGTTGTCGCAAAAAGCGTCGTTATTGATGACGCCATAGAAACGTCGCTATATGCGTCGCTATTTGCGTCGCTATCTGCGTCGCATTTATATGTGTCGCTATTTGCGTCGCTATCTGCGTCGCATTTGCGACGCAGATAGCGACGCAAATAGCGACGCATATAGCGACACAACCAGTAAAGTTGCGATGCTCATAGCGAGGCCAATAGCGACGCGAGTAGTAAATTTGCGACGCAAATAGCGACGGTAACAGGGGAAAAAAATTTTTGTGGCAGGGCAGCAAGCTGCCCTACCATATATAGCACTGTGTGCTGTATGAGAGCCATACAAAATAGTTTCTACACTGCTGCATACAAAGCGCTTGCAAACAAAAAGAATGTATACTGAAATCATAAAACTAATACATGAAATAAATACATGATTGCATAAAATGCGATTGGTACAATCATGAAAGGATATCACTAATACATAGAAAATGTCTACATAGATCAGGCGACTAAAAACTAAAGGTGTGTGAGCTCTAAGGATCCAAGGGCGAGCTAGAAATCCTCGTCCCCCGAAAGCTCGTCCCGCCGCAAAGGAGCATCAAACGGATTCTGTAGAAAAAGAAACAACATATCAATCCACCATACAATAATGCATTCAAATATCTCATGGTAACTACGGACAAGAAAGATGAGTGACTTACAGGGCCGCCGCGTCTATACAATCGGTCGATCAATGCCCTGAAACTGTGCCTCTCTGCATATCGAGTATCAAGGCCTTGCGGATCGCGATTTGTAATGGAGTGCTGCAAAGAAAACAAAATGCTAACGGTTAGAAACATGATTGTCAGTACAAAGAATATTTCAAAAAAACAAATAAGCAAAACAAAAGAGAAACTTACAAAGTCCTCCAAATATGTCCTGTGGCCGCCACTCCCAAGATGATGCACCGCTCCGGCCTCGATTCGTGCCCTCGCCGCCTCCCGCTGCTGACTCCAACGTCCTGGCGAATCTGTAGCCTCCTCCCTCAGTCGGCGCCAGTTGTCTGCATCTAGCCACTCGAGCTTTGGAGCCCCACTCTTGATTGCCTTGCGTGCGTCGGATCGTCTATGTGACATGTATGCACGCATGCAATCCATCATCCAGCCCGTAGAGAATCTATCTACTATGGCTGGCACCGGAAACTCCTCATGCAAGGATGCTACTATGTAGTCCTTGCTCCCCTCCGGTATGTTCCTCCAATAATCCAGGACGTTGTGCCGAAAAACTTATTGGCACAACTCCCTCATGCGAGCCATCACCCTCCTCCCCTCATCATTCATGATGATGGCATTGAGACATCCATTCTTTTTTCTACCCCATTTCCAACCACCACATCTCTAGTCAGCCTATCATCATCCTTCAGTATCCATAGCATTTCATTGTCTGGTTCCACCATTGGTAGCCATTGTGAGATATGCACTAACGCCTCTGACACCAACCAACCTTCCGCCATGCTACCTTCTGGACGAGCTCGTTGTCGCACAAAGCCTTTCAGGGTTTTCATGAAGCGTTCCAGGAAGAACATCCATCGCATATGGACAAGTCCAGCAATCTCCACTTCGTCCACAAGATGCACAAGAAGGTGAACTTGTATCGTGAGCATGCTAGTGGGCAGGTATTTCTCAAAGAGACAGACCGTCTCAACTGCTCCTCGCCTTGCGGATTCAATAGAGGACATCTTAATCTCTTTCTGTGAGATCCATTGCACCAAAGTTGACAACTTGTAAATGGCCCCGCGAATTTCTAGAGTAAGGCATCCTGCGATCGCGATCGGTAGGACAAACTGCCACAAATGAGAAAGCATTATGAATAATGGCCACTTTTCAAATTGCAAAATGTCCACGCTAATTAAAATCCATTCTCTTCACAAACCTGACATATCTTATGCCAATCATGGGATTTTAGCCCAGACATTTGGTCATCTTTAGAAAATGCGGACCTGAGAGAACGCATCATACCCGTCGGAGTGCGGATAGACTTGATTACTTGCTTCACAATGCGCTCTTCTTTGGTAGACAAAACCCAGGGAGCGCGAGGAAGCTGCACTCCCCCTTCAGCACTCGACTGCGGCCAAAGCGCCTCCATCTTACCTACCTCCTTTAAATCCATTCGTGACCCTATAGTGTCTCTCTTTCCTGTGATGTGGTCCCATAGCAAGCTGCCCACATTCTTGAAAATATGCATGGGATCCAACAAGTGGTTGACCTGTAAGTGGGTCCAATATGGCAACTCGTAGAAAACTGAGAACCGTCGCATTCCATTTGGATGTGATTCCGGGTTTACAATTTTCAGCTCATACCAGCTTGCAGCGTTCATACGTGCTGGAGGTCGTCCGAGAAAACCTTCCCTGAGTTCATGATCCTCCGGCAAGAAAGCGGTGTGTCCTTGATATACCATCTTCTTCATGGTTCGTGACCTTCGGGAGTCTAACTGTGGCCCACACAATGGACATGCATGATAACCTGAGGTAACCAGACCTGTAAGGCGAGCCACGACCTAGTGAATACTTGATTGAATGAAATAAAATATAGATATTACCAGTGAGAACAAAGGTCTGCTCACCTGAGCACTCTCCCAATCCCGAAAAGTCATGCATCGTCCACATGAGAATGGCTCGAATATTGGCTGACCGCCGACCATCGCGCCTGCTCATATCTTGCACAGTGACCCCCTCCTCCCACAAAATCTTAAGCTCATCGACTAATGGACGAAGATACACGTCCATATTTTTTACTTTGTAGCGGCCCGGGACGAGCAAGCTCCTTTCTTCGTAGAAAGCCATGGAGGGATGTTGTAGTTGACAAGCACTATAGGCCACACACTGTAAGAAGTCGAGCGCAGACCGAATGGGTTCACACCATCCATGGCGAGACCGAGCCGAAGATTCCTTGGCTCTCGTGCAAAGCCTGGGAAGGTAGAGTCAATGTGGCTCCATGCGCGCGAATCCGCTGATATTCGTTGAACTCCATCCGTGGACCTATTCTGCACATGCCATGTTGTCAAGCTTGCCATGGCAGACGTACGAAACATGTGGTTTATGCGGGGGATGAGCGGAAAGTGTCTGAGAACTTTTTGAGGGATGGTTTGCCCTTGCAAGTCCTGTCGATACCTGTGAGCACTACACTTTGGACATGTCTCCATAGTCTCGTATTCATCTCGAAACAATATGCAGTCGTTGATACATGCATGGATGTTATTGTAGTCCATGCCAAGCTTCCGTAAAACATGTCGTGCATCATCACGAGACTCAGGCATGGTATTTGCAGGTGGTAATATATGATATTTCTATAACCTGAAAAAAATCATAAAACACCTTGAAAAAACACAAATGTTTGCAATAATATTGTTTAAAAAAAATCAATGAAGCCTATGTGCAAGGTACCTGAATAACTCAGTCACACTCGTATTGCTCCAGCCGTATTTTGCTTGCACACTTAAGAGTGCAAGCAATGTCTTCAACCGAGATACTCGGCACCCATCATATAATGGTATGGATGCTTCCTCTCTAAGCGGGTCAGATGTCTCAACATCCATGGGAATCAATGCTTCGATCATTGCCTCCATCTCAGGCTCCAAGATTGTAGGTAGGTCGGGAAGGTTGTCTGTCTCCTCTAGCATTGACGGTATAGATGGGCCTTGCGAGTGGTGGATTGGCTCCTGCAATCCATCCATCGCACGTCCACGAACTCTTCTAATTGGCCGCAAAGGGTGCACTCCCCCTTGGGTCGAGACATCACCCCCCTGGATAGAAAATTTACCAACAAGACCCAATCTTATTGTGTATGATTTTCAATTAGCTTGAGAGTACAATGCATGATTAATATTAACTTCAAATTACCATTTGCTGAAAATTCGCAATCGCCTGATCAATGATCTCAGATTGAAACTCGCCAAATCGTCATACGTGTTCTATAGACAATCGGCGTTTTCGTCTAATTGCCAACTTGCATTGAGAGCAAGGACATGGGGCATGCTGATTAAGATACGTCTCGTGGTCTTGAACAATAAGACCTTCTTCGTTTTCCATCTTATCTACATTACAGCAAATGAGGCTTAAATGGATAGCTTTATGGAGATGTACGTCAAGTTGCAAGTTGACCATAAATCTTGCATTGTATATAGTAGTTGAGAGATTTTCCGATGTTATATCTCGGCCTTGTATCATGCTCAAGGATTTGTTTGTCCCGGTAGATAATTATTTGTTATATCTCCGCTTTGAGTATAAGTAATCCATTTTGAGCATCATTGAGGATCTCTTAGTCTAATAATAAATCAGTCTCAACAAAAAGCATCTTAGAAATGTGGTTTTTTTATCCTAGGATCGCGTATTAAAATTAATGCGCGCCATCTATGAAATTTAATAACTATAGTAATAAAATTTATTTCAATCAATTCTACTCATAGTCATAAGACCTGAGAGAAAACATCCTATACTCAATTTAAGGGTTTCTTCTATAAAATTTAAGGAAATGAGAGAGAAAGAGAAAATATCCTATACTCTCCCTCTCTTTCTCTTTCTCTCCCTCTCTCATTTCCTTCCCCTCCCTCTCCCTCTCCCTCTCTTTCTCTCTCATTTCCTCTCCTAAACAAGCAAAAAATAAAGTGATTTAAACATTAAACAAGCAAAAGGGAGAGGGAGAGAGAGAATGCACTCTCCCTCCTTCTCCCTCTCTTTCTCTTTCTCTCCCTCTCTCATTTCCTCCCCCTCCCCCTCCCCCTCCCCCTCCCTCTCTTTCTCTTTCTCTTTCTCTTTCTCTCCCTCTCCCTCTCCCTCTCCCTCTCTTTCTCTCTTACTCTCTCGTTTCCTCTCCTACACAAGAAAAAAAGAAAGTGATTTAAGTATTAAACAAGCAAAAGGGAGAGGGAGAGAGAGAATGCACTCTCCCTCTCTTTCTCTTTCTCTCCCTCTCCCTCTCCCTCTCCCTCTCTTTCTCTTTCTCTTTCTCTCCCTCTCCCTCTCTTCTCTCCCTCTCTCATTTCCTTCCCCTCTCTCTCCCTCTCCCTCTCTTTCTCTTTCTCTCCCTCTCTCATTTCCTTCCCCTCTCTCTCCCTCTCCCTCTCTTTCTCTTTCTCTCCCTCTCTATCTCTTTTTCTCTCTCATTTCCTAAACAAGCAAAAAATAAAGTGATTTAAACATTAAACAAACAAAAGGGAGAGGGAGAGAGACAATGCACTCTCCCTCTCTTTTTCTTTCTCTCCCTCTCTCATTTCCTTTCCCTCCCTCTCCCTCTCCCTCTCTTTCTCTCTCATTTCCTCTCCTAAACAAGCAAAAAAGAAAGTGATTTAAACATTAAACAAGTAAAAGGGAAAGGGAGAGAGAGAATGCACTCTCCCTCCCTCTCCCTCTCTTTCTCTTTCTCTCCCTCTCTCATTTCCTCCCCCTCCCTCTCCCTCTCCCTCTCTTACTCTCTTGTTTCCTCTCCTAAACAAGCAAAAAAGAAAGTGATTTAAACATTAAACAAGCAAAAGGGAGAGGGAGAGAGAGAATGCACTCTTCCTCTCTTTCTCTTTCTCTCCCTCTCCCTCTCCCTCTCCCTCTCTTTCTCTCCCTCTCTCTCCCTCTCCCTCTCTTTCTCTTTCATTTCCTCTCCTAAACAAGCAAAAGAGAGTGTTTTAAACCTTGAACAAGCAAAAGAAAGAGAGAGGGAGACTCACCAATGAGATATGGCGAGTGTGGGGCGGCTTCTCTTTGCGATGAAGGCTCCTCCTCTCCTTCACGAACAACGGCGGCGGCGGCGGCGGTGGCAAGTCTTCTTCCTCTTCTTCTCTCACGACGGTTGCTCTCTCCCTCGCTCGCTCTCAAAACTCTCAATGAAGCAAAAGAAATGAAAACCGCGCTCGGGTTTCGGCCGCGTTTTTTCCCTGCGGCCCGTCGATATTTGCGTCGCTATTTGCATCGCATTTGTGACACAAATAGCGACGCCAATAGCGACGCTGCTATCCGCCGTCGCTAATCGGCGTCGCTAATGGCCCAAATCCTTGTAGTGATATAGGAGGGAGCCTGGTGCTCTTTTACAAGAGTTTTTAGAGTTTTTTGAGGCGCCTTTCATTTAACATTGCATTTTTTGCCCCAGCTTAGCTTTAGGGGCCGCCTCTATGCCTTTTCTCTTTTTCCATCATTTTTTCACTTTTTTCTTCATTTTTTTACCATCTCGAATTGGGGTTAACAATCAATCTATGCGAAAGTTTTGGCACATTCAGACTCCATTTTTAAAATTTTGATTTTGATAAATCTTATAATAGGTTAGATTAGACATTCATTTTCAACTCTTTATACGATATAGGGCTTGGCAACAGATTTATCAAATATGTAAGTTTCCTCACACATGCAAGGGAGGTAGTGAATGGAGAACTCATGGAGGCCTTTTAACTAAGAAGATCAATCATATAGGGATTCCCCCCTAGCACCATTGTCATTCACTATTGCTACTGATATGTTATGTGGATTGGTCAAAGATGAGGTGAAGAAGGGCAATATATAAGGTATTCTCTTACTAATAATAAGCAAGTGATCCTTAACCAATTTGCTAATGATACCAATGGCATAGTTAAGAATGATCTTATTTCAACTAAGATATTTTAGAATTGTATAAAAAAATTCTATCTATCTTTTGATTTAGTAATTATACTACAAGATATAGGCATTATACCGACGTTAAAAATGACGAAAATATAAATAATTTTTTTTTCCCCCATCGTCGCAAAAAGCGTCATTATTAATGATGCCATAGAACAGTTGGTATTAGCGTCGTTATTAGTGTTGCTATTTGCGTCAGTATCAGTGTCGCAAATGCGATGTTGATACTGACGCAAATAGCGACGCTGATAACGACACTTTGCGATGCTATAATGATGCCACTCCCTCTCTCATTTTCTATCCCTCCCTCTCCCTCTCCCTCTCCCTCTCCCTCTCCCTCTCTTTCTCTCTTTCTCTCTTTCTGTATTATGTTCAATGTTTTTTCTCTCTCCTCTCCCTCTCTCATTTCCTTTTCTCTCTTTCTCCCCCTCTCTCATTTTCTCTCCCTCCCTCTCCCTCTCCCTCTCCCTCTCCCTCTCCCTCTCCCTCTCCGTCTCTTTCTCTCTTTCCCTATTATGTTTAATATTTTTATCCTCTCTCTCTCGTTCCTTCTTTCCTTTTCTCTCTTCCTCTCCCTCCCTCACCCTTTCCCTCTCTTTCTCTCTTTCCCTATTATGTTTAATGTTTTTTCTCTCTTTCTCTCCCTCTCTCTTTCCCTATTATGTTTAATGTTTCCCTCTCTTCCTCTCCCTCTCTCATTTCCTCTCCCTCCCTCTCCCTCTTCCTCTCCCTCTCTCATTTCTTCTCCCTCTCTCTCCCTCTCCCTCTCCCTCTTTTCTCTCTTTCCATATTATGTTTAATGTTTTTTCCCTCTCTCTCTCGTTCCTTCTTTCCTTTTCTATCTTCCTCTCCCTCTCTCATTTTCTCTCCCTCCCTCACCCTCACCCTCTCTTTCTCTCTTTCCCTATTATTTTTAATGTTTTTTCTCTCTTCCTCTCCCTCTCTCTTTCCCTATTATGTTTAATGTTTCCCTCTCTTTTCTCTCCCTCCCTCTCCCTCTTCCTCTCCCTCTCTCATTTCCTCTCCCTCCCTCACCCTCACCCTCTCTTTCTCTCTTTCCCTATTATGTTTAATGTTTTTTCTCTCTCTTCTCCCTATCTCATTTCCTTTTCTCTCTTCCTCTCCCTCTCTCATTTCCTCTCCCTCCCTCACCCTTTCCCTCTCTTTCTCTCTTTCCCTATTATGTTTAATTCTTTTTCTCTCTTCCTCTCCCTCTCTCATTTCCTTTTCTCTTTTCCTCTCCCTCCCTCTCCCTCTCCCTCTCCCTCTCTTTCTCTCTTTTCCTATTATGTTTCATGTTTCCCTCTCATCCTCTCCCTCACTCTCCCTCTTCCTCTCCCTCTCTCATTTCCTCTCCCTCATTCTCCCTCTCCCTCTCCCTCTCCCTCTCTCATTTCCTCTCCCTCCCTCTCCCTCTCCCTCTCCCTCTCCCTCTCTTTCTCTCTCATTTTCTCTCCCTCTCTCAATACACATGAATTTTAACCAAAAAAAGTAAAAGAGAAAGAGAAAACACAAAAACAAAGCAAGAAGGAACAATGCACTCACCGTAAAGGCTCGAAGATGGATTCAGCGGCTCCTCTTTGCGACGGTGGCTCCTCTTCGCCCTCCGTACACTTTCTCCTCTTCTTCACAAACGGCGGCGGTGGTGGTGAGAAGCTTTCCTTCTCCCTTTTTCTCTCTTTCTCTCCCTCTCCCTCTCAAATGCAAGATGTTCTCTCTCCCTTTCGCTCTCCCTTTCGTTCTCTCTTTCGTGTATACACGCAAAATAATACGCTCGGGTTTCGGCCCATGTTTTTTTTTTGTCTGGGCACCGTCGCTATTAGCGACACCGCTATTTTGCGTCGGAAACCGCCGTCACTATACCTCCATATCCTTATAGTGTTATTTAAATAGAGATCAAAACAGACTATGATGGACCCCTAGAATGGATGTTAATAGAAAGATATAAAGAGATTGAAAAGAGTAAAACTTTAGACCATTAGGGATCCCAATGGGGTTTGGGGTCCCACAAAAAAAAAAGATAGGATTGTGTAATGGAAAAACTAAAAAAAGAATTGGAAAGGGTTACAATTCAACTTAGTAGGTTAAGTAAATGTCTTGAAGCACATAGTTATCCAATAAATATTATATCTGTTTATTTGCTAGAATATATGAGCTCTGCAAGGTTATAACAACTACATATCCTATATAGGAATTTTCTTAGGTTTGGAGAGACAGTGAAAAATTCAAACTACCTAAAGTTGCTTGGAGCACTTGTACCTTAACAAAGAAATGAGGGGGCCAAGCCTTCCAAATCTCAACCAGATAGCCAATAGGATGTATACTAAGTGGGTAGCTAGGAGTTTGCTCTACCCTAAGGAGAACATGGCATTACTACTACACCATAGTGCTTCTCAATTCAATGTAGAGGGCACTTCCAGGTGGAAATGACTCAACCCAATCACTATTGTAGCTTTTAGTAAAGTCAAAGTAGTTGTCAAGGACTACTCTCACCTTGCCAAAAATTTTGAAAATCCTTGTTTAAATATTCCAATATGTTGACCATTTTCAGCCATTTGATCTTCATGTCACCCAATTTCACACATTGGAAAGATTCCCTTGTCCTTGCATGATGGCTAAACAAAGAGTCTATGAAATATATTACATGTGCCACCAATCACAAAAAATTTAGTGTTTGTTGGCCAAATGGTAGAGAAAGGGTTGTAGGTTCGATTTAATGCAAAAGGTTATTTTGCAGAAGACTTTAATATAAGTGCAGGTTGATTGCAAAAGGAGGTAGAGTTGGTTGCATATTCATCTTAGATGTTGGAAATCTTGCTATGAATGCTACCATATATGCTAAAGGCAAAGGAGTAGTTGCAGACATTGAAATATGGTAGAAATGTATTGGACATGCAAATGTGCAAAGGCTAAAACTAATATAGTCCAAAGGATTAGTTATAGGATTTCCTACTTTTAGATTTATAGAATTTCATAAAGTGTGTGAAGCATATCAGTTTGGTAAGCATGCAAGACAACCTTTTCCATGTGACAGAGATGTGAGAAAAAACATACATGATGTTGTGCATACAGATGTTTGGGAGCCTACACAAAATATATATCTTGGTAGCAACAAATACTTTGTCACGTTTATTGATTATTGTTCAAGAAAGCTATGGATATACTTCATGAATGAAAATATGTTGAAATATCAAAGTGAGAGCAAGAGAGTGTGCACAAGAGGAAAACAGAGAGAGAGAGAGAGCTGAAGTACAAGAAGAAGATCTTACTTAATGAGTTGTTCATAAGTACAATTGATACATTCTCCTCTACATTGAGAGTGACCTCTAGGCTGTTTAACTAGCCTATGGATGGCTATGGTTAGGTTTCCCCCTGCCCTCTAGTTCATTTACACCTAGCTACCCTTGTCCATCATTGCATACATAGGGTTCACATGCCTATCTCTCTCAACACGCCCCCTCATCAATGCTAGAGTGGCATTGGACTACAAGACATGTTAATGCCTCCCCTCAAACAAAATGGGATGCATTTATAAATCACGCTACAAGAGTTCTTATAAGTATAGGATTTATAGATTTGGAAAAGTTGATCATCAGATTTTTGGAGAGAAAGTTGACCTCCAATTCTTTTAATACTTCAGGAATGGTAGGACATTTATTGGTAATATGCCCTGTCTTCTTACATTTGTTGCACTTCATTTTGTCATGGTATTTTTCCCAACAATTATTGAGAAGATATCCCTTTTTATTGCAAAAGGAGCATTGGTGAAGATAGTATGAACCAAGAGTTGCTAATAGGCTGTAGATCCCTAATTGGTGTTGCCTTCTTTTTTATTTATTTTCTCCTCATCTAAACAAGATTGGATGGTGCTTTTCAAGGTTGAATTTGGGATATTTGTAAGAGTAGTTACAAGGGTTGGGAATACCTTCATTACAAATTTTAAGAGAATTGCAATGGCATCTTCATCATGAATTGGAGCTTGAACTAAGGATAGTTGTGCCATGATCCCCTTCATGTCAGAAATGAACTAACCTAGGTCTTCTCCTTACTTATACTCCAGGCTAAAAATTTCAATCTTAAGGAAAAAATTTCAATTATTTTCTTTAGCTTCATAAAGCTTTTCAAGCTCATCCCCTTTTTCCTTGGCACTGGAGAGTTGGCCAATGTGATGAATTAAGGATTCATCTAGATGAAGCATGATTATGGCTTGGGCTCTTTCATCATCTTTTACATCAAGTGGATTTGATGGATCAATAACCTTGATCCCTTTGATGAAGGGCCAACAACCCCATTCCATCATTTTATACTTCACTAGTACCTGCCATGGATGGAAGTCTTTTCCATCAAACTTACGAATTTGAGGTCTAACATCGGCATAGGCCATGGCCATGATAGGAAGATCTTACCAATTGCTCTCGGTAATGGCAATGTCTAGTCCTTTACACAATGGCTAATAAGTGCTGAAGCAAAGGAGATGATTAATATATAGCATGCTCAATGTGATGTGTTACAAGATGAAATGAGGGATGAGGCCAAGGTCTATGTGTTTATAGCCTACACATAGCTTTACAATGACAATTAGGCACTTAATGAATATGCTTAAGATAGATAGAGACTAATCTCCTTAAGATTGAGATTTAGGGTAAAATATCTTCCACATGTTAATTAGAGACAAGATCATGACTATGAGGTGTATCATTAGTGCTTACAATCACTCATCTCATAGTATATGTCTACAACAACTCAACTTTCTCACGAACTTAAAGATGTTCACCAAGTGTCTTTGAACCTGAGATGGAGCTTCTAGATCTGCAAGAAACTCCACAAGACTTAAATAAGTAATTAGAATCACTATTAGTGTCAAACAAGGTGATTAATGTTGAAAGGAGAAAGCTTAAAGCTTTTTGGCTATGGGTGCTAGACAACCCACAACTAGGGTTTTGCTCTATGTGAGCACTAGGGAAGGAATTATTTGAAACCCTCTTAGGTGGAGATAGCCACTTGGGGGGCTAATAAAGCCCTATGGTGGCTCAAGGGATTGTGCCCTTTGTTACTCATGCTACAATGCGAAAGCTTACGCTGTCCAAATCTATGCCATTTTTGGAAAACACATAACCTTGCCTTCCTCATTGCCCAATGTTAGTGTTTGATGGGGTGTTCTAAAGTGACCCGAGCTGGGGAAGATGAAGTATCTAGAAGGAATCAAGAGGATATATGGCCTCATTTGCTCATATTAGCTCCTCCAATGGAGGTAGATCAAATTGGCTATAGTGGAAAGAAGGATAGATTGAAAAAATAGAAGTCTCTTATGCACTAGCCAAGCTGTGATTGTGGGAAGCTGAATGGATCATAGATGGCTCTGATACCATGTTGAAATATCAAAGTGAGAGCAAGAGAGTGTGCACAAGAGGGAGAGAAAGAGCTCAAGTACAAGAAGAAGATCTTGCTTAATTAGTTGTTCACAAGTACAATTGGTATACTCTCCTATACATTGAGAGTGACCTCTATGCTATTTAAGTAGCCTTTGGATGGCTAGGGTTAGGCTTTTCCCCTACTCTCCAGTTCATTTACACCCACTATCCTTATCCACCACCCTTGCATACATAAGGTTCACATCCCTATCTCTCAATAAAAGAGTGATGTATTTGAGTACTTCAAAACTTTCAAGGCTACTATTGAAATAGAAATAGGCTTGAAAGTTAAGTTCTTGAGATCCAATGATGGAGGGGGAGAGTACCTCTCTAATGAGTTTAGTGACTTTTTGAGGTCTCATGAGATAAAGAAATAGTTTGTTTATAGGTATACCTCACAACAAAATGGGGTTGCAAAAAGGAAAAATAGACATATTGTAAAAGTTGCACGTGCATTGATGGCTAAAAAGAATATGCCAAAATATTTTTGTCTGAAGCTATTCATAATATTACCTATATTATGAACGGAACTCCCATAGTTGCAGTTCATGGGATGACCTCTAAATAATGCTTTATAGATAAGAAGCATGATGTGGCACACTTGAAAATGTTTGACTATATTGTATATGTTCATGTGCCAGATGAGCTACAAAAGAAGCTTGATCCAAAGGCTAAAAAATGTACTTTTATTGGACACTCTTTGGAGCAGAAAGGGTATCATTATTATAAACCCTATCATCATGGGTGAGTTTAGAGTGAGCAAGGATGTTATTTTTTATGAGATGAGTAATTGGTATGCATCTAGTGGTGATGCATTGGATGATAATGATGATCATGATAGTTATGAGCATAAAGAAAAGCAAGAATCACGAAGCCTTAGTGGACCAAAAACATCTTCTGGTACTATATCTATGGTTGGTCTGGAAGACTAAGGAGTAGCCCCACATCTTCAAGTACATCTACAAGTGTCGCAAGTAAAGATAAAGGAAAGAAGAAAGTATCAAATGGTAATGATGCATCTACTAGTAATTTGGGATTTGATGGAGATTCTACTGGTTCACAAACTTTAGATAATGAGCTTGGTATTCCTTCAATCAAGACACTAGGTGTACAAAGAGCACATGGTAATATAAAGGCTCCACTGAGTTATCCAGTGGTATGCAGGTCTAACAAGGTTAGATATCCTATTAAAAGAGGTTATGCAACTCACCATTATGCTTATATGGAAAAGGCGGTTGAGGATGTTGAGCCCACTAGTTTTTAGGATATTGTTGGCTATGCTCATTGGAATACAACAATGGATGAGGAGATGGCTACATTATTAGAAGCCAATAAGCCTTGGGATCTGGTACCACTTTAAGAAAATGCTTAGAAGGTCTCATTTGGATGAAGCTAGACACATATTGAGGTATGTGAAGTCCACTTTGCATTATGGACTTTTTTTAATGAGGTTGGTAAGGGTGTACATGTGTTCACAACATATGTAGATTGGGTTGGTAGTATGTTTGATAAAAGATCTATTAGTGGATTCATGTTTTCCCTTGGTAGTATAGCAGTTATATGGAGCAACAAAAAGAAACCTATAGTTGATTTGTCGAGTACAAAGATTAAGTATAGAGATGTTGTTATGGCAGCATGTGAGATAGTATGGGTGGAAACATTATTGAGTGATTTGGATGTGTAGGGAGATGGTCCAATCATCATTCACTGTGTCAACATGAGCAGCATATAGTTAGCTAGCAACCCAGTATTCCATGCTAGGAAAAAACACTTTGAGTTCCATTACTACTTTATGAGAGAGAAGATAGTTGTAGGAGAGATGGACTTGGTTTATGTGAGTACAGAGGATCAGATAGCTGACATTTTCACAAAGGTATTGGGTACAGAGAAGCTCTGAAAGTTTCAAAGCCTTGGAGTTAGAGAGATACAATTGAGTTTGAGGGGGAGTGTTGACATGGCAAGCTCAACATGTGTGGACATTGACGATGGACCACCTAGCTAGATGGGTTTGCATGTCTATACTTAGCACATTGATGGTCATTATGATTCTCACATGGCCACTAACTTATCATTTATTATATTTAGGTTGTTGCAACTACCTACAGCTAGCATAATTATAGTGTCAATCGATTAGTATATTCAGTTATGCAAGGTTTGACTTAGTAGGCTACTTTCTTTTATGTTGTATCTTATCTATACTTTGTGTATATTGTATTGTGTGAGGAAGAAGAAGAAAAAAACAACAAGAAAATGTTTTGGCCTCCATCTCTCTTCTTTTGTATTTGAGTGAGCTTCCTCTTGTGTGTATGGTGTGTGTGTTTGGTGCAACAGCTCAAGAAAGTCCCCCCACCAAATGATTTTTGACATCCCTTATATTGTCACATAAACTTACCCCTCCAATATCTCTTCATTGATTGATCCAACACTTCTCACCAAACCACATCATGCTCCTTCAATGTAAGTGCCATGGGACTTGCACTCCATAAGGAGGGGGAGAGAATATTGACCTATTCAAAGACATGAAGACATGAAGAAAGATAAGAATATGAAAGCGACAAATTTTTTTAATTATTATGAAAATTTCTATTTTAAATGAGAGATGGGCTCCTTTTGTGAGAGTGCACAACAAAAAGAGGAAAGTGACCATGGAGAGAAGGAGACAAAGAGAATGCAAAAGAGAGAAGGAACAATGTGACTGCAATGGCTGAAGGTACAAGGCTACAACAATCAACCCCAACATGTAGCTTTACATGTCAGTATGGGCACTAGAAGATAATAGGGGGATGAGAGAATGAGGAGGGATGGCTGATCAAGGAAGATCAATTATGGATAATGAAAGTGGGAAGACTGGCTACCTATGTAGTCCATCGATGAAGAAATCCGGTCAAGGAGAACAACCCTCTATCCATATAAAATCTCAATTAAATGGAAGGCCATCATAGGGCAATGGAAATCGAGAGGCCTCGAATGGATCACTCCAAGAAACTCCAATCAGGGATGGGTGAGCCAAGTCTCTAACCCAACTATGGGGAAATAGTGAGGAATTATAGAAGGTGCCATAAGCTACATAGAAACACTAGGGACCAAGGGCCAGTCGATAGGGAATGATGGCTAGATGACAAAGAAAATGGGTAGTTGCATAAAGAAAGGTCCAAAGTAGACTAGAAACCTTGAAGCAACTCCTCATGATACTGGAAAGCCCCCTCTAAAAAATAGAAAGGGCTAGGAAATCCATAGCCACATCACCAATATCATCCCCCTCTGAAAAGGATGGGAGGTACAAGGGAACCAATAAAGGAGATGGTGGGGGATGGGATGGAACCTATAGAATAGATTGTGCACAAGCAAGAGTAGGTACGACAATAGAAAGCTGGCTCGGAGGGCCTTGCATAAAATAAGGGGAATAGAGCATAGATAGCCCCCCTCTCCTACCAACCAATCACAAAAGTGGCTCTTGTAGAAGAATCCTCAACAAAGAGGTCCTACTTGATGAAGACAGCATGGGTGTCGAGACAAGGAAGGCTATGAACTGAGGGGAAAGGGAGGCTCAAGTCAAGAACATATAGGGCCTCAAAAATTGAGCTTGACAGATGGTAAAACGATAGAGGCAAGATGCCAACCCCACTAATAGGCACCGAAGAAATGTCACAAGTAGTGACAATACCCTCTAATGGCAGAGATCTTGTAACAAAGCACCTCGACGAGTCATAGAACTCGATGCACCACTGTCAAAGAGCCAAGGCTGCTCAGAAGATGAGATAATCAAAGAAGGCTCCTCCACCTAAGAAATGTATAGAAACACTGAGTCAGTGATAATAGTGGGTAATGAAAAAGAGATAGATGAAGATCCACCCTTCGCTCTTGGATGAAGGTGAGGATATATCCTCTAGCACTTCTTCTTGGGATGCAAGGTCTTCCCACAATGAGGACATGTGGGATATCCTCTACGCTTCCCCACAGAAGCTATATCAGAGTTGAAAGATGACTCCAACTTCTTCATCTTTCCTTTCTTCTACTTGGCTTGTCATTTACCTATAGACATGCATCCTGCTCAAGCACTAATGGAACTAGCTTCTTCCAAGAGATAATCTCCCAATTACAAGAAGTGTAACTAGGTCTTCCAAAGAAATGTATGTACTAAGGAATGAAAGCTCATCCTGAATCTCCTCCATTCTATGAATGTGATCCCTCATCATAGGAGAATTTGTGATAGAGAACCTCCTTAGCTTCAACTCAAGAGGTAAGCAATGTCCAAATGTCTAGGTCGAGAAGAGAGATGCCAATATCCTCCAAATCTCTACAACGGTGCCAGAGACGTCAAACATGCATGGGCATATAATTTATACAACTTAAAAGGAGAGAAGAGCAGGCTTTGACATTCAATCGATCCCATACAGCTATCTAATCTACGATCACACCATCATGAGGATCCATGATAGGTTTGGGTATAGGGACTATAACAAAATCCTAAAGGTCATAGTCATCAAGGAGACACTCCATGCGGTATGACCATAGAGCATAGTTCATCCCATCTAGCTTGTCTGACATGGAGAGGGAGGGTAGGACTAGCACCTACTTAGGAGATGCCATCGATGCCAATCAAGGACTAGAAGCCTCATAATAATATAAGGGGAAAGAGTAATAAGATGGTGGTCATTATGAGTGATCCCAAACTACACAATCCCCCATACCATACATGTCAGCCATAGATGTCCTTCAATAAAGTATCCATAAGAAAACAAAGAAACTATTGCCACTAGAAAGTTCTCCATATGTACAGGGTCATTATGCCAATCAAAGAGCAAGGTAGATGGGGAGTATGTAAGGTATGAGAGACAGATGCCAAGCTAAAGGGGTAGATCTACAAAATGCAAATATGGCTAAAATAAATGCAATCAAATCAGGTCAAAGATTGTTTCCCAGCTAAGAAAGAGGCCACCTAGCAAAAAGAGAGTTCATCTAGTAGAAAACACAACAACAAAAGTAAATATCTCTGCCTGATAGAGACCACCTAGCTTGTAAAGGTACTACCCAATAAACAAGAAACAACCCAAATGCAAAACACAGATTGGAATAGAGCTGATCCAAATAATCCTATTGTTGAATAGGTTTCCAAGAAGGCTATCTGCCAAGGTATGCCCAATTGGAGGAAGAAGAGCCTAGCTGCAAAAATGCAAGCCAAGGTGAACCTCAATTTGAAATGTAGATCTGTTGAAATAAGCGCAAATAAGAAGGGACTAAATAGTAGTTAGTTTTGTAGAGGTTTCCTAAGCACAATAGATAGGAGATTTGCCTTAAAAAATGGAGACCTAAATAGGTAAAAATTAGGTCACCCAGCTTGGTAGAAGCCGCCTAGGTATAGATTGAAGTCGCCTAACTTGCTAGAAGCTACCCAATGCTAGTTTGACTCCAAGCGCAAGGTTTGCAGTACGTGGAGTAGTACATGGAGATGACGCCTGGCAAGTTTTTTCATGGACAGCATGCTCCTCTTTGAGATCTCTAGCTCCCATGCATGGCTCTAATATCATGTGAGAGTGTGCAATGAAAAGAGGAAAGTGAATACGGAGAGAAGAAGGAGACAAAGAGAATTTAGGAGAGAGAAGGAACAATGTGACTGCAATGGCTAAAGGTACATGCTTGCAATGGTCAGTCCCAACATGCAACTCTATGCATCGGTGTGGGTGCGAAACATTAGCAAGGGGATGAGAGAATGAGGATGGCTAGCTTATCATGAAGGATGAATGATGGATAATGAAAGCGGAAGGATAGGCTGCCTATATATAGACAAAAAAGAGGAAAAACCCTAAATGTGATCAAACCCCTAAAAAATAGCCAAAAGTGCATAAAAAGAAATGCACTAATGTGCCCTCCATCTAAAGTGTCTAAAACACATCCAATGATAGACAAAAGGAAATGTTAGAGCTCCTAATTTCCTCTCTGACAAAAAATGGGGCTCACAAGCAAGAGATGAACACACGACACACATGACTACTAACACCCTCTCGTGCAAGTTTGTAATGAAAATTGGTAGCACTCAATATAGAATATGGATCTAAGTAAATGCAAGGTGGGAAATGACTGGTCTTTAATCCAAAAGATGGGTAGGATGCCCAAGAATATTGGGAAATCCTAACCGTACTTTTTTGTATAAAAGAATTGAAAAAGAATGAAAAAGGCTATTCTTATGTGTGCCACCTTTTGGCTCTTATCTTGTTGCTTTTGCAGAGAGAGAGAGAGAGAGAGAGAGAGAGAGAGAGAGAGAGAGAGAGAGAGAGAGAGAGAGAGAGAGAGAGAGAGAGAGAGAGAGAGAGAGAGGAGTTTGAGAGCAAGAGAGTGAGGGTGAGGGTGAGGAACCAAGAGGATGAAGTCTCCATCTCTTCTCATACTCTCTCATTCCTTACCATGCTTTCTTCTAGTATGACAAAGCCCATAGAGGATTTGAGAACCTATGAGGTGCACCTTGGATCATGGGGTATGCTACAAGCATTCTTCATCGTCGAGGGTATGCTTTGCGTATTCACTCTATAAATGTATCTCATGTTCATGTGCAAGAAGCTATGTGAGAGATAGTCACCGATTAAGTAGTTGAAGCTCTTGAAATAATAGGAGTCCAAACATCCTAAATACGTTGAGCACATGGTGCCCAATAGAATTTTGTATACATATTGCATTAGGCACTAAAAACCACAATATAGACACAACTCCTCAAATGTATACATATCTTTTGTGGAAGCATTGGACGTTTTCTCTACATTCCATGATTCTCTTTTACATCCCTTCATCAAAACATTGTTTGCTAGAGCACTTTGTTCCATCAGTTTGCGAGAGCATCTTTTTCCTAGATGCACTGAGGGTATACAATAAGAAACCCTAATAATGGGCATTAGTATGAGGTATGGATTTCATTTCAAACTTTGTACACCAAGAGTTGTGAGAGGGGACTAAAGTGAGAGTAGTCCTTCCATCAAAGGAGAGGTGTGAATAGAAGTGTGCCTTTTTTTATGGTCTCATATATTTATATAGAAATATATACAATTTATAGAGTCCTATTACTTTGTATAAGGCCTCTTATTTTTGTGCAAGTGGAGGCATTCGTATATGATTATATGTGCATGCATATATGTTTGTATGTAAAGGCTTATTACATGTGATTATATGCATGTGTGCTGAGTGAGTGACTACGTGATTATGCACTTGTTTATGTTATTATGGGTGGGTTTATATGTGTATGTATATGTGTGTGTGTCTAACTATGCATGCATGCGTGCTTAACTGTGTGTCTATTTGTGTGTTAATACATGTGTGTGGTCTTGTGCTTATATGTGCATATAGATGTATGTTTGTGCTTATGGTGCTACTATTCTTCAATGCATGTGAATTGGGATATAAAGAGCCTTATCACTAAGGCCAAAAAATTTAATTTATGAACAAAAAATCGCATGAAAAAGATAGATCTTGAAGTTGGTGGAAATAAAGGTCAACGAATCGAGTAGGTGGCAGGGCTTCTGTCTAGGGAGTGTTGGAGAAGAGAAAAGTGTTGAGATGGCAAGCTCAACACGTATGGACATTGATGATGGACCACCTGGTTAGATGGATCCACACATCTACACCTAGCATGTCAATAGTCATTATGATTCTCACATGGCCACTGCCTTATCACTTATTATATTTAGTTTATTGCACCTACATATAATTGGCAATGTTACAACACTAGTCGATTAGTATAGTCAATTATACATTGTTTGACTTAGTAGGTCACTTTTCTTTTATATTGTACCTTATCTATACTTTGTGTACATTATTTATGTGAAAAAGAAGAAGAAAAAATGAGCAAGAAAACGTGTTACCATCCATCTCTCCTCCTATGTTCTTGAGTGAGCTTCATGTTGTGTGTATAGTGTGTGTTTGGTGCAGCAATTCAAGCAAGTCCCCCCATCACACAATTTGTGGCATAGTATTAGAGCAAACCATTGAGAGAAACTAGTTTGAAGGCTGAAGTGAAGGAGAAGAAGCAAGGATCCGAGCAAGAAAGCAATAAGTAAGAAGCTCTCCCATTCTTCCACTCTCTCTTGTATAGTACCTTTGGAGGCACCGAAAGCAAGGTAGAGCAAAAATCTCGGATTGCTATGAGATTTGGTATGTGAGCAGAGCACTGTATGTTCTATAAGCAAACCCTTTAGGGCTTATCCACCACACAGTTTCAGGGTATACTACAAGTTCAATTCTGTTGATCAAAACGGGGTGCACAAGTCATAAATTTCAAATCTATAAGTTCTGATGTGTTTGTCTGGAAGAAAACACAAGTTTTATCTGTTACATTACATGTATGATTGATCAATCAATGAAAAATGCTACTTTATTTATTACTATGCACTTGTTGTGAAAGGTTGTAGAAGACTTGCTTGCTGTTTTGTATCAATTTTGTGATAATGGCAAAGAAGTGTAAAAATCACATCATTGAGAAGCTGGATAAGAAAAACTACCCATCATGGAAGTTTTGTGTGACAAACTTCCTTATTGGAAAAGGTCTCTATGAGTTTATTTTGGGTGAAGAAAAGGATCCAAAGCTAAGTAACCCTACAACTGTAGAAGAATTAAATGTGTGGAAAGAATGGAATGCAAAATACAAAAAGGTAATGTATTGGCTATCTATATTCATTGTTAACACGATATTGGGCCATATTAAAAATGTAGAAACTTCACATGCAACTTGGACAATCTTTGAGAATATGTTTTTAGTAAATATAAAGGCACGAAAGATTCAACACAAGTAAGAGTTGAATACTTTGAAGAAAGGAAATATGTCGGTAAATGAGTATGTTTTGAAAGTGAGAAGCATTATAGATATCTTAGCAGCTATTGATGCAATTCTTGATGATGATGATTTGCTTTCATCTACTTTGGGTAGCCTTAATAATGAGAAAGCATGGAAATCCTTTGTCACTTTTATATAAGTACAGAAGACGTTTTCAGTTTTTGATGAGTTGGTCTCTCTAATGATCATGGAAGAGATCAACATGTAGGGTGAATCATCTAAAAGAAGTGATAAATATATCCAAGAATTTTACTCAAGTTCAAGAAGGGGACGTGGTAGATCCTCTTTAAGAGGCCATGGTATAGGATGTGTTGGTGATAGCCAACAAAATAGATTAAATCAGCAATTCGGTGAAATACAAGTTTTAGAAAACCATAGAAACTTTAGAGGTAGGGGGAGCTTTAAAGGAAGAGGTGGATAGCAGAACAAAGATTCTAGCAATTCTAGTATTGTTTGTCATTATTGTGGAAAATTATATCATATTGCAATCCATTGTTATGCTAAGAAGGATGATATCTGTGTAGTGGTAAATTGCAACAAGGAAAGTATGCATAGTCTTTACGACCAAATGAAGATAAAAATGAGCATATGTTTGTTATGCAGCATATGATGAATGCTATTATAGGAAAAATGATGCACATGATGATATATGATATATTGATTCAGATGCATCTAATCATATGATTAATAATGTTGAATAGTTTGGAGAGGTGCAAGATTTACAAAATCCAAGTTATGTGCAAACAGGTGATTATTCATGCTACCCAATCTCACATATTGGAAAAGTTACTTTGTCCATGCCTGATGGTCTAAGGACAAAGAGTCTATCAGATGTATTACATGTGCTATCCATCACAAAGAATTTCGTGTCTTTTGGTCAAATGGTAGAGCAAGGGTTGCAAGTTTGATTTAATGCAAAAAGATGCTTTGTGTAAGATTTTAATGATAAGTATAGATTGTCTCAAAAGGAAGTACAGTTGGCCACATGTTCACTCCAAATGCTAGAATTCCTGCTATGTATGCTAAAGGAAAGGAGTGGTTGTAGACATTGAAATATGGAGCAAACATATTGGACATGCAAATGTGAAAAGGCTGAAATTAATATAGTCCAAAGGGTTGGTTACATGGTTACCTGCTTTTAGAGTTGTAGAATTTCATGAAATATGTGAAGCATGTCAGTTTGATAAGCAAGCAAGACAATCTTTTCTGCATGACAGAAATATGAGTAGGAATATACTTAATATTATGCATATTGATGTTTGGAAGCCTACACAAAATGTATCTCTTAGTGGCAGCAAATATTTTTTCACGTTTATTGATGATTATTCAAGAAAGCTATCATGGGTATATTTCATGAAGAAAAAGAGTGATATATTTGAATAGTTCAAAACTTTCAAGGCTACTATTGAAATAGAAAGATGCTTGAAAGTTAAGTGCTTGAGGTTAGATGGAGGCGGAGAGTACTTCCCTAGTGATTTCAATGACTTCTTGAGGTCTCATGGGATAAAGAGATAGTTTACTTATAGGTATATCCAATAAAAAAATGGGGTTGTGGAAAGAAAAAGTAGGCATATAACAGAAGTTGTATGGGCAGTAATGGCTAAAAAGAATATACCAAAATATTTTTTATCTGAAGATGTTCATAGGACTATTTATATTAGGAATACAACTCCCACATTTGTAGTTCATGGGAGACCCCCAAATAATGCTTTACAAGCAAGATGCCTGATGTGTCACACTTGAAAGTGTTTGGTTGTATTGCATATGTTCATGTGCCAGATGAGATGTGAAAGAAGCTTGATCCAAAGGTTGAAAAATATATTTCTATTGGACATGCTTTAGGAAAAAAATAGTATCATTGCTATATCCCTATCGTAGGTAAATTCAAAGTGAGCACAGATGTTATTTTGATGAGATGAGCAATTGGTATGCATCTAATAGTGATGCATTGGATAATGATGATGATCATGATAGTTATGTGCAAAAAGAAAATCAAGAATCACTGAACCTTAGTTGACTAGAAATATCCTTTGGTACTACATCTACATTCAGGAGACTAAGGAGTAGTCCCACATCTTCATGTGCATCTACTAGTGTTGCAAGTAAAGACAAAGGGAAGAAGAAAGTGTCATAGAGATTCTAGTGGTTTAGGGAGTTTTGATGATGAGCTTGGTATTCCTTCAATCAAGATACAAGGTGTACAGAGAGCACATGGTAATGTTGAGGCTCCACTAAGTGATCCAATGGTATGCATATCTAGTAGGGTCAAATATCCTATTAAAAGATTTGGTTTTGAAGATTATATAGCTCAGCATTATACTTATATGATAAAGGTGGTTAAGGATGTTGAGTCCACTTGTTTTTAGGATGATATTGGTTATGCTCATTGGGATGCAATAGTGGATGAGGAGATGGCTACATTAGAAGCCAATAAGACTTAGAATCTAGTACCATTTCCTAAGGGTAAGAAAGCTATTGGTTGTAAGTGGGTCTACAAGATTAAGCATAATGCAAATGGTTCTATTAGCAGGTATAAGGCTAAGCTAATTGCAAAATCTATGCTCAAACATATAGATTATTATGAAGAGACATTTACTCTAATTGCTAGGATGACAACTGCTAGATATGTGATTGCTTTGGCAACATCCAAACATTAGAGTTTGCAACAAATGGTTATAAAGAATACTTTCTTGCATGGTGAATCACAAGAAGAGGTGTTTATGGATCAACCATCAAGTTATGAGAATTTAGAGCATCCCACATATATGTGCAGGTTAAAGAATGCACTCTATGGGCTGAAGTAAGCACCTAGAGCATGGTTCAACAAGATCAAAGAGTATCTTATCAACATTGGCTTTTATATTTCTAATGTTGATCACTCACTTTATGTGAGAAAAGAAGATGCAAGTTTGGTTATAATAGTCATCTATATGGGGATGACTTGATCATTATAGGTGACAGTGACACTGGTATCACAAAAGTCAAAAACCATTTGAAGAATAAGTTTGAGATGAAGGATTTGGGTGAGCTAAGGTAATTTCTTGGTATTAAGATGATCAAATGTGATTATGGTATATGGATATCCCAAAGGTAGTATGCCTTGGACATATTATCCAAGTATGGTATGACGGCATGTAAGCCTCTTTCAATGCCATTGGAACAAAATGTAAAGCTAAGTGCTAATGTTGGGGATGAGATAGAAGACCCTACTATGTTCAAGAGGATAGTAGAGAGTCTGATTTATATAACTATCACAATGCCAACTTGAGTTATGTTGTTAGTCTTATCAGTTAATTTATGTAGATACCTAGAAAGCCTCATTTGGATGCAGTTAGATGCATATTGAGGTATATAAAGTCCACTTTGTATTATAACCTTTTTATGAGCTAGGTAAGGATATACAGGTGTTTGGATACACATATGCAAATTAGGTTGGTAGCATATCTGAAAGAAGATCGACGAGTGGATTCATGTTTTCCCTTGGTAGTGTAGTAGTTACGTAGAGTATCAAAAAGCAACATATGATTGCTTTATCAAGTACAAAGGCTAAGTACATAGGTGTTGCTATGGTAGCATGTGAGGTGGTATGGCTGCAAAAGTTATTGGGTGATTTAAATGTGCAGGGAGATAGTCCAGTTGTCATTCAATGTGACAACATGAGCAGTATACAGCTAGCTAGGAATCCAATGTTCCATACTAGGACAAAACATATTGAGGTGCATTACCACTTTTTGATAGAGAAGGTACTTGCAGGTGAGATTGACTTGGTATATGTGAGCACTTAGGATTAGATAACTAACATTTTCACAAAGGCATTGGGTGTAGAGAACCTTATGGTTTTTTCTATAGCAATAGCAATGACCTCTATTTCTCGACATATCCACCACAGAGGCCCACAAACAATGAGCAGAGAAAGATGAAGGAAAAGATAAGGTTAAAAGAAAAGGAAAAAGGAAAACCCCTAAGGTTAATTAACCACCTTGGCATGCTAGTCCATATGCAATACATACAAAAGAAAGTGAAAGCACTAAGTCACATGGGTGGGAGAACTTTAAAGTCAAATCTAATGAGTGGGTTTTCTTAAAGAATGATCTTTTGCGGGTTTTCACCTTCTTGGTGATAGAAGTGGTGGAATTTTTGCGTTCCTTCTTCATGAAGATGGTGTTCATTCCAACAACATTGAAGTAAATTGTGTGAAGTGGGAAAAAGAAGTCAAAGACAAGAGAAAGTGGTTGAGCAAGTGGACAAATGATCCATAAAAGAGTGAGAATGGAAGATGAAGTGTTTCTTGAAGCTTAGAATGGAAGTTTACCATGGCTCTTTGGTTCACAGGAGCTCACCAATTAAAGTGTGGGAGGAATGATAGCCTCCGATTTTGTCACCAAAAAGGCTAAAAGATTTGGGGCTCTACATCGACAAATCATTCACTTTATCCAAAATCTTTCCGCTATTGCATCTAAGTTGTACTTCATTTATATATATTTTTACCATTGTAAATGCTTGGCTTGCAGCTATAAAAGCCATTGCATATGCCTTCTATATTTAAAAACCTTAGGTAACTTGCCCAAAAAACATATGCAACACATAAGGCCTTCAACCTTTGCTTTTGTAGGGTCAAATATTTGATTTAATAAAGGTTCAAAAGGGTGCAATTGGGATTCTTGGGAAAAAGTGGTTGAGGAGGTTGGAGCGTGGTAGATTGTGGTGTCTCTTTAAATTCTCTCCTCCTTCTTTTCCAAACTCTCTTTGTCCATCCCCTTCTTGCTCTACCTTTGTGCAAAAAACTATGGATCTTGTGTGTGTAGAGGAAGAGGAGGAGTCACTTGATCTAGTTTCTTGATCAGTGTGGGTGTGTCTTGGGTCTTTTGTGTGTGTGCATTTTTAGTGCAAGAGAGGTGTGTTTGCAGGTTTCATGGTGAGGATTAAAGCTCCAAGTATATACTTTAATGCTCGCTACCCTAGTTTAGTGCTTCTTTGTGTGTTGGGTGAAAGCCAGTCACATTCCATCAAATAAATTACTTTCCAACATGAAATAACTTATTTTTGAAGCAAAAAATTTTGCACAAAGTGTTATTTTAAATAAAATTGTATGTACATTATTTATTATGCTGAATTAAGTAATG
Source organism: Lygodium microphyllum (assembly GCF_053477565.2). Lineage (NCBI taxonomy): Eukaryota > Viridiplantae > Streptophyta > Polypodiopsida > Schizaeales > Lygodiaceae > Lygodium > Lygodium microphyllum. Next base: position 112,206,003 of record NC_141149.1, on the reverse strand, counting down.
AGGACATTACATTAGCCCACTCCTTTTTGGAAAGTACACTTGCTTATGCAATGATGTACCGCATTGTTGATACTTTTTAGCACAAAAAAATAATTTTCCTCCACCTCTCTTGAAGTGTAGCAGCCACAATATTTACCAAGATCTTATTGTCTAGCAAAAACTCTAGCTTAGCTATGTAGTAGAACCCATAAGATGTTGATTAGGGCACCCTCTATAGCTAAGCTCTCTTCTCAAGACCGAGCCTCCCTCTCGAATATATAGTTGCTCTTTAGTATAATTGGCTACCTTCAAGATTTTCCTCTCTACACTCAATCTCCCCACGTCCCCAAGAAAAATCAATGTACCCCCCTTGTGTAGCAATGTAGGCCTATTCATCCCTTTTTTGTTACATAGAGGCTCGCACCTCCTTTTTGTACGAATTACGTGGTGGGGAGACTTGCTTGAGTTGTTGTGCCAAATATACACCATACACACAAGTGGAAGCTCACTCAAGAACACAATAGGAGATATGGAGGCTAAAATATTTTCTTGTTGGTTTCTTCTTCTTCTTTTTCACATAATACAATGTATACAAAGTATAGATACGATACAACATAAAGGAAAGTGGCCTACTAAGTCAAATAGTGCATAATTGACTATACTAATCATCAGATGCTATAACTATGCCAATTGTATGTAGGTGTAGCAAACTAAATATAATAAGTGATAAGCTAGTGACCATGTGAGAATCATAATGACCATCGATGTGCTAAGTGTAGATGTGCAGACCCATCTAACTAGGCAGTCCATCATCAATGTTTGCACATGTTGAGCTTGCCATCTCAACACTCCCCTCAAGATCAACTATATCTTTGCAACTCAAGCCAAGGCAAAGCACAGGGTGGTCATCTTAACGACAGGAGAAAAGACCTCGTCAAAGTCCACACCATGCTCGTGAGTAGGGCCCCATGTAGAGGAGAGTGTTCCTTAATCCATGTAGCATTAATAGAGGGCGGATAGGATTGCCATGGAGGTGCACTATGTGGCTACTTTATTACCATTGCCAGGCAGGGAGTAGCAGTTAGCTTCTTTTGTGACTCATTGTCTTCTTCTACTTCTGCTTCTTCAAATATGAATCTTCATGCAGGGAGTAATAGAGATAGCCAAGGAAGTAGGAACATTGAGGACGTGTAAGGTAGGGTTGATGATTGGCAGGTTTGGATAAGGGCATGGCAGCAGCATTGGCCTTTCTCCTCTTCTTCCAATGAAAAACTACAATCCAGTCCTTCTTGCTCGTTTTAGTCCGTTCTTTAGCAGTGTCTTCTCCTTAAAGATATTCTTCTCGGAATGCAAAACCTCTTCCTTATTTTGCAAAATCCATGGCTAGCACGGTCCCGGTAATGGAGCCAAGAATGACTGCTGGCTCTAACCCAACACACAAAGAAGCATTAAACAAGGGTACTGAGTAGCAAAATATATACTTGTTGCTCCTCACCATGAAACTTGCAAACATACCTCTCTTGCACTGAAAATGCACACACACAAAAGACCCAAGACACACCCACACTGATCAAGAAACAAGATCAGGTGGCTCCTCCTCTTCCTCTACAAACACAAGATCCATAGTATTCTACACAAAGGTAGAGCAAGAAGGAGGATGGACAAAGACAGTTTGGAAAAGAAGGAAGAGAGAAGTTAAAGAGACACCACAATCTACCATGCTTTGACCTCCTCGACCATTTTTTCCCAAGAACCCAAATTGCACCCCTTTGAACCTTTATTAAATCAAATACTTGACCATACAAAAGCAAAGGTTGAAGGCCTTATGTGTTGCATGCATTTTTGGGCAAGTTACCTAAGGTTTTTAAACATAGAAGACATATGAAATGGCTTTTATAGCTCCAAGCCAAGCGTTTACAATGGTAAAAACATATATCAATGAACTACAACTTAGATGCAATAGCACAAAGATTTTGAATAAAGTGAATGATTTGTCGATGTAGAGCCCCAAATCTTTTAGCCTTTTTTGTGACAAAATCGGAGGCTATCAAAATGTGAAAAGTTATTAAATCCACATGCATGCACATCATTAAACACATGTGTCCTTAGAAAAAACATAACATTTAAATATGATAAATGTCACAAGTTTTAAACTAGCCCTAACCATATTGAGGATATTTATCAATATTAATGAGATGTTATGTGAAAATTCATAAGTGAAGTACTTGAGAAACCCTGCCAAGTCAAGCTTATCAAAATAACATTTATAGTATGAATTAATAATAATAACTAGCCTAGTGAATAGTCACTTGGCAATTATGTGTACTTGAGTGATGATATTGCGGGGATGGGTGACCTCTCTAGAAGTTTTTCTTACAAGCGAGTGGTTGTTTCAAACGACTCATTGCCCTTGCCACGTGGCCATAGTCTGTGGTCTCCTTTTGTTGGAACCCTAATAAATGAAAAAATCTTTTTCTTTGTTCCTAAGATAAAAAGAGTGTCATATTCCAAAAATGAAGCCCTCTCTTGACATCATCAATGATGCTAAGAAAATTTGCTAAAAGAAAGCTCTCTCTCCCCCACCCCCCTTTTGCTATATGAATAGAGGTGGGGTATCAAGAGAAGACACAAGTCCTATAGAAGGTTCCACTCTATTGATTGCAACAAAGCTACCCTCTCCCTCTCTCTTTGTTGTAATCACAAAAAAGCCCTGTTGGAATCCTCAGAGCTCTGCTATCTCTTCTCCACACAATATGGAAGCTCTACTAGATTTCACCAAGTCTATTCCTTGGCTCAAGAGATGCAGAGATACTTGGAGGCTTTCATGCACAAGGATGAAGTGGTTGCAACCAATCCTAGTGAAAACTCAGGGCACATAAAGAGTATCAAGAAATAGATTGTTTCCCGATACTCTTTATCCTTTTCGTGGAGTTGATCTAACAAGTAATGTTTGTGGATGTTTGATAGAGTTATAACGTATCAATTATTTCAAATTCAAATTTGATTTCTTTCCACACTTCACAAGCAGCAGCCAATTCGGGACTCCATTTAGCAGCTTCGCGAATAATTTCATTACCTTCACGAGCAAGATCATGTCCTTCATTGCGGGCTCGTACACAAGCTTCTAGAGCAACTCGATTAGCAACAACGCCCGGTGCATTTCCCCAAGGATGCCCCAAAGTTCCTCCACCAAATCGTAGGACAGAATCGTCTTTGAATTTTATATCAGAATTTCATAAATTATTTTAATTAAATTATAAGATTTCTCATATGCACTTCAATGTACTTAAAAAAAGAAGCTTGAAATGTTAGAAAAGCATGCAGGATGAGTCTTCCACTTCATAAATTGTATATGGCTTGAATTTACTTAGATTAACTCCTAGGAAATGCTAAAACATACTAGAACTATGATTTTCTTTTTAGAAAAGAGTACAAAATTTGATGATAGGAAAGAATAAGGAAATTGATGAAGAGAGACTCTACATGTCACATATGTTAAAAATTGTATTAAAAATAATGTTTCTATGGTTAAGATTGTTTTTTATTTGATAATGATGAGATATGTATCTTATGGTTTCGAGCTTGTAGCAGCCAACTGTACTATAGAATATGGTGGTTTAGGACATTGGGATCCCCAACCTAATGCTCATTAGCACTCTATGGAGTAAGAAAAATTTCACCTACAAGAGTGGGGATCATGTACTCCCTCGTGTTTGTTTTGTTTTATTTACTCAAACACCTGAAAGGGCAAAGGGCTGAGTGATAAGTAACCTTGTTATGTAGGACAACTCCTCAAAGTCAGAGAAACTTAGAGGGACTCTAAGCTAGTAAATTCACTATTGACTATAGACAGAGTGCAATCACATACTACCCAATCTTATGAGATTGGAAAGTCCTATCCCAGACTAGATAGTGTGTTTCTGCATAGAAAGATGATTTTGCGCCACTCTATAGAGTGAAGGTTTTGATTACTATTATAAAATAAAGTATATGTTTTTTGAATTGTTTATTAAATGCTAAAGATTGAATTTATTGAATCTTTTTTAAGGGAATAATAAAAGGAAGTTGATTGAATCATGACCCCTCCAATGTCAATAGAACTCATTATTCTAGATCCAACATTGTTTTAGGGGACTGAAGCCAGGATTTTACCTTACATGTAGGGGAATCGAGTTACACTCTCCCCCACCTCTCACTCTCTTTGAACCAAGTGCGGTATTCACATTGCTCTCACCTCTGATTGATTACAAAGTGATATTTCTTAGGTGGGTACAAGATTGCTATTAGGAGTAATCTATCTGTCTTTCCCTATGAAGTAGAACCAAGATTCCCATGTTCAACTGTGGGAGCTTTCACTCTACCGCCAAGACCCACAGACCGCTTATTGTTTCAAGCATTTCAAGCGAGCTCTAATGGCTATCTCTCACCTAGCTGACGCACCGTCGATCCTACGAGTGTAGTGAGCTTACCTTAGTGCCGATATGAGTTGCCTCCTCTCTCACGCATGCCGGTAGCTCCACGATCCTAGATGCAAGCTCAAGCATCCTCAAGCCTCCTCCATCTCCAAGCTCCATCCTCCATAGCCACGCGCACAAGAAGAGAGAAGAGAAGAGAAGAAGAGAAGAGGAGATGGTGAAGAGCTTCACCCTCTTGATCCCTCACTCTCACACACTCACTCCCTCACACTCTCACACTCCCTCTCTCAAGAGCACACACAAGCAAGAAGATGAGAAGGAGAGAAGAAGAAGAAGACTCTTGTTGCCACACACTAAAGAATGAGCTCTTATTCACTTTTTGAACTTTATATATACAAACCCTAAAATCCCATGGGCACCCATCCCTTTTTTACATGACCGGCCATTGTGGCAAGGTCCTTTTTCCATTTCCCTCTTCTAGCCTTATGCCTCTAGCCTACGCCCATCTAATATTTTACAATTGGCACAGGAGGGAGCTTGGCGCTCTTTTACAAGAGTTTTTCGAGTTTTTTGAGGCGCCTTTTCATTTAAAGTGGCGCTTTTTGCCCCGATTCATCTTTAGAGGCCGCCTGCGTGTCTTTGCTCTTTTTCCATCTTCCTTTTGCTTTTTCCTTAATTTTTCCGCCATCTCGACTTGGGGTTAACATTACCCCCCTCCTAGATGGGTGTCAGTCCCATGGCACTTCGGCGCTGGGTTGGTGTAAGGGTGAGGGCCACATGTAAACTCAAGAGCTTGTGGAAGCTTAAGAATGATATTTGTCAAAGCAGTTAACTGGATGTTATGGGTTGATGAGGGCCTCCGAAGTTGGTGGTTTGGCGCTTTTGGGGTGCCTGAAGAAGAAGGTGCGGTGCTCTACCTAAGGGGGGTGCTTTCCTTAGCGTGTTGGTGCATTGTGCTCGTGCTAGTGGAATGGTGAGGTGGGTCAGCCTGGGTGATGTCCCACACTTGAGGACCCCATTTGTGCCAAGGGGATGTGGTGCTAGTGGCTTAGGGTGACAGGTCTAACCATAGGTGAGTGTTACCTCCCTAGGTGTGTCCTGCCCTTGATGTGCTCTAAGCGTGAAGTGGGGGAGCAAAAAGGACTAGGGAGTTGGGAGTGGAGCCGGCCGACCGAGGTCACCGGACACGCCTAACTTAAGGACCCCTAGGTGCAGTGATCGTGCTTTTTGTGTCCTCTTCGTTTGAACGGGGGGGGAAGGAGGGTGGATGGATTTGCACAAAAATTGGTGGCTTTGCATGTACCCTTTCAAGTTCATGGGGACATGGAGAGAGGTGGTGGAAAGGAAGGGGTGATTACACCTAGTAATTGGCTGTCACTCATATCCTCTAGGAGAGCTAGGCAAAAGGAAGGTAGTAGGCTATCTCTCATCATTAAGCGGGCCATAGCGCAGCTATCAATAGCATTGGGATCAAAAAAGAGGGGAGGCAAGCCATTTTCCTACGGTGCCGGGTCTTGCTTGAGTAGGAGCTTAAGAAGCCTAAGGTAATTACACGTAGTTATGAAAGCGGGATCGGGACATGAGGAGAATTCCACGAGGAAGCGCGTCATGGAGTCGGTTAGGCTTCCTAAATCAAAAAGTAGAGCATCCTCAAAGGAGGTGGCATTGGAATTGTAGATGATGGGGAAGTCATGCCTCCCATGGAGGGTGGCGACAAAATCCACGCCTACCCTATGAGGATACACCATGAATGTGGGGTCGTTCCTCTCGTAGGGTAGGGTGTTGCAAAATGCCATCCAGGCGAGCATGTTAATATTGCATATTCGACTTCTTCGTACACTTTGTCTTGCCAAAATTCTGCTTCCTTTGTGCCCCACAGAGTGGGGGTCTTTGCCCTGTCATCTAGCCATTTTTGGCCCAGTAGTCGGCTGCCAGCCGTGATCACCTCCTCCATTACTTTGATCGGCAGGATCCTTCTCAGGCTGTCAGGCATAAGGAAGCTAAAAGGAAAAGGGTCCTTTTCGATTTCTTGCCGTTCCCAGACCACTAGCTCCGCCTGGAATTGCGTTGGGAGGTCATTGGGGCATGGTGGGAGGGATGCAGATGGCTGCACAACTGGCTTGGCCTGCAGCCGCCTTCTGGCTTCTTGCACCGACTTTTTTCATCGTTCCTTGAGCGTGGCTTGTCTATCCAAGGGTGGGTCAAGTGGTTGCTGTTCCTGAATGTGCGGCAAGGGGGGTTGTGGAATCACATCTTCGCTGAATCTGTTCATGTCGACTTCGAGTTTGGCTTCCTCCCCCTGCCGGTTTTCCTGTGGTACTCTCTCTTCAAATCCTAGGGCATCCACTTCCTGGGGGGTTAGGCTGGCCAGCAGTAGGTATTTCCATTGCTCGTCCAGGCTTAGCCTAACCTCCGTAGGTTGGGGTGGCATTTGCAGTCCTGCATATAGGGCTTTGCATGCAATGCTAAGCTTTATTTGTGCCACCTCAACTGGCTCTCCCTCCTGTGAGCAGGTAGTGTCCATGATGGTGTCGAGGAAGGCTTTTTGTTGGGCAATGAAGGCTACTTGGGTGGCTTCTACCTTGCTCTCTGCAATGATCTTTTTCTTTTCTACTAGAGCAAAGCGCCATGCCAGTGTCTTCACCCTCTTTTCATTATGCACCGCCCACTCCTCTGCTTTCTTATTCATTTCCTCCATGCTCTCCCCTTGCTTCAGGGTTAGTATCATGAACCTTTGCTCTTGGTCCTCCAATTCCCTGATCAGCCTCTCCTGTTCTTGTCTTTCAAAATTCAATTGATCGGTTAGGTGCTCAATCTCTTCTTGTTGCTCCTCCATGTCCTACTTTCTTTTCTCATCCCCAGCGTTGAGCTCAGCCATGAGCTCTTCAACTTTAGCAATTTTTGTAATGAGCTCCCGGTATTGCATTATCAAGAGCTTATGTTCTCTTTGCATCTTCACCAGCTTGTGTGTTTCATTCTCGAGCTGCTGCCTCCAGTGCTCTTCTCTGTCATCCTTAGCCTTTATTTTCTGCTTGAGATCTGCGATCTCCCTTTGTTGCATGGCTATCATCCTTGTTTTGTCAAGCTGGAAGGTGGCTATTGATTCCTTCTCAGTTGCCAACTCAGCCACCACCGCTACCTTTCGTTCCTCCTTAGCTCTCTCCAACTGCGAGAGTAGCTCGGCGATGTATTTGTCGTAATTAGCTGGTGGCATCATCGTTGTTTGGATGGGTGTTGTTGAGGCCTCCACCTTTTTTCATTTAGGATCTTGCCTAGACTCTGTGTCTGTGGCCGGTCGCTTTTGCCTTGTAGCCATAGTTTCAGTGCTTGTCCCCTGGGCTATCTCCTTGTTAATGAAGTACTGCATCCATGCCACCAGATTTGATACGTCTGTACTGGTGGGGATGCTGGGAGTGATGGTGGTTGGCTCAGTGGGAGGAACCAATAGGGTAGGAATTGGGTGGATTGGGGCCTTGCCCTTGCCCTCAGTGATGGCGGGCGGCACAATCTCTGGCACCTGTGCACTTAACCTAGGCCTTTCTTCTCTATGTGGGCTCAAACTCCCCAGTTTATTAGCTCTGCATTGTTGTTCGATGGACCAGCGTGTAGCTTCAGCCTAGTCCTCTTCCTCCTTCCTTCTTAGTTCTTCCTCTTCTTCATTAGCCTTTCTTTGCCTTTCCTCTTCTGCTTTTCTCTGCTCCTCCTTCTTTTTCTCTTTTTCTTCGTTTTCCTTTCTTTTTCTCTCTTCTGCCTCCTGCTTTGATGCCTTCTTAGCCTTCTGTAATTGCTCCTTTCCCTTTGTTCTTCCTGTTTTTTCTTCTTCTCCCTCTCCTTGGCCTCCCTAAGGGACTCTCTCTTGGCCTTCTCTAAGTCCTCTTTCTCTTTCCTGCGGCCCTCCTCATCCTTTTTCTTTTTCTTTTGCGCTGCCTTCTTCTCAGTCTCCTTGCTTTTTGCTTTTCTGTTCCTCCCCTTCTTCCTCGGTCTCAGTCCTATCACTGGACCTCTCCTGGTGTTGATGAGGAGGTGATCTGTCAGGTATTTTCCCCTCCCCCTCTTCTGCCTCTTGCGCCTCCTTCATGGCCTCCTGGATAAGCGCCATTAAGACACCTCCATACCCGATGTAAGAGGCCTTGGATGAAGCTTTCTTCCTCTCTTTAGCCTTGGAGGCTGGAGACCCTCCACTTGCTGGCACACTTCCTAAAGCCAATGCTTTGGCTACTTGGTCGATAGTTTTTCGTACATACCCGTTCCAATCAACTTCATCCAGAGTGTGGGCCGCTATGTTCTCCAGCATAGGCATGCTGATTCGATGCATCAGTGAGTTGTAGCACTGGTTGGAGAAGAGGACATGTACTAGCTTTGCTTGCAACCTAGCTTCTGCGTCGGGGATGTTTAGGATGTTGATGCTGTCATTGGTGAGCACCTCCTCCTTTTTCATTTTCAGCATCGCATAGACATCCCTCTTCTGTTTTCTCTCTGTCTTCAGCTCCAATCCCAATGCCTTCTCCACCAAGGCTAGGTCTAGACAGACCTGCACTTGCTTGGCACTTTCTCCTCTACCCACCGTCATTATGCCACATTCTTGGTCTGAGTCATATGATCTGAGGAACTCTACACACTTCAGGTGGTCCGACTCTTGTGAGAATTTTTCAAGGTACTTGCTAAGGTTACATTGCTCAACCACCCTCCTAGCTGCTTCCTCCCTAGCCACCACAACTTCAATGTTGCAGACAGTTTGAAACTTAAGCTAGCCGAAGGTGCAGTTTTCTAGGTAGATGCGATATTGCTCTCTTTCCTCGTCTGTGAACGAGAGTCGGTGGGCGCGGTCTTGCTGTAACATCTTTTGTTCCTATCATAAACCGTAATTTTCATTAGTGCTTGTGGCATAATAATTTGCTGAAAAAGAAAAACTCTATGCTTTTGAATGAATTCATTAAGATCCAATGTAGATTCTCCTTTTCAGACTTTGAATTTTTGTCCTTTACTTCAAAATTTTCATGCCCTTTTCCTACCCCATCCATTTTCCATAATATATGTCTATGTGCTTCACTGACTTTGATTTGATTTACTAATTTTGATTTGATTCACCTTACCCCCCTCCCCTTCCAGCTTGAAAGGAATCCTTCCTAGGATTTAGGGTCAGAAGGTTAAGGGCTTTCGGCATGGGGGTGAGGGGTTATTTGTGAAGGAGCCAAGTATAGAAATTGGGATTGTAATCCAAATGAGCTGCACGGTCCAAGTCAAAGGGTTTAATCCCCACTTAGGTGATGTATGTGACAACATATATTAGGAAGTCACCTGAGTTGACTCGGCTAGTAATGTGTAACTCTTCCTCGGTCAACAAGCGGTCGAGGTAGGGGTGTCCTTTGATGCGTTCTTCTATGGGACGGCCCCAAAGAGTGGTTAACACTCGATATGAGGCTGGCGCGACATATGTGGGGTCGTACTCTACTGTTTTGATAGCACGGCACTGCTCATCATTGTTCATTATTTGGCATCCTTCAACTTCCCATTGCAACCTAAGAGTTTACCAATGCCTTAAGAACTGGGATTCCATCTTAGCAAGTCTTGACAACTCTGCAACTTCTTGGTCAGTGATGGTAGAAGTGGTTCATTGATCATATGATGTGATGAGGCATTGTTTAATTGCTTGCTCTTTGGAGATCTCAGTGCTGAGCAATTCAGCAACGGAGGTAGCGGCTTTTGCTCCGTTGCTGAATTGCTCAATAGGCCTAAGTCCAGGCGATCGTAGCTCAAAGCTAGCGACACAAAAGTGGCATCCAGTCGCTTAATGCAATCCACCACGTCATCCTCTGTTTCTTGAGCTAAATCAGCTGCTAGTGTGAGAAAGGATTTCCTCTCGTAAGAGGGTCTAAGGCCTACGGGTGTGAGAAAGGATTTCCTCTCGTAAGAGGGTCTAAGGCCTGCGGGTGGTTGGGTTTTGGTAGGACTTGAGCCTTGGCGATGAAAAGTTGCGGTTGTGGGTATTCTTGAGCTTGCGATTGGGTCGCTAGGACTATGGCTGGGTTAGCAGCAGCCTTGAGTGACAGCCTACTGCTTTCAGGATGGATTTGGAAAGTCGGATCGACTTTGGCGGGTGACGACTCTTGTGACGGTGGCTGTCACGTGGGTCGATAGGCTTGGGCGACTCTCTTGGGTTGAACTTGATGGTTGCGGGTCAGGGAAGCTCTGCGGCTTGTGGTTTTGAGGTTTTACAATTTTTGGGATGATCAAGCTTGAGGCTGGCATACGAGTGGTGCCTTTGGCTGTGTGGACCTTAGGTATCCATAGCCAAGCATTGCCCTCATAGTAGCCTTATGCGTGCAATAGGGCTTTGGGGACCCATCTTTGACTGATTATGCGTCTATTCCTGTAACTATGTTTGGGCCTCCTAGGTTTAAAGTTTTTGGTCTTATGAGGGTAGGAGCGTCGACTCCAAGGCGGCTATTGCAGTTGTTTAGGCATCCATTGAAGGCGAGGCTGTGGGGCCTTAGCTTTGGCTACTATGGGTTGCGGTCTATGAAATTTGGGGAGTGGTGGCCGCACACTACCCCTCTCCTTAGACTTGACTACATGTATTTCTATTGGTGGCTTTGTGGCCTGGGATGAGGTTGTGCAGCCCTTGCTGAAAAAATGCGAACATTGCCTATTGCGAGGTGGATGTGCTGCGACTCGTTGCAGTGGGTCTGCTTTTTGAAAGTTCGCCCCAGCAGTGATTCTGTGCCTGCGTTTTTAGCATTTGGCAACACGTAAAAAATCATTGGAACAGTCTCAGACTCGATAGAAACGGTTGCTTTGCACTTGCCGAGTAGTGCATAGGAATGGGCCCCATATGGGCTTAATTTCGCATTAGTGGGCTAAAGTTGTGGTCTGCCAAGTTGAGTCCAATGATCGTGGGTTAAGACATTGAAGTCTGCTCCCTCGTCGATCAAGGCGTTGAAATCCCATGTTTGTTTTGCCGTGACCGTAATATGGAGGTATGCGGGTTCTATGGTTTCCTCATCCTTGTCGTCGATTTCAGCGATTGTGGCTGCTCGTACTTTGACAGGCGGTTCTAACATCGGTGGCTCATGCAAAGGGTGCGTAGGAGGGTAGTACTTCTTGACACGACTGCCATTGAAGAAGTCTATCCCTTCACTGTCAAGTTCGACATTGCTTATTCGGCTGATCGCACAAACTTTGAAAGGTCCAAGACCTCTAATTTCATTTTTTGCTTATGCCCCTTAACTGAGTAGAGGAGCACTAAGTCACCCTATTTGAACTTGCGTTGCTTGATGTGCTGGTCGTGGCTAGAAGACGAGTCTCCGAGAGGCGTTCGAGTTCAATTAGGTGTTGTGTCCATGCCTCCTTCCCTTCCCATCGTCCATGAAGCGCTATTCTCAGGCTAGGAACGAAGAATTCTAATGGTAGAATCACTTCTGTTCCATATGTCAGCCTAAAGGGGGTTTGACCGACAGCCATTTTATAAGCTGTTTGGTAAGCCCACAGAACTACCATCAGCTTATTGTCCCAGTCGCTGTGTGAAGCAGAGACAACCTTGGTTAGGACATTGACAAGAATCTTATTCGTTGATTCGGCCTGGCCGTTTGCCTGAGGGTAGTATGGCGAGGATTTGCGATGGATGATGAGGAAGGTGGACAGAAGATGCACGATCACTTCATTGATGAAGTGCGTGCCTTGGTCACTGACCAGTTCGATGGGGCAGCCGAATCGTGAAATCACTTGCTCCCATAAGAACTTAGCAGTCGTTCTAGCATCGTTTTTTCGTGTTGCTCTCGCTTTTGCCCATTTCGTGAGGTAATCCGTGGCCACAATGATGTACTTGGCCTACGAATACTGTGCCGCAGGACTGATGGATCCAATGAAATCAATTCTCCATTTTTTGAAGGGTTGTTGAGCAATAACTGGGGTTAATTCCATTTGATCCTTGCGAATCGGAACCGCTAGCACTCGTCACAATGCTTGACAAATCGTGCTGCGTCGCGGAAAAGCGTGGGCCACCACAGTTGAGACTGCAGCACCTTTCGTGCTATCCTATCCCCGCTATAGTGCCCTCCGGCAATGCCGTCGTGCGCCTCTGAGAGCACATCGTGCGTCTCATATTCACATACACATCTGTGCAACAATCCGTCTTGCTCCAGCCTATAGAATTGTCCTACAATCAGCTGATAGGGCTGGATCTTAAGGATTAATCGCCTAAGTCGGGCTTTTTCTATCGGTCGGTTAGGTAGTCCGTGCTCAAGCACTTGGACTATGTCATCTACCCAATATGGCGTTAGATCAGCCTTAAATAGATCTCTCTCGCTGGAAAGGTTAAACAGATGGGTGTCAGGTAATTCATCAACAATACCTTGTCCAACGGCTTCTCTGGTGGGAATGCGTGACATGTGATCAGCCATGTAATGTTATTTTCCCTTCCGTACCACCACAGAGAAGTCAAACTCTAAAAGCAGAAGGAGCCATCAAGCTATGCGTCCTGTAGCACAAGGTTTGTTTACTAGATAGAGCAAGGCTTGATGGTCCACGAAGAAGGTAAAGGGTGTGGCCAAAAGATAATGCCGAAATTTCTTCACCGCGAATACCATGGCTAATCCCTCTCTTTCTCTCAATGAGTTGTCTGCTAGCAAAGCTCACTGGATAGTCTAAATTGTGTTCACTAGGTTGGCACAACACTGCCCCCATGGCAAACTTAGAAGCATCGATATGCACATGGAAAGTAATGGTCCAATCTGGGGCTCGTAGTCTCTTCTTTGACAACATGAGCGTGTTTTGGATTCATAGGGTACGGTCGCTACTTGACCGGCATTGCGTCTGGCGTCATGGGTATGTTGTGAGTCACGACATTGGGATCTACCCTCTTAAGCTCTTCTAAGGACCAGGCGAACACGTCTATGTACTCTCACAAGAGAGCGACAAGACTCCTTTCTTCTTCATTAGTCAAATCATCGGCAATGAAGACTGGTCAGGGTGTTTCCCTTTCTTGGGCTAGGTCCACCTCCTTGACCTTGGCTGGTCCCTCGATTGGTTCGCTTATCTACGCTTGACGTTTGGCACCTAACAGAACTACCACCCTATCCCCTTTTTTGAATTCCTGCGGTTTTCGTTGTTCTATCATTTGTGTATCCCTGGGTTGTTTTGCCTTTTCCTACTTTGATCGTCTGCGCCTCAGGTGGACAGGTAGGTCCCCCTTGGTGCGTCTCGTTGTGGGCGGCCTAGGGATTTCTGGATCACTATCCGAACTAATCTCTGATTTAGAGCCGAACCCTCCGTCTTCGCTAAAAGAGGTGGTCTCCCCTGGTGGGCGCAGTTCAGATGGTGATTCAGTCCTAAGCATTGATGTCATTCCTAGCAGGGCTAGGCCTGCTTGCTCAAGGTCTATGGCTCCTATGTGTTTCAACCAGGCACGTTCACATTCCACATGCATGACTCCTCACTCCATCCTAGAGATACTCTTTTTCTACAGCTTGGAGTCTGTGTGTATTTGCTCTATTTCTTGTCCTTTAGTGTCGTATTCGACGGTATCTACATCACCCTCACTTTCATCACTGAAGGATTGATAGTCTTCGTATTTGTCGTTAGAATTCTCTTCATCAGACTGCTCATTGTCTCCTAGGGCTTGGTATATCTCTAGTTGTTGGTCAAGAACCAGGGCCCAGTTATACATGAGGTTTAAGTCATGCACTCTGGTCCATTGCCACTTGGATTCATCTAAGAGATCCTGGAGTGGTTTGAAATTTGCAAGCTAACTGGATTGCCAGCTAGCTTGTTCGTCAGGTATTCCAATATCTCCTGGAATTCCCTTTTGTTGGTTGGGACTTGGAAGTTGACGGGCTTCAGTTTCCCATGAAGGCTTCCTGCCATCATGCAGACTGGTACGGAGGGTGTGTCATTAGCCTTGCAGATTGTTTTGATGGCTTGCTCATACGCCTCTGATCAAAGAACGGCAGGTCGATTGTAGCAAGGACATGCATCCAATCCCGCTCGTCCTCTGGGCATGGGGTATACTTGGTCAAGGGCCCATAGGACTTCTTGATCTGAGCATTACCCTTGAGCATAGCAGAGATGGCATCTAAGTTGACGGGTGAGGTCTTCCAGGTGTCGATCTCTACTCTCACGACGTCCATCCTATTGCCAAGGAAGATCAAGCCACTACCCCAATATTCGATGACTCTAGCATTGCGCATCCAGGGTCGACCTAATAGGATGTCGTAGTCCACTCCCTTCATGACTATAAAGTCAATGGAGAACTGGACACCTGCGATCTTCACTAGCCAATTCTTAAGCACCCCGAATGGCTTGATTCTCATATCGTTTGCTAGTGTGACATTAAACCTAGCAGTCTCAACGGGTGGGTTTCCCCAAGTCTGAAGCATTGCGTGGCTAAGCACACTAACCCCAACCCCTGTGTCCACGATTCCCTTTCTCGTTGTATCACCTAGGGCTAAAATCGGTAAGACCGCATGCATCTCGGAACCTTCCCAGAAGGCATTGACGTGCAAGGATTTAGGCATAGAGTACAGCGTCAAACTCGGTATTTGCGTCTCTACATCATGGTCATGAGGGTCTACCATGACCTGCTCTTATGACCCTTCAACCCACTGCTTAAGATCTTGCCATAGGGTGGGGTGTTGCCTAAGTAGATCTCCCAGGCTAAGTGTTACAGGGGTAGTCACCAATGTGGTCAGGAGATCGTTGGGTGTTCGTCTCTCTTCTAACCTGGATCGTCCTGACCAGTGGCCGTGACTGAACCGCAGCCCTGTAGTGCCGAGGCTTGGCCTTAGCGGCATTGCTTGTGGTGCAGTTGCTTCTCTCAACTTTGGTTGTGGAGGTGAGGTTGGCGTACTTATGCTAGAGAGGTCATCGATTTCGTCCTCTAGGATGGGCTCAGCATCTTTTAGATGCTCTTGAGCCTCCTTCACCCATTCCTTCACCTTTTCTATGGCCTCTAACTTTCACTTCGGATGCGGGTATTCCCCCACCTTAGCGCTTCCCTTTTTGGTGGTCTTAGGGGCTGACATCTCTGCCTCTGCATCAGAGACCTTCTTTCCAACAGGCAGAGTTGTAGCACTCTCCGTTTTTAGTGCGATTTTAGCTTCCAACCTCTTCCTCCTCCGTCTATAGCTCTTCTTCCCTATCGAGGCTGCATCGAGATTGCTAGGTCCTGGCAGGGAGATGCCGGCCTGCTTTGTTTGGGCACAGGTCATGACCCGTAATGGGATAGGCGTGGCCTCCCCATCGAGGTTCTCGACACCAAACAGCCCCAATGGGATAGATAGCACGTTGGCTGAGCTAGAAGACGGCTTTCTCTTTGGGCAATTGACGAAGAGATGGGTGATTCTGCACTCAGCACACCTTTGGTCAGCCTTGTCTCTGTTTTGCTGCTCCCTTTCAGGGCAGCGTGATGAGACATGACCTGGGTGACCACAAGTCCAACAGGTGATTGGATCCTGCATCTGCCCTCCTAGGCCTTTACCTCGTCCTCTTCCTAACGCCATCACCAGTACGGGGCGATAATCCATGAGGATAGCATTGCCCTCATCGTCATGCGAGACGTAAGGGCATATGTAAGCTTCTTTCTCGTTCGGCTCTTCCACATAGTGGACAGGAGCGTCACTCAGTGGATGGGTTACGTAAGGACCAGGCGGTCTAGGAATGCCTGTAGGATTATTTCCATCCTAGGAACAGTCGGCTTAATGTCGTTAGGCGCAGGGAGGGCCAATGGGGCTCCCTTTTCGAAAAATGGCTGCGGCCTGTTCGCTAGGTAAGGCTGGCCGTATGGTTGTGAGTATGGAAGTCTTCTTGGCAATCTACAATGCGCGACGTCATGACCAAACCTACCGCAGTTAGCGCAAGGTCTTGACCTAGGGTCTTGACACTCGGCTGGCAAGTGGTTTCTCCACAATATACGCATTGGACATGTGGGCGTGTTGGTCATCTCAACATGTCTTGCAACTTAGCTAATTCCATCTTAACGTCAGCCAAGTCTTGGTTCATCTCGATGGTTTTCTCCTTATCCTGGGATGATGGGGCTGATTGCTCACTCGAGGGTGATGCTCTCTTTGAATTTTGCGAGTTGGTTTGCTCAGAGTTTGAGCTCCTAGAGCTTCGTTCCTTTAGCTGATCGTCAACTCGGATGGCTTCCTCAAATATTCTAGCTACCGTGTCTCGCTGCAAGCTCGAGTTGCCTGCCAAAGCCTTATATAGTTCCTCGTTCTGAATCCCGCTGATGAATACAGTTGATACTGCTCTTTTAGTCGGCCGCTCTCCAGTAGGGATTCTCTTGAAGAGGCTCTGCACATGGGTCACGTAATTGCGAATGTCCTCCTTCTCTTTCTGCTTGACGTTCATCAAGCGTACTAGTAGATTATCGGAGTATCCGGGCTCAGCAAACCTCTTAATGAAGAGATCCTTGAGGCCATCGAAGTTGGCTCGCTCTGCAGTATCTTGTCAAGAATCACGTGGTGGGGGGACTTGCTCAAGATGCTGCACCGAACACACACAGAATGCACAAGGAGAAGCTCACTCAAGAGACAAGAAGAGAGATGGAGGCCAAAACGTTTTCTTGCTGGTTTCTTCTTCTTCTTCCACACTCTTTACAAAATACACAAAGTATAGATAAGATATGTGAAAGATGTGGGATCTAGAGCATGGCAGCGAGTTATGGTGGATGGAAGGAGAAGTGTGGACTCATGATGGAGAAGACAAAGACACTGTTTGTTACACAAGTGAATTAGGTTCCAAGATTGAGACTTGGACTCATAAACACAATCTTGTGTATGTGGTCAATGACACTGACACTTCATTGAAAAGAAAAGAGTACTATCATTGCATTAAGAAAAGGAAGCAAGTACAATACTTTATAGGAAAGTAGGAAACTGTAGTAGGCACCACTGTGCATATGGGATAGGTTAGCCTGCATGTCCTTGGCCCTGAAGCTCCATACAAAGAGGCTGTTTAGTGAGTGTGATTGCTGAATCTCAACACCCCTCCTCAATCACAACTAGAAAGGCACAAAGTGTGTAGAGGCTGTAATGAGAACCACCTGCAAAGTGTGGGCACACCACAAACATGGTAGACACCAGAGGCTGTCGCAGAAAAGGCTAAGTGTGGGTACCAAAAACATGATGGACATCCAGAGGCTGTAACACGGGCCTCACAAAGTGTACAGGGACTGTAATGCCAAGTTACATGAGGAGTTTATAAAGCTTATGGCAAGAAGCATTAGGGCAAGGAAATACAAGGCTTTTAAAACAGTCTATCAGAGTAATGAGAGTAGAAGGACTGATGAGTCTTGTCCTTTCGATCCTGGTGGTCTTCATCTTCATCTTCTTCTTCATCTTTTGGTCCATGGTCTTCTTCTTCTTTCATAGCTGCAAGATAGGCCTTTTGGGACCTCTTCCTAGCATGACAGAACTTCTCAGTATGTCCGGTCCTTTTGCAGAAGTCACAGAAGAGCGGTTCCTTTTTACCTTTGTATCTGTTGTTTACATATAACATTTGTTCATCCTTTGAAGTGCTGGGCTCTTCTTTGCTTTTGAGATTCTTTTCTTCCTCTAGCAGAGAGGCTTTAATATCAACAAGTTGAGGATCAGGCATGTTGGTTAGAGTGGTTGATACATTATCATAAGCAGGAGGCAAACTTTTTAACAAGACACCAATATAAACATCTTCATCCATTTTTAGCTTTATTCCTGCAAGTTGAGTAAGCAGGCTTTCCATGTAGTTCAGATGGGATGCCAAGGATGTATGAGGTTTCATATCAAGTCGGAAAAATTCAATTAATAGACCATACTTAGACGACTTTGACTGTGCACCAAATAGGGTATCCAATTTATCCCAAGTGTCATGGGACGTGTCACAGGCATCCACATGATGGATGTAGTTGTCGTCCAATTCCAGTTTGATGATGGCTTGTGCCTTGTCATAATTCTTCTGCCAAGTAACTGCAAGGTCCGCATCTCGAGGTTTCTTCTCTTTGCCATTTGTGATGGCCCAAAGACCCTTCTTCATCAGGATGAGCTTGATGCGGGTTTGCCAAGTGTGGAACCCGACTCCTTTGAATCGAGCATTTGGAGAGTCTTTTCCCATGTTGAGGTTGCAAGATCAGTAGCAAATCAACACCAAAATTTTGAGATTTTATTAGTAGAAGAGCAGATTGCAATGTGTCAAGAGACACAGTTAATGACAGTGTGAAAACACACTATGTCAGTGTTGATGTTGAGCTTGATTCTTCTTGTTCGGGATCGTTCGGTCATTCTTCAATCTTCTCAGGTCCTTCCCCTCCTTGATTTGGTACTAGAACAGTAGATCAGAGTGGCAGTGGGTTTCTCCAGGTGGTAGGAGAGAAAAAAATGATGAGATTTTTGAGCTTTGATGAAACTGGCTATGGCTGACAGTTTAGGGTTTCAGATAGGGGCCTGGTTTTTTGCAGATTGCAGGAGCTATGGTTGATCATTTCCAAAACTTTTTTTATGGAAATGTAGCTCTTTCCAAGGCCTATCAAAGCCCTATGATCTTCATCAGCATCGCGATGTGTGCAAGCGAAATATGACGTACGAATCAGCAGCAGTGCAGTCTGGACAGCGACTATGAATTTTCGCAATGCTGGAGTTACAGGTCACCAATGTTATGGATTGAGGTGTTGGGATGAAGCGCCTTGAAGTGAGGGACAATTTCTCAGAAAGAAGAAAGTGAAGATATGCCCTATAAGTGGAGATCCAGCTCCTCCAACAGAGGTAGGTTGTAGGTTGGCTATGGCTGCCAAGGGGTAGAGAGTGAAAATGGAGTTGGAGATGAAGTCAAACACTTGAGCTGAGCTGGATAGAGATTATGAGAAACTGAGAGAGTAGAGAGAGGACCTGAAACATGCTAAGCCATGCTCAACTGCGCTCTGATACCATGTGAAAGATGCGGGATCTAGAGCATGGCAGTGAGTTATGGTGGATGGAAGGAGAAGTGTGGACTCATGATGGAGAAGACAAAGACACTATTTGTTACACAAGTGAATTAGGTTCCAAGATTGAGACTTGGAATCATAAACACAATCTTGTGTATGTGATCAATGACACTGACACTTCACTGAAAAGAAAAGAGTACTATCATTGCATTAAGAAAAGGAAGCAAGTACAATGCTTTATAGGAAAGTAGGAAACTGCAGTAGGCACCACTGTGCATATGGGATAGGTTAGCCTGCATGTCCTTGGCCCTGAAGCTCCATACAAAGAGGTTGTTTAGTGAGTGTGATTGCAAAATCTCAACAAGATACAACATAAAGGAAAGTGGCCTACTAAGTCAAACAATGCATAACTGACTACACTAGTCGATTGGTGCTATAACAATGCCAGCTGTAAATAGGTGTAACAACCTGAATATAATAAGTAATGAGTCAGTGACCATGTGAGAGTCATAATGACCACCGACGTGCTAAGTGTAGACATGTGGACTCATATAACCAAGCGGTCCATCATCAATGTCCGCATGTGTTGAGCTTGTCATCTCAACACTCCCCCTCAAGCTCAACTGCATCTCTGCAACTCCAAGTAAGCTTCGAAACTTTTGAAGCTTCTCTGTACCCAATGCCTTCGTGAAGATGTCAGCTATCTGATCCTGTGCGCTGACATACACCAAGTCAATCTCACCTACTAGTACCTTCTTTCTCACAAAGTGGTAGTGTACCTCAATATGTTTTGTCATGGCATGGCATGGAAGACAGGGTTCCTATAGCCAACTGTATACTGCTCATGTCGTCATAATAAATGACAACTGGACCTTCCACCTGCACATCCAAATCAGCCATTAACTTTTGTAGCCATACTACCTCACATGCTGCAACAGCAGCACCTCTATACTTAGCCTCTGTACTCGACAAAGCAACTGTGGATTGCTTTTTGTTGCTCCAAGCAACTACTGCACTACCAAGAGAGAACATGTATCCGCTGGTAGATCTTCTATCAGACATACTACTAGCCCAATCTGCATCTGTGTATCCAAACACCTGTACATCTGTACCTGCCTCATAGAAAAGTCCATAATGTAATGTGGACTTCACATATCTCAATATGCGTCTGGCTGCATCCAAATGTGGCTTTCTAGGTACTTGCATAAACTGACTGACAAGACCAACAACATAGCTCAAGTCTGGCCTTGTAATGGTCATGTAGATCAAACTCCCCACTATCCTCTTGAACATAGTAGCGTCTTCTATCTTATCCCTAACATCAACACTCAACTTTACATTCTGCTCCAACAGGAGTGAAAGTGGTTTGCATGCTATCATATGTTCAAAGAGTGGAGAGAGAGAAAGGGAAAGACTCCATATCCATGAGCCTTCAGGCTCTCAAGCTCATTCCTTCATTTCCACACACTCTACTAAAAAGCACACACACACTACAAGATAAAGTGACCTAGTGTAAATATAGACTAGACTGACTAACTCTAGTCAGGTCACTGACTGACTACTAACCTGACTTATTTAATGTAGTCACATGTAGACAGCTGTACACACTAGCTATCATAGATGTCGGTCATAGATGAAGATACACTGACGGTGAGCTTGATTTCTAACACTCCCCCTCAAGCTCAAAAAACAAAACTCAAATCATCTGCATCACTCCAAGTAGCTGTCTAAAGTGAATGAACTTATCTTTACCAAGTGATTTGGTAAAGATGTCTGCTACCTGGTCTTCAGTCTTCACATGCTCCAAGTCAATCTGATCTGCTAAAACCATTTCCCTGATGAAATGGTAGTGAACCTCAATGTGTTTTGATCTTGCATGATAAACAGGATTGCTTGCTAACATAACACTGCTCAAATTGTCACAATACAGCTTGATTTTGCTGTCCAAGTGTACTCCCAAGTCATTCAGTAACTTTTGTAACCACTTAGCTTCATAGGCCGCACAGGCCGCACCACGATACTCTGCTTCCGTACTGGACAATGCAACTGTAGGCTCTTTCTTACTCTGCCAACTGATCATGCTACTACCCAATCCAAATGCATAGCCACTGGTTGACCTCCTGTCATATGTGCAACCAGCCCAGTCAGCATCAGTGTACCCCATCAAGTCAAGGGTTTTCCCATATGCATAAAACAGCCCATGATCTATGGTACTCTTTACATATCTCAGAATTCTTCTGACTGCATCCAAGTGTGGTTTGCGAGGCTTCTGCATGAGAACTGACTGATCAGCCCCACAACATAACTCAAGTCAGGTCTAGTGATCGTGAGATAGATCAAGCTGCCTACCATCTGTCTGTACATAGTAACATTCTCAATCTCTGTCCCAACATCAATCTGCAGCTTGACATTCTGCTCCAAAGGCGTATCCATAGGCTTGCAATCAACCATATCATATTTCTGTAACATGTCATGAGCATACTGCTTCTATAGCAGCCATATGCCTCGAGGTGTAGAAACAACCTCAATCCCCAAAAAGTATTTTAACTCTCCAAGATCCTTGACCTTAAACTCAGCCTGTAAACATGTCTTTATTTCTGCAATCCCATTTTCATCATCTCCTGTAATGATTAAGTCATCAACATAGACAACTAGAAAAACATAGCCACTATCTGTCTTCTTCGCAAACAAACTATGATCAGCATCTCCCAATCGGAAACCATGGTGCTGTAAATAACTGCTGATGTGAGCATTCCATGCTCTGGGTGCCTGTTTCAACCCATATAATGCATTTTTCAGCCGACATACATGTGCTGGAAATTCTGGATGTAGATAGCCTTCAGGCTGTTCCATGTAAACCTCTTCCTGTAATTCTCCATTGAGAAATGCATTCTTTACATCCATCTGCCATAGTTTCTAGCCTCTAGCTGCTGCCAAAGCAATCACAGTTCTAACTGTAGCCATCTTTGCTACAGGGCTGAAAGTCTCCTCCTAATCAAGACCATACTGTTGCGCATACCCTTTTGCAACCAGCCTGGCATCTTAGAGTAGAGACACTGTGTTGTACTCTAGCTAGCATGGCAGAGGATCTAGAGATCGTGGTTCATTTCGAGGTCGTGGTGACACTCGTAATACTTATGGACAGCAGCAGTAGCAGAGTAATTGGCATGGTGCAAATACACAAGGCCAGCGTGGATCTGGTGGGTTTAGAGGCAGGGGGAGATCACTCGAGGTATGGGCATATGGCGAAGGAATGTTACAAAAAGCAGAATGATATGAAGGCAAAGGGCAGACAGCATGGGCATTATGCATCCTCTAGTGGTGGTCAAGATGATCAGGTTGATAGACTCTTTGCCATGCAGCATGTGTCCAAGACTGCGTCAAGGCAGAACAGAGATGACAGGTGGTACATTGACTCTGGTGCATCAAACCACATGACCCCGCATGGAGAGTGGTTTGATGAGACGGTTGCAGATACACATGGTCATGTATGTACTGGGGATGATACCCAACATGACATAAAGCATAAAGGGATTGTTCCATTGATGATGCCTGATGGCAAGAAGAAAGGCCTGCATGATGTCTTACATGTATCGACCATAACAAAGAATTTGTTGTCTGTGGGTCAAATGGTAGAACAGAATCTGCAAGTGAGGTTTAACAAGGATGGATGTTTCATTGAGGAGTATGGAAATGGCTGCAAGCTAATTGCCAAGGGCAGAAGGGATGGCAGGATGTTTACTTTGGAAGCGACCATTCCTGAACTTAAAGCAGCTATGTTTGCTCATGATGAGAGTGCCATCAGAGATGTAGAGATTTGGCACAAGAGGATTGGACATGTCAATGTACAAAAGCTAAAATCTATGCAGCAGAAAGAAGTAGTACTTGGATTACCTAAATTCAAGTATAATGATTTTGGTCATGTATGCCCTGCATGTCAGTTTGGGAAGCAAGCACGGTTTCCTTTCATGATACATGTAAAAAACAGCACTAGGCCTTTACAGTTGGTACACTCTGATGTCTGGGGTCCTTCACATAATGCTTCCATTGGCGGTGCACGATATTATGTCTCATTTATTGATGATTTCAGCAGGTACACTTGGCTTTATATCTTGAAACATAAGGATGATGTGTTTGATGCATTCAAAGACTTCAAGAAACATGCTGAAAATGAATTGGGCTGTTACATATCATGTTTGAGATCAGATGGAGGAGGTGAATATGTCTCAAACTACTTTGACAGGTATCTTGCTAAACATGGGATCAGAAGACAGCTCACATGCAGTTATACACCGCAGCAAAACAATGTTGCAGAGAGGAAAAACAGGGTTTTGATGGAGTCAGCTAGAGCTATGCTGAATGAAAAATGTCTGCCAAATGGTTATTGGCCTGAAGCAGTGGTGACTGCTGTATATGTGCTGAATGGAACCCCTATAGTAGGGATTCATGATGTCACTCCGTATGAACGACTGTATGGTCATAAACCTAGTATTTCACACTTAAAGGTATTTGGCAGCATTGCATATGTGCATATACCGGATGAGAAGAGGAAGAAATTGGATCCTAAGGCAGTGAAAAGTGTGTTTATTGGATATGCACAGGAACGGAAAGCTTATAAGTGTTATGTACCTTCTACGCATGAGACACTCATAAGCAGAGATGTGGTATTTGATGAGTTAGTATCTTGGTATGGGAATCCTGTTGCAGTGCCTACTGATGACTCACCCAGTATGAGTCATGCTGAAAACACTCCTGCAGAGAGTACTTCCATGACTGGTCAGACAGGTGATGTATCATCTACAGTGAGTCCTTGGACAGGACGATTACGGAGTCACACTACTGCATCCACTGACACGGATATGTCAGTGAGGGGGAGAACAGATAAGGGAAAAGAAAAGGTTTTTGAAGATGTAACAGGTCCACTCACTGCAGGTTATGATTCATCTAGCAGTGGCAGCTTTGATAGTGAATTGGGGATTCCGTCTGTTATGACGCCAGGTGCTAGACAGAGCCATTATGTGCCGCCTCATGAGAGGCAAGCTCACAGTGAGCCACAGCTCAGTGACTAGAACCTGTATTCAAACCAAGTTTGACTTCCTCATGCAGCAACAAAGCAACTAGCTCTTCCCAGCTAGGGGGCTCTTCTCTGACAGAAATGGAAGTGTCAAAAGCTTTGTACTCTTTGCCTAAGCCATTCAAAGCAACAGCAATCATATCATCTTCTGATACACTTGAGCCAATAGTAGCAAGTTGATCAGCTATGGTCTTAATCTCCATGGTATACGTCTGGATGCTCTTGCCATTCCTAGACATGTTGTTGAACTGCTGTTTCAACTGGATCTTTCTTGCATGTGTCATGGTTCCATAATTTTTCATCAGCATGTCCCAAGCATCCTTCGGAGTCTCACATCCAGTGATTTGAATTACCATAGCATCAGATATACATAAGGAAAACCAATGCAGCACCTTGCATGCTCTTTCATTCCATAGCCTGTAGGCTCTTTTCTGTTCATTTGTTGGATTGTGTGCAGGCAACTCAGGAGCAACTTCATCTCCTATACATAAATCCTAATAACCTCTGCCAACCAGAAAGTTTTTCATTCTGAATTTCCATAATGTAAAGTTCTTATTATCCAACTTCTCTCCAACTATCTGAGTGATATTGTCAGTCCCATGTGCATTAGCCATGATGCAATAGACTGTCTATCAAGTGCCTGACTCCCTGCAATCCAATAAGTATGACTGATTGAGTTCAGTCCGTAACAATTTATGACAGTTTTCTGCACTAAATTGTAGAAAAAAACCAGGGTATTTCAGCCCATTGACACCCCAAAACAACCCTCAAGCAAGTGGTCTCAACTGTAGATATAACTGTCAATACATAAGCTATGTGTTTACTTCAACTTAAGCTTATGTAACCTCACTGCCAGGGTACATACATGCAGTTTGAAAACTGTAAATTGTGAGTAACCAGCAGCAATTTCAAGTCCAAAACTGAGTGTGTCAATAAATTCAGTTTCAGGTTGCAGTCAACCAGAATTCAGCATACCAAGCTCCAAGCAGCTCCAAAATGTCTTTTGACCATGTCATACATTTACTTCGTATGGCAAGTTCAATACATGAGCTGTTTGTAATTAACTAGGACAGTGTAACTGCATTTACTTCAACTTCAAAATTCAGTTTTCAATGATTCTCATTGCTTGCTTCAATTCTCCATGCATTCAGCATGTATAGGCCAGTTCATATAGATGATGGAACCCCCAAGATGACCTGTATTGCTTGAGTAATGCACAGTACTTGTCATTGACTGTGTATGATAGTTTTCAGCCTGTCATTGATTTTCAGATCTGAGTATTCTGTCATTGACTGTGTATGACAGTTTTCAGCCTGTCATTGATTTTCAGATCTGAGTATTCTGTCATTGACTGTGTATGACAGTTTTCAACCTGTCATTGATTTTCAGATCTGAGTATTCTGAGCAAGAGATCTCAGCTCCAAGACATTTGATCCAATGTATACATGCTTTGACACATTCTTGTGCTCCAAAGATGCCTTCTGAGTATAGTACAAGGCTCCTGTGTGTCAATAATGACTGAATGCATGCTGTCCATTCATGTTTACAATAGTTCAGAAATGATTATAGGTCTGTGTCTGTCACTCCAGCTCATAACAGAGCTCCCACACAAGCATTTACTCCTTGCACACTTCAAATACCTTTAATAGTGAGCATACATGCTCTATGAACCTTGTCCAGGTGCCCCACTGAAGATTGACAGGTTGCTGTCCACTCAGATCAGCAGGCGCAGATTTTCAGATACAGGTTGCTGTCCATTCAGATCAGCAGGCGTAGATTTTCAGATACAGGTTGCTGTTTTTCAGGAGAGGCAGTCCATGATTTTCAGACACAAGTTGCAGTCCACGATTTCAGGACACAGGTTTCAGGAGGCAATCCACGATTTTCCGACACAGGTTTCAGGAGGCAATCCACGATTTTCAGACTCAAGAGGCAGTCCACGATTTTCAAAAGGCAATCCACGCTGATTCCTTCCTTTGACTATGGCTTCATTTGCAAGTGTCCAGCTTCTTTCTCATTCCTTACTTCCATCTCCTTTGCACTGCAGGTTGTCATGCCCATTCTCCCACAGCCTCATGGATGAAGCTCTGATACCATGTTCAAAGAGTGGAGAGAGAGAAAGGGAAAGACTCCATATCCATGAGCCTTCAGGCTCTCAAGCTCATTCCTTCATTTCCACACACTCTACTGAAAAGCACACACACACTACAAGATAAAGTGACCTAGTGTAAATGTAGACTAGACTGACTAACTCTAGTCAGGTCACTAACTGACTACTAACCCGACTTATTTAATGTAGTCACATGTAGACAGCTGTACACACTAGCTGTCACAGATGTCAGTCATAGATGAAGACACACTGACGGTGAGCTTGATTTCTAACATCATACCATACTTGGACAACATATCCAAGCCATACTGTCTTTGGGACAGCCATATACCATCATCACATCTGATCACCTCAATGCCAAGGAAGTACCTTAGCTCACCTAAATCCTTCATCTCAAACTTCTTCTTCAAAAAATCCTTGACATCAGTAATCCCACTATCACTATCACCTGTAATAATCAAGTCATCCACATAGATGACTATGATGACCAAACCTGCATCTCCCTTTCTCACATAAAGTGAGTGATCAACATCAGAAACATAAAAGCCAATATTGACAAGATACTCTCCGATCTTGTCAAACCATGCTCTAGGTGCTTGCTTGATCCCATAGAGCGCCTTCTTCAACCTGCACACATACGTGGGATGCTCTAAGTCTTCATAACCTGCTGGTTGATCCATATACACTTCTTCCTATAAATCACCATGCAAGAAGGCATTCTTCACATCCATTTGCTGCAACCTCCAACCTTTGGTTGTTGCCATCACACATCTAACAGTTGCCATCCTAGCAACTGGATTGAAGGTTTCTTCATAATCTATGCCATATGTATGGGCATAGCCTTTTGCAACCAGCCTAGCTTTGTACGTACTAATAGAACCATCTGCATTGTTCTTAATCTTATAACCCCACTTACATCCAATAGCTTTCTTGCCCTTCGGCAATGATACTAGATCCCAAGTCTTATTGGCCTCTAATGCAGCCATCTCCTCATCCATTGCTGCATCCCAATGAGCATGACCAATAGCCTCCTCAAAACATGTGGGCTCAACATCCTCAACTAGTTTCACCATATAAGCATAATGGTGAGCTGCATAACCTTCAAAACCAAATCTTTTAACAGGGTATCTGACCTTGCTAGATCTGCGTACCACCGGATCACTCAATGGAGCCTTTACATTACTATGAGCTCTTTGTACGCCTAGTGTCCTAACAGAAGGAATACCAAGCTCATCATCCAAGCTCTCTGAGCCACTGGAGTCTCCATCAAGAACTGCATCAATGCCATCTGACACTTTATTCTTTCCTTTGTCTTTACGTGTAGTGCTACTAGATGCACCTGAAGATGTAGAGGTACTCCTTAGTCTCCCAGACCAAGGACTACTAGATGATGTCTCTGGTCCACTAAGAGTCCGTGATTCTTGCTTTTCAGCCTACACATGAGTGTCATGATCATCATCATCATCCAATGCATCACCACTAGATGCATACGAACTGCTCATTTTATCAAAGATGACATCCTTGCTCACTCTGAACTTACATGTGACAGGGTTATAACAGCAATACCCTTTCTGCCCTAAAGAGTATCCAATAAAAACACATTTTTTTGCCTTTGGATCAATCTTCTTCCGTAGCTCATCTGGCACATGAACGTATGCAACACAGTCAAATACCTTCAAGTGTGATACATCAGGCTTCTTGCCAATAAAGCATTCTTCAGGAGTCATCCCATGAACTGCAGCTGTGCGAGTTCTGTTCATAATACAAACATCAGTATGAACAGCCTCAGACCAAAAATGCTTAGGCATATTCTTTTCAGCCATCAAGGCACGTGCAACTTCTGCAATATGCCTATTTTTCCTTTCTTCAACCCCATTTTGCTGTGGGGTATATCTGCATGTGAACTATCTCTTTATCCCATGAGACCTCAGAAAATCACTGAACTCATTCGAGAGGTACTCTCCCCCTCCATCTAACCTCAAGCACTTTACTTTCAAGCCTGTTTCTCTTTCAACTGCAACCTTGAAAGTTCTAAAGTGCTCAAATGCTTCACTCTTTTCCTTCATAAAATATACCCACAGCTTTCTAGAACAATCATCAATGAATGTGACAAAGTATGAACTGCCTCCAAGAGATACATTTTGTGTAGGCCCCCAAATGTCTATATGCACAACATCAAGGATATTTCTGCTTACATCTCTGTCATGTGAAAAGGGTTGTCTTGCCTGCTTACCAAACTGACATGCTTTGCATACCTTATGAAATTCTACAACTCTAAATGTAGGCAAACCTGTAACCAACCCTTTGGACTGCATTAATTTCAGCCTTTGTACATTTGCATGTCCAATGCGTTTGTGCCAAATTTCAATGTCTGCAACAACACCTTTTCCTTTAGCATACATAGTAGCATTCATAGTAGGAATTACAACATCTAGAGTAAACATACATCCAACTCTACTTCCCTTTGCTATCAACCTACACTTGTCATTGAAGTCTTCTACAAAGCAACCCTTTGCATTAAATCTAACTTGCAGCCCTTGCTGACCGACTGATACCAAGTTCTTTGTAATAGATGGCACATATAATACATCTCAAAGACTCTTTGTCTTACCATCATGCAAGGACAAGGGAACTTTTCCAATATGTGAAATTGGGTGGCATGAATCATCACCCGTCTGCACATAACTTGCATTTTGGAAATCTTGCATCTCTCCAAACTATTCTGCATGGCTGATCATATGATTGGATGCACCTGAATCAACATACCAAACATCATCATGTGTTCTCTTTCATGTAACAGCATTCAGCATATGCTGCATAACAAACAGATGTTCATTTTTGTCTTCATTCTGTCGTGAGGACGATGCATAGTTTCCTTGCTGTAACTTACCACTGCGAATATCATCTTTCTTAGCATAACATTGGGCTGCAATATGACCTGTTTTGCCACAGTAGTGATACACAATATCAGAGTTGTTAGAACCTCTATTCTGCCATCCACCTCTTCCTCTAAAGCTCCCCCTGCCTCTTAAGTTACCACGACCTCCTGAAACCTGCATATCACCAAATTGCTGATTCAATCTCTTTTGCTGGTTATCACTACCACGTCCTGTACCACGGCCTCTTGAAGAGAACCTGCCACATCCCCTTCCTGAACTGGAGTAGTAAAGCTTGGACCTGTTCACCACTTCTTTTAGATTTCTCACTCTGCATGTTGATCTCTTCAGTGATCATAAGGGAGACCAACTCATCGAAATCTGGAAATGGCTTTCTGACATATAAGGAAGTTACAAAAGACTTCCAAGCCTTTTCATTGTTAAGTCCACCCAAGGTAGACGACACCAAATCATCATCATCGGGCATTGCATCAATCGCTACCAATGCATCTGCAATGCTCCTTACCTTCAGTGCATACTCATTGATAGACATCTTCCTTTCTTCAATGTATTCAACTCTTGCTTGAGTTGAATCTTTCGTGCCTTTGTATTTACGGAAAACATACTTTCAAGTATGGTCCAAGCTGCATATGAATTCTTTGCATTTCTAATATGTCCCAGCATATTATTGTCAATTACTACAGACATCCAATACATGACCTTCTTTTCTTTTGCATTCCATCCTTCCGTGCCTTTGTCTCTTCTGCAATTGGAGGATCACTCACCTCCGGCTCCTTTTCTTCACCTGAAACAAACTCATAGAGGCCTTTTCCAATAAAGAAGTTCGTGACACGGAACTTCCATGAAGGGTAGTTGTTCTTGTCGAGCTTCTCAATGATGGGACTTCCACTGTTCTCTGCCATTATCACAAAACTAATATCAAACAGCAAGCAAATCTTCTGCAACCCTCGACCCGTAGTGCATAGCAATACACCAGACAGCCTTTTTTATTGTCTGCTCAACAATACGTAACCTGCGCACCCACTTTCGGTCAAAATAGCCGAAATCACAGTGTACCTGAAACTGTTGTTTGCAACCTTGCAGCTCTAAAACGGGGTCTGAAACGGCCTCAGATGCCCAAAATAATACACAACGCTCTTCGTGCACACCAAATCTCACTGCAATCTGAGATTTTTGCTCTACCCTACTTCCGGTGCCTCCACAGGCACTATCTAAGAGAAAGAGTGGAAGGATGGGAGAGCTTCTTACCCGTGGCTTGCTTGCTCAAACCTTGCTTCTTCTCCTTCACTTTAGCCTTCGAAATCAGCCTCTCTCAGTGGTGCAGCTCTAATACCGTGTCAAGAATTGCGTGGTGGGGGGACTTGCTCAAGATGCTGCGCTGAACACACACAGAATGCACAAGGAGAAGCTCACTCAAGAGACAAGAAGAGAGATGGAGGCCAATACGTTTTCTTGTTGGTTTCTTCTTCTTCTTCCACACTCTTTACAATGTACACAAAGTATAGATAAGATACAACATAAAGGAAAGTGGCCTACTAAGTCAAACAATGCATAACCAACTACACTAGTCGACTGGCGCTATAATAATGCCAGCTGTAAATAGGTGTAACAACCTGAATATAATAAGTAATGAATCAGTGGCCATGTGAGAGTCATGATGACCACCGACATGCTAAGTGTAGACGTGTGGACTCATCTAACCAGGCAGTCCATCATCAATGTCTACATGTGTTGAGCTTATCATCTCAACATATCTAAGCTCGTATACCACGTCCTATCCTTGTTGCCCAAGCAAAGCCCGAATGCTTGAGAGCATCGAGTTAGGTCGTTGAGGCCGTTGGCTTCGCAGACTTGCTCGAACTGCTCAACAAAGCTGTATGGATCATCATGGGGTTGGTACTTATCAAGTTGCTTGGCAACAATAGGGATTTTAGACTGGCTCTTTGAGCCCTGGTTTGCTCCTAATCTTGTGAGCAGCGATGTCGCTAGAGCCGTGGCACTTTGCTCTGCAGCCATGTTATCGAGCAGTCGCTTCATGAGAAGCTCACTCAGTGTTAAGTCTCCTTCTAGTGCTCTTTTATGGTCCGTTCGATTTCTGCCAGCCAGGTTCATCACCCGCTGCACCTCTCGCAATTCCATGCTTTGCCTTTGGCTCCTAGCCTTCTGATCCCTATTGTATTCAGCCATGCTTTGCAATGCTTTGCGAGCCAGATTTCTCTCCTCTTCTAGATCTGCGATGATAGCATCTGCTGTCCTACCGCAGTGCTCATACGGAGCATGAGCGTGTAACTGCTGACCAGCCCTGCTGAATCTCATCTAGAAAGAATCCTAAGTCAAATTCCTCATTAGATCTATGGTCTGAACTTTCTTTTGCCATTGTCGAGTTATCGTACTCCACCAAACTATCAATTAGGTTCAGTAGACTTGTCAAATCCACTTCGTCTGCACCCCTTGCTTGGTTCCACTTTTGCGCGTTTGATGGTTTGTCTATGTCTTGGGTCCTCTCCTACTGTGGATTCCTTGAGTGGTTTATCTGGGTGAGTTCCTTCAGTTATTGAATACAATCCTTAATTTATGGCCAGTCAATGTGTGTGTCTTTTCCTATGCACTTGTGCTCAATCAGGCTTTCAGTTTCCTTAAGTGTACTTTAAGTGCGGAAATTCAGGGTAAGTGCAGCAACCAATTTCTAGGTGTCTTACGTGCTCTCGCGTTGTTTCGGGTTCAGGGTTTCTCTAATATGTTGCCTCGTTCGTTTTTGGTCCAATCAGGCTTTACAACTTAGCGGTTTGCGTCTAAGCCTCTAGGTCTCGCAACTGCCTACTTCTAGCTACTAAGCGGCTGCGCCCTGCGATTTTGCATATTTCATGTGCCAGAATCAAGTTCTGAGCGTCCTAAGGGATTTCAACAGTTTGCTTGCTGAGTTTTAGCTGGGTCAGGTCAAATTTCTGAAAATTTGGTAAGAATCTACACTCGGCCCAACTGGTCCGAATTGCAGGGTCTGAGTGGGTCACTCGGACGGGCCAAGGTGCATGGGCCGAATTTGGGACTTGGACCGGGTGGGCTCGACGGGCCGAGGAGCGGACTCGGATGAAGTTACTCGGATAGATTGGCTCAGACGGGACGAGTGGTCAATTCGGACAAGGTCGCTCGGACGGGCCGAGGGAAGTGGGCCAAGGGTCAAATTTGACACGTGGCAGAGGGCCGAATTGGTCCACGGTCCGAATGGTCGACTCGAACGGGCCAAGCAGGGGCCGAGTGGGCCGATTAGGATTTGGGCCGAGTGGGGCAAATGGTAAGGGGCCGAGGGCCGATTCTGGGACTCGGCCCAGAAGTGACCGTTCAGATGGGCCGAGCGCGGCGGACATCAACAGCGCGAGTTTGATTTCGATCGTTCCTTGTGATTTACTCAATCATATCAGGCACAAACCTCCAGATCCTACCTAAGGGGGTAAGGGAAGGGATTCATATACCTAGATAGAGTGGTGGCTCGTCGTTGCTGCGATCGGATTGAATCGGGCAATAGCTCTCTCTCTCTCTCTCACTGAAATGGTCACAAATGAGCTCTCCCTTGGCCTCTTGGCTCTTATACCCCTTCCCGGGTATGGTGTTGGTACCCCCAATCACTCACTTGCCGATCTTAGGCATCACAAGCAAGCTTTTTGCCATTTTTTGCACGATTTTTTGCCATGTTTTGCCTTGTTTTGCAACAGTAAACCCTACCCTTCTCTAGTACGATTTTTAAATCCTAACCTACTTTAAATGCAACAAGAATCGAAAGCAAAGCACTGAAATGATTTCTCCATGTTTCCCAATCATCAAACAAACAAAATAACCCAAAATACTTGTTTTGAAGATCAAAAACACCCAAACTTCCTACCTATCTTATGAAAGGTGAGAAGGATCGAAGCTTGCACGCGAGCTATGGCGGGAGAGCAAGAGCAAGAAAGAGAGAGACAAGAAATGGGAACTCCAATAGTCACAATGTGTGACCGGGCCTTCCTTTATTTACTAGTCACTAAAATGAATGTAAAGAATAAAGTGACGTGACGGGCGCCCGCTACCTGCAGTGTGCAGTGGCGGGTACTATCAGTGTAGTAATACACGGGGCGGCACAGCGGAGGCGCCTTTACCCCAACAACCTCCCACTTAAAGGCGAATCTGCCCTAGTGAGAGAGAAAAGAAAAGAAAAAAAAAAGACAGTATAACTGTACATAGGTACAAGGGATGAGAAAAGGCAACATCTCATCCAACACCCATCAATCTCCTGAGGAAGGCAAAGTGCTCAGTAGTGAGGCTTTTCGTGAGCAGATCTGCAGGATTCTCGTCAGTGGAGATCTTGACAAGGTCAACAGACTTGTCCTCCATGACACCACGTATGAAGTGATACCTCACCTCAATGTGTTTCGTCTTCGCATGGAAGACCGGATTCTTAGCCAACTGAATGGCACTCATAGAATCCAAATGCAGTGTAGGTATAGCATCAATCCCAAGGTCAGCAAGTAGACGGCCTAGCCATATGGCCTCCTTGCAAGCCTCAGTGGCTGCAACATACTCGGCCTCAGTGGTAGACAAAGCCGTACACTTCTGAACCCTAGACATCCAAGAGACAGCACCTCCAGCATAGGTGAATACATAGCCAGAAGTGGACTTCCTACTATCTGCATGTCCTGCATAATCCGAGTCAGTGTACCCCACAACCCCTGTATCCTGGCTGCCATAGCAAATACACATATGTGTTGTGCCCTTCAGGTATCTCATGATACCCTTCACGGCATCCCAATGTTTCTTGCCAGGTGTAGCCATATAGCGTGCCACAACACCAACTGCAAAGGCAATATCTGGACGAGTGGCTATCATGGCATACATCAAACTGCCCACGGCTGAAGCATAAGGGATCTGGGCCATCTCGGCCCTCTGCTCATCTGTCTGCGGACAATCGGCATGTGATACCTTCACATAAGAAGGCAATGGATAGCCAATAGGCTTTACGTCCTGCATGCGAAAGCGCTCAAGGACTTTATGAATATACTCCCTCTGTGACAAGTAGAGGAGTCCCTGATGCCTTGTCGCATCTAATGCGCATACCAAGTATGTGAGAGGCCTGTCCCAAATCCTTCATCTCAAAGCTCTTCTTCAGCTGAGATTTAAGAGCATCTAGCTCATCATGAGCTTTCCCTGCTATCAGCATATCATCCACATAGAGTACCAAAATAAGCAATGAACCATTACGGGCTTTCTTCGTGTAAAGACATGGATCCATAGCACTCCTGCTGTAGCCCTGTGACTGCATAAAGGCATCAAACTTATGACACCATTCCCTAGATGCCTGCTTCAAGCCATAAAGACTTTTCTTCAACTTGCACACTAGGTGCTCCCTGCCAGGTTCTGCAAAGCCCTTAGGCTGCTCCATATAGATCTCATCATGCAAGTCCCCATGTAAGAAAGCCGTCTTGACATCCGTCTGATATAGATCTAAGTTCTGCCCAGCTGCCTGTCCAACACCCTGACCATGAGCATCTGCTGCAGCTGTAGGCTGTCCAACTGGTTGTGCAAGAGCTCTAGGATCCTCTTGAAAGATCACTCTGCGGATCTCAATCATCTTCTCAAGCTGCCTATGCATCTTGTCTTCATGGAAGACTACATCATGGCTGCTACTATTTTCTGCGCATGCGGATCCCATAGGCGATAGCCCATCTCTCCTGAATCACCATAACCAAGAAAGATGCATTTAATGCTCTTTGGATCCAACTTACTCCTCTTGTCCTTGGGCACATGGCAGAATGCCTCCATCCAAAGACACGGAGATGCGCATAAGAGGGTGGCTTACCAGCCCAAACTTCCTTTGCAACCTGGAAATCCAATCCACTAGAAGGCGATCGGTTTATGACATGCACTGCCATACTAACTGCCTCAACCCAAAAGCTCTGTCGTAGGCCTGCATGGCTAAGCATAGAGCGGACACACTCCTGAATAGTCCTGTTCATGCGCTCAGCCAAACCATTCTGGGCGGGGGTGTAAGGGGCGGTCAACTGACGCTTAATACCCCTGTCATCACAAAACTGATCAAAAGCACGTGAGACATATTCTCCCTCATCTTCAATCCTAAGGCATTTCAGCCTATACCCAGTCTGGTTCATTAGGGCCAAAAACGCTTCAAAAAATACACTTTTGTTAATCCCGGGATTAAGGAAAGGGCCAAAGAGAGTTCGCCACGTGTGCAAGAATATGGTATTCTTGTCTCCTCTTTTTTAGAGATAGTGGAGTCCATTTCGTGATTCTCTCTTCTTTTTTAGCCAAAACCCCTAAAGTCTGACATGTTTTGGAGTCCCAAAGACGTTATTTACTTAGAAATCTGACAAAATACGTGACAGAGATGTGATGAAATTAATAATGAGTTTTTTGAAAGTCGGGAGATCTTTCAATATTGTTTTTGGCGCCCAATACATACTCATTTGGGTTCTTGGCGCTACTTTTTAGTTCATTCATCCCTCTTTGAGCTTCTTTCTCTACGCTTTCATTCTTTTCATGGTTTCCTCCAGGCGCTCTTCTCGTTTAATACACTCTTGCACAGTCTATAGCCAGGGAGTAGATGGAAATTTTGAGCCCAAAACCTTTGCTATAAACGATTGGGTTACCATGCTGCCATCTTGCAAGGGCTCTCATAAGGTGAAAAGAAGAAAACGAGATGATATAAAACATCACTGGAAGGGGCGTATCATTGCCTTCAAAATTATGCCCGAAGGCTGGTTTGTCAAGGTGCAACATGTTTACATGGCCAAGGATATGCACTTGCCTCCAAACGAACGTGTTCCCCAACAAACACATTGTAAGTTATAAGTTGAATAACGTATATAATTCTTTTCCATTTATGCAAGTTCTAACAAACGGTTCGTCATTGTAGATATCTTTCCGTCAACAAGTATTGAATGGCAACCTGTGGAAAGCCTAAGTGGGACTTTCCATGCCATTCATAAGGTATTGGCAGACATTATTTATGCCGATCAAACTGTCTTTTTTTAGTGAATGCAAGGTTTTTATATATTATGCACAGTATGTGGTTCCCTCTAAAGCGGATAGATATGGGAATATCGAAGATTTGCCATTGCCAAGTCTTTCATCTCTAAACTGGGAGATTCCTGACAAGGTAACGGTGCAGAGTTTCAAATTCAAAATATCTCAAGATATTAAAAAGTCCATGACAGCTGGAAGGATCTCAAGAAGAATACGTTTATCATGGTTTGTACCCCTCCATATCTTCGTGGCTTGCTTCAAAACAGCAAATTTACAAAGAACGAAGGTATCCTAGCTAAGTAGAAACTTTTCGGAAGAGGATTTGGACAACACTATAGGGACGCATTGGAAATCTAGAGAGTGCGACCATAAGGGTGATATCTTGAGGTGCAGTGCATGCCCTCAATCCTTGGCTTTGGCTTACAGTATCCCTCGCCAAACTCTTGCTTTGGGCTTTGATTACAGGAGATACAAACTAAGATTGGGTATTTGGGTTCCCTTGGATTCCGATACAGATTACACACCATATAAACTTGCGGTGCACGTTTTGCCGTATGAAGAAGTAAAGAATGTGAATGTTACTTCCAATTGGAGTCTGAAAGATGTGAGGGATACCTTGGAATTGCTAGACAATGCATCCCCTAGATATAAGTTCAAAGTGAATGGTGTAACAATTGGTAAAAGATCCGAGCGCTCTTTCTCTTGTACGAGTTGTTTGTCTCCCACAATTGTGAGTTTTGAGCCTTGAGAATGAAAACTTTGCAGGAATTTATCTTAATAGACTATCCTTAAGATATTTTTTAATGGGAACTCATAAGCTATCATGAAGCAAGTTGCCTTTCGAATGTATATAAATAAAATGTACATTACATTCGATTTATAAGTGAAAATTTTCATTACACAATGAGGTACAAAAATTTCATATAAATGTACAAAGTCAAAATAATAAGGCTCGTGTATGCTTATGTTTGCTATTTTGATTCTTTATCGATTTCTTCAAAGATATTTTTTCTCACAGGGCCTTTCTTTGATTGTTGAAAAAAATTCACCTTTACAGGTAGTCTCTTTTCTTGGGGCTTAAGAGGGGATGGATCAAATTTCAGAGGAGAGAGCATTGGCATTCCTTTTTTCTTAGACTCTGCAGCAGTGGTCCCATTGCCTTTGCCCTTGCCCTTGCCTTTACCATTGCCATTGTCCTTACCCTTTCCCTTGCCCTTTCCCTTGCTTGTGCCCTTGGCCATTGAAGTTTTGGGAGGAAGAGGGGAGTCAGGATCATATGGTGTGATTGCCTTGTCCAGAATCAGCTCAATGCATCTCTCCCTTATCCACCAAACATATGAATCAGGATAGTCTCTACACTGTAAGAATAAATGTTATAAGTTAGTGAAAAGAAATCATGATAAGGGTTACACAAACATCAAATGAAATTAACTTACATTCACTCCTTCTATTTGTAACAACTTTGAATCCACTGTTCTGCAAATGTTTGAGATAACTCTCCATCCACAAGAATGCGCATCGCTTTGCAATGGAACTTCTTGTAGAAGAAAAGTATAAGGCCTTTGAGGATCAGCAAGATCCTCGTATGTTATATCCAAAAATGTAGAAACGAGTCTACCAGCACTGCAAAAGGAAGCTTTGTAAGTTCAAAATATTTTTTATAAATAAAATCAAAGTAAGTAATTTTCTTTCAACATACATTCGTGCTTGACCATGAACACCGCTGAGAGAATTCATAAAGATAATTTCTCTTGAAAGACAATTAATGTAGATGAGACTCCAATGCCCTCTGCAAATTCATAAAAGAGGTGAGTAGAAGGGTGAAAGCAAATGAATATAAATTTTCCTCTACAGAAAAAGAAAAATACCTTTCTACATAAGGGAAAAAGATGTGGTAATTTGTCACACTATCAAAGCTACGAAAAAATGGTGAAATATTAGAACCAGATTTTGCAAATAGTTCCACAGAGAGAAGTGGATCAACAATACATATGGTTCTACGGATATCGAGAGTGAGAGAGGAGACCAATGCCCTGTAGTCAATAGCAAAAGCTATTCAATAAAAATTTCATCCAAAATATACTTGAACCTATAAGACTTTACTTACGCAAAAAAAAAACAAAAAATATAAGCCTTACCTTATGCAACAAAAAACAACGGAGTCAGATAGTTGGACATCCCTTTTTTCCAACATGGGCTTGTCCTCAGGAGATATACTAAGATATTCCTCCTCAGGTTCCGCAGAAACATTCACAAGAATCTGCCCATACACTTTTCCCATCCTCTCGCTGTTGACGGGAGCAAGTGATGCGGCTTTCCTCTTGTAAACATCCTCTTCAGTTTCAAACACCTCCTGATTTTTTTCACTCAAGAAAGACTCTTGCTGGGTGGCACCCCTTGTAGAGTAAAGGTGAGTAACATCCTCAACCTTTAGCTTTTTCTCTTTCCTGGACAATTTTGGGGGAATGTTAAGGATTTCAAGGGCTTTTTGATCATTTGAAGGCAAGGGCCTCAGCACTTTGTCAAACCTATACCCGACTCTGCTGATGATGCTGAAATCTTTATTCATAAGGGTGATTCTATGAGCATGGGCGGCAGCAATGTAAGCATCGTTCATGAAATCAATAACAAAATATTCTGCGGCCTCTTGCAGGGCAAGAATGGCTGAGAGTTGCCACTTCTTATTTAGACCAGAGACAGTTGCCACTTGAGACAATCTATCAGAGATCTCTTTAACGACCCTTATAAAAGCAGCCTTTGGAATGACATGCTGTGTAGCTCTCTGGGCTTTCCTGATCTCACTGAAACATCTCTGCATATAGAAGAACCTGGACTTCCTCTTTCTCTTTTGTGGCTTGGGAGGTTCAGTGGCTTCAGCAGATGTAGACTCGGGTGCAATTGTAGGGGATGAATCTTTCACAGGGCAAGCCTCACCCTTTGCTTCCTCAACTTCAGGAGAAGAAACATTCACTGCACTCAAATTCTTTAACTCCATGGAAGATGTTAGGCCAACACTGGTGTAGGGGGGATTTCTGTGGTAAAATGCTCTGGGGCCTGTGATGGCCCAGCTTCAGGAAACTTGGAAGAGGGCTCCTCCTCAGATTCATCAAATTGTAACTTTCTTCTACCCCCACTGTCATTCCCATCCAGATACACTCTTCTTGCAGTTTGCTTTGTCCTTGCCATCCAGAAAAGCAAATACAACAACCAGAAGGACAATAACTGAAATAGCAAAAATCTGTAAACCCAACAGGCTAATTGGCGTGAAAAGGGACGAAATGAGCAATTCCAATACGGTGCGATATGAAAAAAACGATGAGAATGGAAGAACGCCCTCGCTCCGTATTGGAGATTACAAGAGGAGAGATGCCGAAATGGCGCGATAGGAGGAATGCGTAGATGGAGGAACCACTCCCTCGCTCCGTATTGGAGACGACAATGCTGATACGGCGCGATATGGAGGAAACGAAGACAGCGTAGAGACGCCCTCGCTCCGTATTGGCAATGACACAAGGCCGATATGACGCGAGGGGGAGGTTACGAAAGCCTCGAACAATCGTACTCGCTCCGTATTGGCACACCTCGTTTTGACCAGCGAAGCAAAGGACTCAGCAAAAAGACCACCGATACAACGTGAGAGATTTGAAACGGAGAAAACACAAGACTTGTATCGCACCGTATCGGCAAGCAAGGCGGGAGAGCTTGAGAAATGAAAAGTGTACACGTAGGAAAAATAACCCCTTATATACCCACGTCAATCATCACACGTGTCGGACACGTGTCCGACGCTGATTGTGCCACGTGTCTGCACATATCGTCCGTATGCTATGTGTCAACTAACGACCGGTCCACGTGTTTGCCACGTGGTTATCGACCACGTCTTGGCCAACGGCTACTGCCACGTGTCGAAGACCAACGGATAGTGCCAGGTAGCATAATTCCGCGCCTACATAAGGGTGTGTCCCTTATCCGTATGGCTTTTTTCGATTTTTTCTGGACCTCTGTCTCTTATCCTAATACGGCGCGAGAGCGACTGTTTGCCTTCTTTGCTTTCGTCTCTTCGCGTCGTTTTGGAGGTTCTGCAGAGTCTTCTTTCAGCTTTCCTCCGAAGCTCATAGTGCCCAAGCTCGTGTGACCACCGTTGTGGCTCTTTCGCTTCTTGCTGGAATCACCGATATGGCGCGAGGGGGCACATCCATCTGAATCGTTTCTCTCTTATCGCGCCGTATCGGCAGAAGCTATAAACATGTCTGAACCCATAGAATTCCTAGGATCCAAGGTTTCTCCAGGAACTGGTAAAAGAAGAAGGCTTTCAAAAGGCTCAAGGGCATCAACATGTGATGAGCCTGTGCATTCTTTTTCTTCTCCATGCTCTGCCACCAGTGTGAGAATGCCAAGTACATCTCCAGGGAAGCGAACGTCGGTAATGAGAGGTCAAGGAGTATCAGAGCTTACTGATATCACTCCATCAGAGAGGCTACTTGATTTTATCCTACAGAATGGAATGGATCTCTCATTCTATGGAGTTGTGAAAAATGTCTTTAATCCTGATTGGGACCTTGACAAAGTTCTGAAATCTTGTGAAAAATATATTTTTGAGGACTTTTTGGAGTTTGAAAATCTTGCAGGTCCTTCTGTTGAAGTTGGCACAATTGAATATGTTCATGTTCCCATTGGGTCAATAGGAAATGAAAAGTCAGTATTTACTAAGAAGTGTGGTGCCCACTCTCTGGAGAGGTTTTATTCAAGAGACATATTTTGCTCCACTCATTCCAAAAACTGCAAGATGATGAGAAAATCTGCTGCTTTTATTGTTTTCACCCTTGTCAAATACCCTGTGAAAGCTGAGGAGAAACAGTTGGAAGGAGCAAAGTCTGCCAGCTTTTGCATGTTAGATGATCTGGTAGATGAAAAGGAAACAGAGGAGGTTGTAGATGCAGATTTTGAGGCTTCTATTGCTGAGAATTTGGATGTTGCTCACTTCAAAGCTGAGACTATCATTGAGGAGAGCCAAGGAGATACAAACCCTCAACCTGATGAGAGTTCTCACCATATTGTTCCTTCTCTACCATCTATACCTTTCAAGGACAAGGAGTACATTTTACTGTCAGATATTCAAAAACTTTTTAATCTCAGGGAAGATTATTGTCTAGCAATTATTGCAGAGGCTTCTGATGCTGCAAATGGGATAATTGACACAGAAAATGAATCAAAGGAAGAGATTCTCAAACTTGATAAAGAAACTCTAGACGATAAGTTTATTGATGCTGGTGAGGCCCTCTCTCTTTGTTTTGAAAAGGCCAAAGAAGCTGAGAAAGAGTTGAGTATTACTGATGAGGACTTCGATCGCATTCAAAGCGAACTTGGGATTTCCAATTTTGGAAGAGAGGAGTCTGAATATGTTAAAGAATTGACTAACACCAATGAGACAGCATCATCAATTAATTTATGGAATCCATTTAAATTGGAGTACGATGAAAATCAAGTGGTAAGATAATTTTGAATTTGCTTTTACACATTGGTAGGTTTACATTTCATGCTTATTCAGTATGGGTTTTATTTGCAGTTGGAGATTACTGATACAGATAACTTCTTGGGGCGTGGCAAAGGATCGAGAGCTGCTAGTAACACATTCAAAGACATTGTACTCGGCCACTACTTGGCTAGGATTGACCCTGATTCCTTTTTAGTACTTCATAGTAGTTTCTCAGAGGATGCAGCATGGCCCATACTTTGTATTAAAGCTCTTACAAGGCTTCTAGGTTTCTCAGGATTACAATATAATGCCCACAAAGTAATGTTTTTGGAAAAGACTGCAGCAATTAGGATTTTTGGCTACGGTCCAGGTTACTCTGCTTCTAGAGCAGGATACTTTTTGGCGTTTTCATCCTACGCCTTAGCTGCAAACCGAACTGATGTAAAATCTATAGCTGGCTACAAGAGAAAAAAATTTCTACGTTATAGAGGAAAGATTCCTGAGGAGGAAGAGAATGTGAGAGTTTTGGAAAACTAGCTTTGTATATATTCTTTCTTATATATAAAAGTGCGATTGCTCATGTGTCATTGCCGTCTTTTATCTGCATTCTTTGAAGTTGTCGTCGAAAAAACCAGTTGAATAGCTCCTCCAAAGCATTGCCCCATGCCTTGTGCTTCGAAAATAACTTGTGCCTACTTGATAGTGGGATTTTTCCATGCCTTGGTTACTATAAGTTGCTAAGGGGCCATGCTCCTCCACAAAGAAAGGTCCATGAATATGAAGAATATGCTGCAATACAAAGTAACACTAATTTTATACCAATTGAAAAACCTATCAAAATAAGCCCATATTAAATAATTATTACTTTACCAGATAAAAAGTGATATCTTTTTCTCCCCATGCCTCTTTTATCGCCTGAACAAGCTTTGTGATTGATCTTTTGAACTCTTCCGCATATGTATATGTTGTCTTATGTTGCCTGAGGAGTTTCAGAAAAACATCAAGGTGTATCCAGACCTCCATTCTAAGAAATGCAAGCCTCGGCGTGCTTGCAACATTTGTTGTGATCTCACATAGCTCTCTCCAACACTCCCAAGCCGCATTCACCTGCCTTCCTGAATGGTTTCCTAAGAATCGTCTAGCTTTTGAGCCTCCCATAGAGACATCGGCCAAGATATCTCTTGTTTTTCCTGAAAGTATTGGATCCTTTCTCAAGTGAACTTGGCCCCCATGAAATCCCATTTTCGATAGCAATGCCTCGCATTTATCAATACACTCATTTGATAAAGATAATGGCTTAATGGAATATGCGTAGTCAAGATGCAACCTGAGAAGCTTATCGATTATTCTAATCTCTGTATGCAAATATGAACATTCTTAAGAGAGATGGAAAGAATGGGATCCCAAATGTCTTCTATGTTTTTAAATTTACTCAAATCTATAGAGTTTCTATTTGGGGCTCTTCTTACTGGTCGCAAACTACTCCAATCTTTGGATCCAATACTTTCCATGGTACTTTGGATGCTTTGTCACTTACCTATTGGTACCGGATGTATGCTTTGGGATTTGCCATCATGTATCTGACATTTGGGACGACTTTGAGCTCATGTTTGAATCTATGGAATGTATTTGAGCTACACATAAGCTCCGTCTTGGTTGGTATTCACTGGCATTTGGACCGACTTGGCATGCTCTTGGA
Source organism: Lygodium microphyllum (assembly GCF_053477565.2). Lineage (NCBI taxonomy): Eukaryota > Viridiplantae > Streptophyta > Polypodiopsida > Schizaeales > Lygodiaceae > Lygodium > Lygodium microphyllum. The sequence continues at coordinate 112,162,446 of NC_141149.1, read as the reverse complement.
CCGCTTATGCCTCATGTCTATGCTTGACAGTTAGGCTTCATACATTACATGCTTTGGTTTGTGATATATGCCGCTTGGTTTGTCTATGCTTTACCGACATTGGGAGCTTTGCCTTGGATGTATTTGAGCATTTCTGACTCAGTTTGATCATTTACTTGGTTGCTATCGGATGTCATTGAGTTGACAGAGATCTTATTTTGGGATTATGTATTGCTCGTTGGTTGCTTCCATCAGTTGCTTCATGTATGTCATGCTCTTGGGATCCGTATGACGCATTGACTTGGTCACTTGTCATTGGTACTTTGTCTTGGGTTGCTTGAGCCCTTAACTCGTTTGTACGCCTTTTGTGCCAGTGGGAGCACCTTGCATGCTTACTTGACCCTGAGCAGGGATTACATGCTATTGGAGCAGTTGCATGTATTGGAGCAGTCTATGTCATTGAGCAGTACAGATGTATTGAGACATCTCAAGCTCCATTTCGGGGATGAATCCCTTACTTCGATGCTCGATATGAGGTGCACAAGTGCTCAAGCTTGAATCGTTGGTCCCGGCAATGGAACCAAAATGTGAGAGCTTTCACTCTACCACCAAGACCCATGGACCGCTTATTGTTTCAAGCGTTTCAAGCAAGCTCTAATGGCTATCTCTCACCTAATTGGCGCGCCATCGATCCTACGAGTGTAGTGATCTTACCTTAGTGCCGATATGAGTTGCCTCCTCTCTCACACACGCCGGTAGCTCCACAATCCTAGATGCAAGCTCAAGCATCCTCAAGCCTCCTCCACCTCCAAGCTCCATCCTCCATAGCCGCGCGCGCAAGAAGAGAGAAGAGAAGAGAAGAAGAGAAGAGGAGATGGTGAAGAGCTTCACCCTCTTGATCCCTCACTCTCACACACTCACTCCCTCACACTCTCACACTCCCTCTCTCAAGATCACACACAAGCAAGAAGATGAGAAGGAGAGAAGAAGAAGAAGACTCTTGTTGCCACACACCAAAGAATGAGCTCTTATTCACTTTTTGAACTTTGTATATACAAACCCTAAAATCCCATGGGCACCCATCCCTTTTTTACATGACTAGCCATTGTGGAAAGGTCATTTTTCCATTTCCCTCTTCTAGCCTTATGCCTCTAGCCTACACCCATCTAATATTTTACAATTGGCACAGGAGGGAGCCTGATGCTCTTTTACAAGAGTTTTTCGAGTTTTTTGAGGCCCCTTTTCATTTAAAGTTACGCTTTTTGCCCCGGTTCATCTTTAGAGGCCGCCTACGTGTCTTTGCTCTTTTTCCATCTTCCTTTTGCTTTTTCCTTCATTTTTCCGCCATCTTGACTTGGGGTTAACATCAACTAAGTTTGACATTTCCCACAAGGAGACTAGGTGGTGTTGTACATGGACATGAATTTCTATCAACTACTTGAGGACTCCTTTGGGTCTGTTGGAGGAGGCACGTCACATGTGGTATTAGAGCCAATGTTCAAAAGAGATAAGGGTAAAAGGTTAAGTAATTGGCAAATAAAAAGAATTAATGAAGTAACCACACTTATTTGAATGAATTGTTATCGATTGTTTTGCACTAATATTAGCATACATACTATGCCCATAGGAAATCAAGGATGAGGAAATTTCACATTTGTGGGATATTTTCCCCTTGATGTGTCAAGTGGCCTTAGGTTCAAATAAACTTTCATATCACAAGGCCATCTTTTAAATAATGGAAATGATCTTTGAAATAATGGAAATGATCTTCATTCCTCCAAATATATTGTGACCTTATCCTGAGTCATGGTATATAAGCAATTTTTGGCCAAGGAATAGGTCACACATGGGGATATATGTTGGGCGTAACTTCCTTCTCTATAACAATCTATGGAGAATTTGATGGATTGAGCAACTAAGGGTAGTCAAGATATGCCTTTCATTTGCCAATTCTTTAATGAATCGATATTGAGCATTGGTAACAAGTCTATATCCAAAACTTTATGGGTTTATCAAGAGATATTACAAATAATACTACCTAAGAGAGTTGTTATAGTGCCAAGAAATCCTTATTCTAGACTAGATGTTTTGGTTACCTCCAAGAACCATTAAGATATATTATTTTTCATAAATGTGAGAGTCCACCAAGATATGAGAGTATAGACCCTGATATTCTCCATGAGGAAAGGATCCATGAAATGATGTTTTGGTACATTATCAAAAGATCTTTAAAAATACCTTTGCATTCATAGAAATCCTCATTGTTGTTTTTGAAGAGTCTAAGTAATGAGCCTATAATGATAGTTGAATTTCTTTGACAGGTTAGTGAATGATGAATTACATTTTATGCGGTTGATTTTTGAAATCATGTATTCACTAGTTGCCACTCAAACGTATTGGAACCTTGAGAGAATGTAATGAGTATCTTAGAAAAGACTCATCTATGGACTTGTTTGAGCATGCAAAGGGACTAAAATTGGAGCCCAATGGGACGATATATGTTTCTAGTTAGATTGAGTTTATACAAAGATATGAAAACTCATCTGAAGTTGTTAAAATGGCTTGAAGATCTCAAACTGAAAGAAGTATGATAGTCTTTGAAAAGCTAAGATGAAATACATAGATGGAAAATTTGTAATGAAGAATAAATGGGTATATGATTAGTATATCAAAGTTATTTCTCTTGAAAGGATTGCTCTTATGGGGTGTGTGAAGTCGAAGAATTATGAACTTCTAGACTATCCCAACCTCTCGAAGCATTATTTATTCTTAGATACTGAGGTCAACCACCTTCTTTTGTAACAAAGGAGTTAGATGAGATACATTACTAAACACTTATACGTCTTTATGATAATTAAAGTATTCCTCTTTTTGTGATGAGTCTGATGATGACATTTCACGATGTTGAACAAGCTCATAATTGAGTCATGGTATTCAAGGTCATGTATAATACTACATGTCAATCGTTGAACATTGAGTTTTGAGAAATCATGATGAGAATTCTTGAGAATATGTTAGATCCTCGGTACACCCAAATCCTATGGGGATGGTCTAGAGGAATGTCGTGGAGAATGGCTCACAACTTCTTCACAATCAACCCTAATCAAATATGGAAACTCCATTGATCTCATGAGAATTTGATAGATTGAAGAACTAAAGTTAGTTTGATGTTTCTTATTTGAATGCCAAAGAGTTAATGATATTGTAATAATTAATGGTGAGATGATGACCTTACATCACCCATGAACAAGTTATCCAAGTTATACCTCCTAATCATATAGTAGTTCATGAGAGACATGCCCATAATGATTACATTATCAGAGGATACCCTCACTTACCTTCAATTTACAAAGCCCTAGAGACAGATGAGAAAACCCCCTACTTTGCAAATGTACCATTGCATGAAATCCATGACTAAAAAAATCAATTGTATTTGTTCTTTTGTACTAATAAATATTATCTTAATTTCTAGATCGACTAAGAGAGAGAAAATACTTTAACTCTTGAGCAATAAAATCTAACATTCAACTTGTGTGATAATTAGTATTGAACTAGTGCCAATTGATTATACATACAAAGAACTCCAAGAGAAGAAGTTTCTTCTCAAGCAAACACCACCACCCACACTTAACGATAAAGGATCCAAGGTGAGGAAGATGCAAAATCTTGGATCAAGGCTATGGATGATTATTTTTTACCTACCAAAACTACTACTACAAATCAATCCATGACTGCATGCCTTCATCTCACTAGTGAAGCTACGCTTTCGTAGAAATAGTTTTTTTGAGGAGATAAAAAGGTGACAGAAGCTTCCCGAACTTGGGACTAGATCAAGGAAGTTGTGAAAGGCTAACCTTGGAAGGGTACTATTCCAAGTTCCTAAGTCTACACAAACATGCACCACCAATGACAATGTCATAGCAAATTGCAAGGTTCTGGACTCAATCCACCCTTGGATACTCACCTTGAATCAATGAGGCCAATGACTCTTGAAAATGCCCTGATGCAAGCAAAATCCATGGCCAAGAAAATTCTCGGAATGGCCAAAGGAGCCACCCAATGAATAATAAATATGGAAGAGGCTATACAAGTTGTGGTATCAGCACATGCAATGTCAAAGGGAATGGGAAAGCTAATGCCATCACCCAAGGACCAAATGGGCTAGGAAATAGATATTGCTATTGGTGTGGAATGACTAAACACCTAAGGGAAAACTATCCTAATCATTCTCAAAACCCAGGGGAAGAGATCAAGGGAATGGAAACAAAAACCAAGGCTATGGACATGAAAGAGCAACTAGTGCTCAACTAAATACCATAATTAGGCAACTTGAGGAGCGCATGTTAGGTGAAGAGATCAAAAGAGGATCCATCCGTGCTACCCTGGAAAGGAAAGGAGAAAATCACCAATGTTCAGTAATCCAATCTCCAACTACTTACAAGGACACATAATTCAAAATCTAAATTGACTATGGTAGCACTTATACCTTTCTTGCACCAAAAATAGTCAAAATATTGCATCTAGAATATAGGGAAACAAGAAAAATGATAGTAGAATTTTCTAGTGAGAAGGAAATTGCTTCAACTAAAACTATAGGAAAACCTCAATTTGAATTAGACAACCATAAAACTAAAGTAAAATTTGGATCCTACCATTGGGATGCCACAATTGTAAAGAACAGTCAAAGACAAATTAACCTTACGGGACCTAGAAGGGGAAACCATAAAGGCATATGTAAGAACCAAAGTTCCACTAGCCAAGGCAAGCTAGCTCAAGAAAGGATTGAGGAAAGGTTGGCCAATCTATATGATCCTATTGAATAAGATAAAAAAGACTAAAGAAGAAACTCTACCTTGCTAGATAATTGACTTTAAGGATGTCTTTCTAGAAGAACTAACCCAATTGCCTCCAAATCGTAAGGTTGAGCACCATGAGAAGTAGGGACTTTGACATTGGATTACCTACTACTGCTAGTCGATATGATTCCATTATGGTAGTGGTTGATAGACATACTTGATACTAGTCAAAACAACCTATAAGTCATCTAACATTTCTTGGGTCTTTATCAAAGAAATATTTAGGTTACATGGACTACCAAAGAGTGTAACTAGTGTGACTAAGATTGCAAGTTACCTCTATTCACCTCTGAGTTCTAGACTTGCCTATTCCAAGCCATTGGAACACAACTATGCTTGAGTATTATTTATCATTCAAAAATAAATTAATTTAAAAAAATACTCGCTTTTTCAAAAACAATTTATTTTATGTTGGAAGAGTAATTTTTTTAATGGAATGTAAAAAGTTATCATATCTGCACAACTATACATCAGTAAACACGTGTGCTTAGAAAAAATAAATTGTAATAGTTAAACATGATAAAGATCTCACATTTTAAACTAGCCCTAACCATGTTTCAATAATAAGGATATTTGTTAATATTAATTAGATGTTACATGTCAATTTATAAGTGGAAGTACTTAGAAACCCTCCCAAGTCAAGCTTAATTAAAACTATGTTTGTAGTACAAAACAACAACAAGGACTAGGCGAGTGGATAGTCACTTAACAATTAATCACACTTGAGTGATGACACTACAGGGATGGAGGTTACCTTCCATGAAGTTTTTCCTACAAGTGAGCAATTTCTTCTCATGCATAGACAATGGCACCAACGAAGCCTTCTTAGCCCGTTGCCAAGTATACCAAGGGCCCAAGGCCAAGATGTCAAGGTTTATGCATTGGTAGCTACCTTAGTTGCCACCTTAGTCATGAGCGTTAAAGGGATGTCATAATGTAGTGCCCTTGTTTGTGGTCTATTTTTGGGAACCTTGATAAATCAAAAAATCTTTTTCTTTTTTTTTAAATGAAAAGAGTGTATGGTTTCAAAAATAGAGTCCCCTCTCTTGATTGCTATTTAAATAAGGGTGGGGTGTCACGAAAAGAAAAACTCCTACCAAAGACTCCACTCTGCTAATTGCGACTAAGCTACCCTCTCTGTCTCTTTCTTCTACAATCATGTGGAAGCCATGCCGAAATCCTCCGAGCTCTTCCCTCTCTTCTTCACACAGGTAAACCAATTGTAAATAGAGTGCCCCATAAACCTAAGCAATGGCTATCTAAATATCAAACTAGAATAAAATTGATGTAAAAATTATATTTTAGCACTCTCGAAGGCATATGAAATTTTTACAAGTTGCCCCAAGAATTTCTGCCGTCTTTTTAGCATATGCAAATGCCTTCACATATCAATTTTAGTCTTTATAATCTCTGCAAAGTGAGCATAAAACACCATGTAAAATCCTCCAACATTGAGAAATTCATCCAAAGCTGAGAGTAATCCAAGAGCCTTCTAGTATGAACTAGTCACTCTACAAACTAATATTTAAAAATTACAAAAGGTTTCTATGACAAAATAGATGCCATGCATCTTCTAGGTAATGAAAAGATATGGGAAACTATGTTGATTAGGTTGAATCATTTTTTAAAAATCAACACAGATGAGTTTCACCATAAACAACCTCTTGGAGCATCAGGATTGATAGCACAACAATAGACATCACTATCTTGACAAATCATCAAGTCTCTCTCTCTTTTTGTTTTTATGTTTAGAGACACAAGCATCCCACTACTTAAAAACAAGTTGAGCATGAGCTTAAGCAAATGCCATACTAGATCCAAGCAGACCCCTTATGTAAAACCCTTGCTTCTAATAACAAACAAGTTGCTAGTGTGCTTGAGCAATCCCTCTCCTTAAGCAACCCATGTGCTTGTATACATCAAAACCATGTACTAGTTTACTTTAGTGGCTAATATTTGCCAATTGACTAAAATTTCATATATCTATTTTTTAAAAATTAAAAGTTGAGTAGGTTGAGTTATAACTTTGAGATTTTTTATTTGCTCACATTTCTATGGTATATTGAGGTTACGAAGGCTCTTTCACCATTCGTGTGAAAGAAAAATTCAAAGGAATAGATTGAATTCACCCTAATGTTGATAAGTTTTGAGTTATTGAAAGATTTGTCACATTTTCTTCAGTTCAACTGGGGGTATGGGGGGGTAAAGAGGGAGGGGGTGGGTGGGGGGTAGAGAGGAGGATGAGTGGGGGGGTTAGATATGATGTTGGGGGGGAGGGGTGGAATCATGGGATGGTGAGGATGGATGCATGGAAATGAGAGGATGGGATGGATTCAAAATAGTGAATCCATAATAGTGTCCCAAGGGAGTTTACTGTGGACAACATTGGGATTAATTCAATTAGGAGGGGGGTGTGTGTGTGTGTGCATGCACGCGCACGTGCGTGTGTGTGCTTACAAAAGCATAAAAGGTGTTTGATGAGGTTTCAACAATGAATGTATCCAAGCCTATCAATCTCAATCCAATTTATAGAAAAACTTAGCAAACATATCAAAGACAATTGAAAAGAGGAGATATATGGGGAAAAATCCAGAGAAATCACGAAGTGTTGCCTCATTATAGGAATGGAGGGAGTGGCCAAGAAAGCATAGGGGTATAGGTCACAATGTCAATGTATCTTTTCTAGAACAAGCCATCTCATAGTTCTTGTGGCATATCACAATATCAATGTACCTTTGAGAAAGAGCACATCCTTTCAAATATATGTGCACATCCTTGCACCAAATTCAATTCCATATATGACAATTCAATACATCGAGAAGAGAAAAACCTTTTAATGATCATTTCTAAAGGACAAGATGCAAGCTAATTAATGATAATCCCAAAACATTTCCCTTCTATTGCACAAAAGAAAAGAGTGAACATGCAAGGCAAGTTAGATATAGTAGCAACACTTGCAAGTGGAGAGAAGTCATCAAGTTGTGATGAGGATATTTTAAGAATTGATGAAGAAGGGTAATAACACATTAGTTTGTGTGATGACTTTGAGAAAGTATTATGAAATGATCTCCTTTTGTTTTATAGTGTGGGTGCATGATACTCTTGTATGGATGTTTTCAATGTATTAAATGCAATCCCTAATGAGTGGTGGATTTTGCCTCTGGAAGGTGCTCAAAAATTGCCAAAAAATTTGGATTTCAAGGGAAAAATAAACTACATCAAAGGCGGCATAGGCAATTGGGTCAATTTTAAGCAGCAAGCAGTCGATAGGTTCCAAAAGTGCTTTAAAGACCCACCGAGCGACGGTTGGGGTAATTTCCATAATTTCTCAAGATGTTGGATGAGACTTCAGGAGATGCTCGACAGTGGGGGACTTTCAGATGGACGTGCCAGATTTTTCAGATCGCGAATCGGAGGCCGAACAATCGAATGGGGGTGCCCGGGGCCAATGCCCGAGGCCAAAGACCAAAGGAGTTAAGTGTAAAAGGGACTTGCAAGGCCAATGGGGCTGACCCTTGGGATCTCCCACCCCCAATTCTCATGCGATAGGGGAGGGGGGAAATTTTTTTCATGAAAAAAAGAGGCGCCTTGCTGCACAACAAATCCATGGAGGGAGACGGAGAGGGGTAATGCCACCTCAATGTACCCATACAAACTTATTGCAGTAATGATTTACATCCTTCCTTCGCTTCCAATTGCCGCTTCCAGCCCGTGAAATGACTACCTGAATCAGAAGATCTTATTTTAGTCTTTCTCTCTCCTCCCTCTCTCTCCCCTAAGAGGAAATTCATGTGGAAGAGCCTGATTGATGAACGCTCATCCAGCACTGTATTGGATTGCTTCAGAATCGAGTGGGGCTGAAGATGGATGATTGGAGAAGGCTGAGCATCAATGTTGGACTATTTTGTTGTCCCAAATCAAATTTTAAAAAAAACCCGTAACACGCACATAAGCGGTATATCTCATTTTTACAAAGAAAAATTGTTTCTTTTTTAGTTTGATAGTCTACATGAAATTCATATGGAACAAAAATTTGTTTGAATCTTATTTGCATTATGATTGAGAGTTGTGCATAAAAGAAATGGAGATCCGTAATGATAAATAGTCGCAAAAATTAAATTATAACCCGAAAAGCATCTTTTTAGAGTAAAAATGAAGATTTTGTTGGTTTTGGGTGCGGAAAAGAGATGCGCATGGAATCAAATTCTAATAAAAAATATCTTTCAGCTATCATAATCAGTCACTAATCATAGAAACACAATATTAGTGAGTTTGGGAATCTCCCAATTCCCATTTTTTGAATACTAAAAAGGTGGCACCCGGATAACATGCCTAGAAGTTTCTCAAAACCATATGATGTGACCTATCATTGACAAGCGCTTGAAAAATGGAATCTATTGAGCTATAGAGCACTTGATTTGGAGTTATAGTGTTCAAGTTATGACAAATCCAAAGATTTGACCACGTGTCCCAAACTTATGGGAAATTCCCATATTCTCCAATATGGTGTTTAGATAAGAAAATAACCTATTTTCATATATATAAATAAATATGAAAAAATAGCTAAAAAGGGAAATATTTGGATTTTTGTCATAAAAATCTAAAAAATTATGATTCATGGTTGTGGCTGCATAACAAAGCTGAGGCATGAAGTTTGGCTTCAGTTTGGCTTTGTTTATGTGACATAGTTCCTAGGTTTTTCTGTTTTATGAGAAAAATACATACGAAATAGAACCCTACACCTATGCAATGCAGCACAACCTAAACGTTAGAGGGAAAGGGTGATGTTAAGAGATTAAGAGGCTGAGAAGGTGTGAATCTTTGAAATATTTGACTGTGCATTTCATTTAGAATTGCAATATTTTAGTTTACGAGGCTAGTAGCACGAGAAATCGGTGCTAGTCTCCATATATCGAAGCATATGTTTAGTGAAGATCATGAAAGGGCTATTTTTACACATCACAAAATGCTGATTCGATAAATGTTAGTTGTGCACTAGGATCATATGCACTATGCATGATGCATGACATGGTATCAATCTTGGACTGCATAGCAATTGTCTTCCTACTAGGACATGACATATACGTGGAGCGAAAATGAGCCTTTGTTGTAGGTTAGTTATACGGTTTCCTTGGCACTATTTGGTGAGGATCTATATATTCCTGGATCATACAAAACAAGAAAAGAGTGGAGTTTGTATGTTATGTTTTATGTATTAGGTAGCGCATCTTGGGGCCAATCCCCTTGATGTAGGAGAGCTACAATGGAGCCGCGACAGTCAGTCGAGAGGTACTTCCCTATGTTTGTGCTATGAGGTGTTATACCTGTATGTTATGGGATCTCCCTCTAAGGAGTAGGGGGAGGTAAATGTTGGACTGTGTCCTACTATAGATGCAAGATCGATATTAGATTTTAGTGTAGTGTGTCCCTAAATACATAGGCCACTTGTAATTGTGACTCTATCTCCTCCGCTTGTGTAATGGCAATATCTATATTAGTGAGAGGAATGGTACTCAACTGTAATTGGATGTTGAAATCCAATCCATATAGGAAGTACTGAGTTGGGCAGTAGGTGGAATGGGAATAGAGACTTGCAATTTTTGGAACACCTCCTTCAATTCCTTGGCATAAGCTTAAGCATTCTCATGAGGCTCTTGATGTGTTACATTCAAAACATGCATCCAATATTGACCACCTCTCTAAGGGGCAAACTCTCTTTGGAAAGTCCACATAAAATAGATCTATGGTAGTTATGGTCCCAAGCCATGATACCACACCGCAGCTCTTCCTTTCAAATTCATATTAAAGGACATCAGAAGATCTCCTTAGTCTTGGATCCGGTAATTAAACATTAACTTTTGGAACTCACCAATATGGAGTTCCGCATCCTCCTTTGCTAACCCATTAAAAATGGGTAGGGAAAAACCAAGTGCTAGCAAATCCACCATTCCTACATGTATCACAATTGGTTGTGCCATCATAATGATCGGGTTTACTGTAAGGGTTTGTATTAGGGGGTTACACTCCCACTCGGAGTAGACCAACTTTTCTGGAAAAGGGGAACGCTAGAGCTTCCTCCTTCCCTTGAGTGACGAACTAACTAGGATATTAATTGGGTCAATAAGGCCTCTAATTCTTAATGATATCAAACTGCTGCACTTAGGAGAATACCTCCTAAGGATCTTTGCTATCCCTTTAGCCCTTTTAGCTATTTCTTACGTTGAATCTTGACTTGATGGTTTCTATCATGATATATTGGATCTATCTCAACATTTTTTGGCATACGCTAACTAAACTAGATCCCTATTAGCCAAGGTTTGAAAATGCTACTTATTAGCAGCTCTCGACAAATGCACCACCTCTCGCAACCAAAAATGGACCCAATATTGGCTCTAAGACTATAGTTGGCAGGCTCCTACACTCTCCAAACAAGCCCATGGGCTCATGGCCAAGAGTGTCTGGATGTTATGAAATGATTTATCTATTGAATGTGTTTGTAGACATGAGTTTCAAACTGTAGTCCAATGTACTACCCATCTCGACTCCAAGTAGAGGGAGTATCCCATACATATAGGTGACCCATACAAGTTATGCACACAAATAGAGCACCCACCCCCCCACCAAACTGATTTGTTGTGGTTCCACTTTTACAACTTTGGGGCTACTTTTGTGATTTAAACAACTCCCATGCACTAAGCTTGCAACCCAAACTAGTAAGGAATATGCTAGTACTTAGACCATTAGAGTGGGCAAGAGGAACCAAAATTGAAGCAGTTAATGAAAGCCAGAAAGGAGTAAGGGAACTCAAAGTCAAGATACTACATTGAAGTACTTGTATTAAGGTTTTCCAACTCAAGAACCTTGTGTGTCTCTAGTTGCACTCATGACCTTAGGTCTCTTGCATATCATCCTCACTTAAGTTAGTTTATCAAAGGCATTAGGCTAATGTATAATAATGCACATTTACCAATCATTTTAGATCACATGCAAAAGACATTTGTAGATATGAGCACTCTCTCGTGAAGTTAGAAAACCTAGGGCATCATTGTAATCCATTCACACATTAAGGATTTGCACTAAGACATTTTACTGCTTTAAGCATTGAGTAGAGTAACTGATCAGTTCTCTTCAAGGTTCTACACCCTAAGGAATTCTCCTTTGTGGGGACGAGACGAGCTCTCATTCCACCTATGGAAACTATTAACTTGCAATTCACTAGAAGTCAACACCTTATTACTTGTAAGGAATGGTTATATAGAATCAACCAATAAGACCCTAGTCAACATACTAATAGAGATAGTTTTAAGATTGCAACTGAAGAGGGATAACAAGTTAATGGTAGCTTAATGGACATAGTAGACCTCATACACAACAACCACATTCAAACCTCTTTCAGACAAATCTATGGCACTGACTCTATTATACCCATACAAATTTTAATCCCCAAACTATGCATTCCAGTACAAGAATGTGGGGGGGGGGGGGGGGAAGGCCTGGACCAAAAGTGACTTATTGAGTTAGAATGGTTGATTGAGATTCAACTTTTAGCCACCCATGCACTCATTGTAGAGAAAGCTTAGTTTGGCAAACATGTACAACAAAGATCATTTGATTTAAGGAGACCCAGTTCTCCTCTACTCCTCATGGAACATAAGCAAGAGTTAAAATTTAGAGGACTAGGACCCTACTAAGTTGGTGCAATTACCAAAAATTTGGAACTTAAAAGCCTTGACAGGGAAAGGATTAGGCCACTTTAACAATAGCCACAACAAGAAATATCATCCCCCAAGACACTTTAAATATGAAAACCCTTAGGACCATCCCAATGGCATTGAAAACCAATGCATATATTTGAATCCCTTGCACATGAAACGACTCGGGAGTAGAATATCATAGTAAGAGTAGTCACGATAAGTAGCTTAGAAGAGATGGTTATACCACTAGCCTATCTTTGACTCAAACTAATGAAGCCCTAGCAAATGCTCTCATTGATGAAGATTAGGATTTCAATACCTTGTCATACAAATTTGGTGACAAAGTGGGCCAACCTTCACTTGTGCCCCCAACACTAGATTGAATCCATATGGAGGTCTCCCTTATTTGCATTTTAACCATCCAAGTACGAGAATGTTGTTGGGGGTAAAGGCACATGTGCCTAGCCGCTCATGTATTAGTACATCAATAGTACCCGCATACCTATACACTACAAGTGGCAGGCGGCCATCATTATCATTTCATTCTTTATTCTTTCAATGACATTTGAATAAAGGAAAGGCTAGTCACATATTGTGACTATTGGAGTTTCCACACATTCTCTCTCTCTCTCTCTCTCTCTCTCTCTCTCTCTCTCTCTCTCTCTCTCTCTCTCTCTCAACCATGGCTCTTGCTTCCACTCACGTGCTTCCACTCTGGGCTCACTCCCTTCAACTAGTATCAAAGCCAGCCATTTGAGGAGCTTCTTCATACTTTGCTTTAGTTTGAATTCAAGGCTTCAACTCAAGGTCTCATGGCAGCCATTGTTTCTTTCTCTCGAGATATGCATTGAGTCTTTTCTTCTTCGAACTTGTTCTAGCTTTCTCCACACTTGTTGAGGAGATTCCCAAGGCTTAACTAAGCCTTGTTGAGTGCTTATTGAGTTGAGGAGCAGCCATTTTATCCATTTTGACTAGATACAGAGCATGCTATAGGGACAACTATGGCAGCTTGATAGCACTGTCATATTTTGGTCATAACGTCTTCTGTATATGATAACGGATTTAGGAGTTCTATAGCTATAAATAAAGAGCGCGACGAAATCTACAAATCTAGGCACTTGTACAATTGATTTTATGTGGTTTTTTATTCTCTATTTCACATAGAACAAAATTAATCTGGTTTGGATAATAAAGAATAAATTTCATAATGCATGTTTAATGCTTCATGGATACTATTTTGGTGCCTAGATGGTATGGTTATGCTTTTGGACTGATTTGAGGACACATTTGGCTTAATTTTCTTAGATATTTCATTATTGTAATAATATGACTGAATGTCATTTATCTAGGAAAATCATATGCCTCTTGTCACACACTTTATGTTCTTAAGGCTTGATATTGATGCCCAAATGTTCACTTGACACTTGGGGATGCTTGACACACATCTTAGAATTCTTTTGGGATTTTCTTGAGCTTGCATTCACTTAATTTTGACTATCATATCCATGTTGTTGAAAGTGGACAGCAAGCAATTGTGTGATAAAGATTATGCTCATTATGCTTTGAAGCTACTCAGGTACCACATATTGGATGTGCCAACACTTTGGTTGTCATGTATGCCTATGGATATGTTTATGACATGCTCCTAAGCTAAGATTGGAGCTTGGATGCTTTGACAATAGCTATCATTCTTGTCCTTGGATGCTCCTACAATTAGTCCTTACGTTGGTTGCTTAGCTAGATTTGGACCTTAGATGGATGTAAAGATGGATTTTCTACATGGGGTCTTGCCTAATGAGATCTATATGCAACAACCTAAGGGCTTTGAAGAAAAAGGAAAGAAAAACCTAGTGCGCAAGTTGAGAAAGAGCCTTTATGGCCTTAAGCAAGTACCTAGGGAATGGTACCACAAGTTTGATGCTTTTATGCATTCATAGGAATATAACCGTAGTGCTATGGATCCGTATTTATACATGAAGAAGGCTCGCGATGGCAGCCTTATGATTTTGGTAATCTATGTGGATAATATGCTTATTGCTGGGAGAGCTCATGATGAGTTGGATGCCTTGAAAACTTAGCTTAAGAAGAGGTTTAAGATGAGGGACATGGGACAAGCCTCGCAAATTCTTGGGATGCGCATCACAGGTGATTTCTCTAAGGTGCTCCTTTATCTGTTACACATAAGGAGTGTATCTAGAAAGTCCTTGAGCGATTTCATATGTAGGATAGTAAGCCTATTGGCTATCCTCTACCTTCTCATGTGAAGGTTGGTTAGGCTGATTACCTACAGAGAGTGATGAGTAGAAGGCCTAGATGACCAATATCCCTTATGCCTCTACCATGGGTAGTTTGATGTATGCCATGATAGCCACTCGTCCCAACATAACATTTGTAGTGGGAGTTGTGGCACACTATATGGCTACACCTGACAGATGGCTTTAGGATACCGTCAAGGGTATCATGAGGTACCTGAAGGGCACAATAGCTATGTACATATGTTATGGTGGCAAGGGTACAAGAGTCGTGGGTCATACTAACTCTAATTATGCAGGACATGCAGATAGTAGAAAGTCCATCTCTAGCTATGTTCTCACCTTTGATGGAGGTGTTGTTTCTTGGATGCCCAGGGTGCAGAAATGCATAGCTCTCTGTATTACTGAGATCGAGTATGTTGCAACCACTAAAGCTTGCAAGGAGGCTCTCTAGTTAGGTCATCTAGTGGTAGACCTTGGTATTACCAATATGGTCCCTACACTACATTCGGAGTCTATGAGTGCTATCTAGTTAGCCACATTCTTCTATGTGAAGATAAATTACATTGAGATGCATTACCACTTCATCAGAGAAGTCATTGAGGACAAGCCTGTTGACCTTGTCAAGATCTCAATCAACCAAAATCCTGTAGATTTGCTTAGAAAAGTCTCTTAGCAGAGCCTTTTGACTTCCTTAAGAAGTTGATGGGTGTTGGATGAGATGATGTCTTTCCTCATCATATTGTACTTATGTACATTTGTACTTTGTCACTTTTTTCTTATTCTCTCCTCACTAGGGGCACATTCTTCTTTAAGTGGGAGCTTGTTGGGGGGTAAAGGCACCTGTGCCTAGCCACTCGTGTATTACTACATTGACAGTACTAGCATACCTAAACACTGCAAGTAGTGGACACCCATCACTATCACTTTATTTTTTTATTCTTTTAGTGACATTTGAATAAAGGAAAGGCTAGTCACACATTGTGACTGTTGGAGTTCTCACATCCTCTCTCTCTCTCTCTCTCTCTCTCTCTCTCTCTCTCTCTCTCTCTCTCTCTCTCTCTCTCTCTCTCTCTCTCTCTCTCTCTCTCTCTCTCTCTCTCTCTCTCTCTCTCTCTCTCTCTCCTTCCACCATAGCTCTTGATTTCACTCGCATGCTTCCACTCTAGGCTCACTCCCTTCAAAGGTGAGGCATCATATCTATCTTATACATGTATGAAATGGTATGAACATATAGTTAGGGTGCTAGAGTCTTATAAACAAGTAGGGTATACTTTGCTATGGTATGCGTATGAAAGGATTTTTGAACTTTCAAAGTTTTGTTGAGGGAAAGGAATAATATAAAAGTAGGCCTATGTGCCAAAAACCCAACTCACACAAGGTCTAAGTTGAAGATCTCTTCAAGGGAATGAATAGATTAGGTATTGTTGAAGACTATAGTATACTTTTTTAAATGACCTATAGATAGAGGGAGTTCACGAGTCCACACTTGGGGAAAAAAAGAATCTCATTAAAGAGTGTGATGCGAGTTCCACTAAGCTAGGGAGTAGTAATCAATTTATGAGTCCACTCACTAAGGTGATCAACATAGCACTAGGACTTTCCATGTAAGCACCACCTATCCTAGGTATTGTCACACTATCAAGAAACTTTATGACTTTACGGAAAACAATACAAGAATAATCTCACACGAAGGAGACAAGAGAAAAAACTAGGGAAAATGGAAAATAACATAGGGAAGAGGAAAATTGAAGCCAATTGTCTAGAAAGAGCAAAGTAGCCCAAGTAAAAGAAAAGAAATACATGGGAGAGAGAAAGGAGAGCTTAGGAAGTGATAAAAGACCATCCACCATAGATTATGGTGGAGATATCCCAAAAGAGTAGGTAATAGTCAATGTTACCAAAAGAAGTTCTAAAAAGGAATTGAAGAAATTGGAAGGCAAGATGTGGAAGCACACAAAGGACTTTGAGAGAAATCTCTTGCGGTCATATGATAAAGTTAGATAATATAACAAATAGATCAAACTCTTCCACAACAAGTAGAGATAGTGATAACAGAGAGAGACAAAGGTAGCTCTACTAAGAGAAGGAACATATAGTTGAGAGCACATCAACTATCGATGACCAAGGAATCCTCTAGTAGTTAATGATATAAACACAAAATTTGCAACCTAAAATCATTGAGTTGGAGAAGATAAGTACCATAGAGGAAGTCACTACAACATCAAGGAGACAAGAAATTGCCTAGTGAATTTGCTTCAGGCCCATAGGAGTGCACTTTAATACCAAGCACAACAGGCAACCTAAATGCCCTAGAATTGTAGACTATTGAGACAAGTTTGACTGAAGCTATCAACTTGATAGGAAATGAAGTTAAGAGACCTATGGAGATTCACTAATAAAGTTGACCCTTAAATTAATGACCTCACTAAATAGGTAAAGTTAGCTTAAGAAAAATTTTGAAATTTACAAATATGTGATCACACAACAATAGTAGCTCTATAGAAATGTCATTAAGATAGTTTCCACCTCTAGTATCAAGGATGTGTTAAGGATACAATTGGGCTTGGTTATCATAGGATTAAGAAATCCAAATTTGGGTCAAGCACTTGATCTTTCAACCCCAACTCTAATGAAAGAAGCTTTCATGCACCCTTTGAGGAGCATAAGCTATGAACCTCCTTAGGGCTGGTGGGTGGGGTCATGGCCATACTCCTACTTTCTCAAGATTAGTGGCAATGCCAACCGCACTCAGAACATGACCCAACAATAAGCCATAAGGAATCCCGAATACACACTTTGGAGGATTTAACACTATGCAGTACTTATGACAACGATCAAAGCACTTACATAGAACAATGAGTTGTCTATCACAGATTGTGGTGGCTGCTTTCAAATCATCTATAAAAGCCTTAAGTTCTTCAAGGGAGATATCAATTAACATCTTGTCAATCATTCTTTGCCAAGACCTAGGAGCATTGCATAGACCAAAAGCCATGACATGGTATGCAAAGGTGCCAAAGAGTGTAATGAATGTCATTTTCAACTTATCCTTCTCAGCTATGGCCATCTTATTATAGCCTGCAAAGCAATCCATGAAGGAGTATATTTCTTGCCTTGCCAATCGATCTAAGCATCCATATTTAGATCAATGTCACCACCAAGGAAAAGTGATTTGGTGGAGTAAGGGTTATCACATTACTAAGTGGCAAGACAAATCTTTCACAAAGGACATTCAAGTCTACTGCCATCATTGTCATCGGGTTCTTACTAGCGTCCCCATCGAGTTTAGTGAGGAAGGAGGGGATTGTACCTATCTAGGTTAGAATTTGACTATCAGTATGAGTAGCTTGATTGTTATGGTAGGTTACATCAATGAAGCCTTGGTTCATACATTATATTTCGTTGGAGCTTCTCGGGGACTTGCTAAATATGCATGTTGGGGTTGTCATAAAAGACCCTCATCGAGTAGTTTTGAATATGGGAGTGTATTTAGACATTGCTTTTACTAATAACATAGCAGAATACAAGGTTTTACTTATGGGACTAAATTTAGCCAGATGTGGTGGTATTCACCAATTTATTGGTGAAAGGTGACTCACAGTTAGTGATCAACCAATTGAATGGGACCTATAGTGTGAGGGATTCCATTCTAAGGATATACCATTGTGTAGCCTTGGACATTCTTGAGATCTTTGAGGCAGTAACTTGCTAGCTGATTTTCCATCAATGGAATCACTTTGCAAACTCTCTAGCTAATTATGTCTTTCTTGAAGATGTATTTACCAACTATGGTCCTGAGGGGATTTTACAATTGCCTCTTGATATCATCCCAGGGCTACTACGGGGACTACTTGCTGGCATGTCCTATTTTGCCGGCCGATGGTTAGTATGGATTATGAGCCAAGTAGTGATTGAGTGCGTGTGAGAAGCGAGCTTTTGGAGTGAGCTTTTTTTGGCAACCTCAAGTTTTATTCCACATAGTCCACTTGGTCCTCTTTTTCTTTTGGGCATATATCAAGCACTAATGCTGCTCCTTCATTGCCGCTGCCACCACCACCACCACCACATCTTACTCTCCCCCTCCTCATTAGAGCCACAACCAATTCTCCTCTCCACCGATAACTCACTTCCCTTCAATAACATTACCACCACTAGCACTGCCACTACACCACCACATCTTACTCTTCTCCTCCTCATCCAAAACCACAATCATTCTCCTCTCTCTCTCTCTCTCTCTCTCTCTCTCTCTCTCTCTCTCTCTCTCTCTCTCTCTCTCTCTCTCTCTCTCTCTCTCTCTCTCTCTCTCTCATATCTTGGAGACCCAAACATGCATCTCCCTCTCCTCCTCCCCCTCAATAACACCCTCTCTCTCTCTCTCTCTCTCTCTCTCTCTCTCTCTCTCTCTCTCATATCTTGGAGACCCAAACATGCATCTCCCTCTCCTCCTCCCCCTCAATAACACCCTCTCTCTCTCTCTCTCTCTCTCTCTCTCTCTCTCTCTCTCTCTCTCTCTCTCTCTCTAACAACACATTAGTAGTTCTCTCTCCTTTATTGCTTTACATCACTACATTAAGCTTGTATGATTATTTTTTACAGTAAAAGCCTTTTATACCTATGTACGAAAGCAAAACCTAAGTGGTAGAGGAAAAAGAGCTAAAAAGGGATAATTTTAGAATAATTTTTTATTTCATTACATATTATGGCAATAGGCTTTCATTTATTTAAGTTTGACAAGAAATAGCAGCATGGGTTAGCCCGATATTGTCCCTTTGCAACACAACGTAACGTTAGAGAAAAGAAATCATGGAAATGCTATTTTTGCATAACACTTGGTTGATTTATAGTTAAAATTGTTTGAGCACAATGAGTCATACACATTGCATTTGCATGTAAGCATGGTATCAAAAGGAAAACTCCAATGCATAGCACCTGTATGCCTAATTGTGAGGGTATGAGGTTTCTTTGTTGTAGGGTAGCACGGTGATCTTTGGGGAGATGTTATGTGAGGCTGAAATATTCCTAGATCGTTACATACATCATGAGAGGATTTTGTCATGTTGTTCTTTATGTTTGAGATGATGTATCCTGGGGCCAATCCATGGGGTGTAGGAGAGCCGTAGAATCACATTATACTGCATGAATTTACTACAAAAGCTACAAAAAAATTTTCTAAATCCACAAATGCATTTACAAGTTAGTGAACTACTATATGTAAAGCAAATGAACATATTTATTGCAAACATTAAATATCAATCTAGCTCCATTGCAGGAGCGTGAAGTGCGTGTTCTCTAACAAACTCCTAGACTCCCCCGTGAAAACTTACTGGCTCACTCAAACATGGAAGCATGTATTTCAAGAGGATGATATTCAAGGGATTTTCCTCAGTCAAACAGGGAAGCATCTATTTGAAGAGGATAATATCCATGGGATTTCTTGAAATGTAAATGGATATGTAAAGGAGTCATGTGGGTTACATTGCATCTTCTTTATGCTATCATCCACAAATAGTATCATTGTAGGACTAAAGTATGGCCAATAAATATCATCAAAACATTTTAGAGAAGACTTGGCTGTCCGAAATGCTTATGTGATGGTACATGCTTCTACTTTTGGCCTACACTTGGATAGAATGCATAGCCAAGTGATGGTTGGTCCAAAGGCTAAAATATGGACACATGCTTCACATGTAGTTGAAAAGAGAAAGGTCACTGATAGTGAAATGTCTCATGCAGGGCAAGACATTCATTACATAACTGGTTGGGAATCACCGGTAGATGCATATTCAGTGTAAGCATATTTAGCAAAGGTACAAAACATGGATGTACTTGTGGAAGAAAAATGAAAAAGAGATGAAGATATTGCAGGGACATCTAAAAGAATGACAAGAAGAAGTGTGGATCAGCCTAAAGCTGCAAATCAGCCACCTCCCGAGTATGTTATGGAAGAGGTCAGTCAAAAGCAAAAACAGGATAACAAACAAGAGGGCAAAAAGAAGGGCAAGCAGCCAGGATATAAGTTGCAATCTAACATTGAGACAGCCACAGATCTTAAGAAGGTTCTTGAAGAACGAATCTTAAACAGTCGGGTGGAATTTACCTTGGGAGAGGTTCTTGGCATTGCCAAGCGAGAATTTCATGATGAGATCATTGACATAATTAAAAGGAAGCGTCAGTTTCTTGGTGATATCACTAGTGCATTGCTGCAATTTGAAGAGGAAACTGGTTTGTTGGGTATTCAAGCTGAATATGAACATGAAGTAAGTACTGGATTATCTATCCAGGATGCTACTAATCAGTGGATAGCATGTGGAAAAGAGAAGAAAGTGGCTGAAAATGCATTGTCTTGTAGCAATATGCATGGTGGATTAAGGCAAATGCAACACTATGGAGAAGAGACTCTAGGATTTATTCCTCGAAGTCACTACACAAGAAATCATTGGGCTAGAGCTACCACAGAAATTATAGTGAAAATAGGGGAGCGTGAAACTCCTTGTGTTGCTTTACTTGACCATGGGTTTGAGATAAATGTCATTGAGCGAGTATTGTATGAAAATGGCGCATGGCCTGTGGACACTGATCATGGTTGGCGTATGAGGGCTGCAAATAATTCTTCAGGGGAGCTCTATGATGTATGTCCTAATGTAAAAGTGACAATTGGTGATGTACAGGAAGAGCAACACTTCTTTGTGCAAGATAATTCCTCATATGGAGTGATTTTGGGACAGCCCTATATTATAGGTGTGCATATGGAAACAAAGGTGCTTGATGATGGTTCTGCTTATGCAAGAGTCAAAAGCAAGGATGGGAGAAAAACAGTCCAATTTCTTACTGTTTGTGTTAATCATCCTAGAAATCATGATACGCTTTGAGAGTCTCCTTTGGTTCCACATGCAAGGGAATTAAAAGACCTGGATTTTCACTAAGCACTGTTGTAATGCGGGGCTACAGTAGTGCTGTTCAGAGGGTGTACTCGCCTCTTGATGAAATGAAGCATGTATTTACTATTGGTAATTCTCAGTTTACAACAAACAGTTCATGTTGGTTTAAGCCTATGGAAGCTATGTGTAGGGCTGAATGCATATCTATGAAACAGGCTATTAAGAAACTGAGATCATTGGGGCTGTTAGCTGAAAATGATGGCATTTCAAGCATCTTTTATGGGGTTGAACATTACTAACACTATGGCTGAAATTTCAGCAACTATACATGCAGAAAATGAGGCTGAAAACAGAGTGTTGTCAGTATATTCTTTGGATATGTATGATGTTATAGCATTATTTGTTCAGCAGGAAGGATTACAATGGGCTGAAGCACTTGTGGAGACAAAGTATAAGACAATTGACAAAAAGGTGAAACCAATTGCTTTGCCACTTCCACCAGAGAGTGAGGGTATATATGAAAAAGTGTCAAGGCAGCCAAGCTTACGGGATCCTAAAGATATAGGTCATCAGTTTACATCTAAAACGTTACAGGAATTGAAAGTTTGTGCAGAAGGGTTTCTTTTGCCTACTGAGAGAAACTGTTTTATGCATATGTTGGCTAGACATGGGAAGGCATTTGCATTTCCACCAAGTGAAATAGGTTGTGTGGATCCAAATGTTGTCTCTCCTATGGTCATATTTACTGTGCCACATGTACCATGGAACTTGAGGCCTATTCTAGTGCCTAAAGCTTACTTGCCAAAGCTGATGGATTTGCTAAATGAAAAGATTCGCATGAAGATATTGGAGCCTTCTTTAGCCCCGTACTCAAATCGTTGGTTTACTGTGTCCAAAAAGAATAGGGCTTTGAGATTTATTCAAGACATGCAGTTGGTCAATAAAGTGACCATAAGAAATGTGGGTGCATGTCCTGTGGTTGATGAATTTGTAGAGGCTTTTGCAGGCAGAGCAATCTATTCTTTGGGTGATCTTTACTCGGGGTATGATCAGTTTCAGCTTGCAATTGAAAGCAAGGATATCACAACCATGAAGACTTAAAAGATGGATACTATGGAAACATGCTAAAAAGAAACAGGGCATGCCATTGCGAGTTTTGGGTGACAAAGCTTCACAAGTAAAAGTAATGCAAGAATTTCATGAAAGCTTGTGGGCTGGTCATAGAGGTGTTTGGGGTACTTTACAAAAATCAAAGAAAGATATTGGTGGCAGGGTATGTACAAGGATGTTGCTCACTTTGTGGAAACATGTACAACATGTCAAATGTATTCAGCTGTGAGACATTGGGATGGATTGCAACCCACATATCCATTGTCTCTTCATTTTAAGTGGGTGGTAGATTTGGTCACAATGCCTCCAGGTCTTTGGCAAATGAGGTATCTTGTGCTTGCTCGTGAAGACTTGACTAATCAAGTGGAAGGGAGAGCTCTACGTACTAAGACGACACATGCCGTATGTACTTTTCTCTTAGAAGAGATCTTTTGTCGATATGGCTATGTGGAAAAAATTATAGCAGATAGGGGTGAGTCGGATGTAGATGAAGCTCATGATTTCTTTGCACGGTTGGGGATAAAGCTTACTTTAACTTCAGCCTATAACCCTGAAGGAAATGGAAAAAGTGAAAGAGGTCATGCACCTATTGTGAAGGCATTGGCAAAAGCATGTGGAGAGAAGATAAAAGAGTGGCCACGATTGCTCCCTTATGCTTTGTGGGCTCACAGAACAATTCATAGTGCTGTTACAGGATATATGCCTGCAGAATTGATGTATGGTCAAAAATCTATCATGCCGATAGAAGAGATGACAGTCACATGGAGTGTGTTACCTTGGGAGGAGGAGTTGAATCGAGAGGAATTGTTGGCCTTACGCATTAGACAGTTGGAAAGAAAATCAGAAGACATAGAGACAGCAACTACAAAGTTAAGGGCAGCAAGGATACAAAACAAGAAACGATTTGACAAAAGACATAGACTGAGACCAAGAACCATACAAGATGGGGGTTGGGTATTGGTTTATGATAGTAGTTTAGATAACTAGCATAGTGCCACGCGTAAAGTTTCCAAAAGATGATTTGGACCCTATGTGGTAAGATAAGTGTTTGATAATGCTACTTATGCATTAAATTAGCTGGATGGGACAGCCATAAAACTTCCGATAGCAGGGAAAAGAATCAAATTATTCAAAAGGCGGGAATCTACTGCCTATGAGTTGCCAGAATTGGAAGAAAATAGTGGCCATGATACATGGGCTAGCCAGGAAGATATGGAAGATGAAGAAGTAAAGGGTATGGTTGCAGAGGATGAGGAGGACTCAGAATCCGGTGACAACTAGGATTTTGGCACATACCAAAGGATGTGCAGGTTCAGAGGGGGTGGATGTCATGATGTTATGAGGACACAGTGTGAAAAAGTATGGAATGCATCATCATCCGACTTCTCTATTGATCTAGAGAGTCAATGTGATCTGAGCCATTAGTACTAGTGCAAGTTGCATGGATTATCTAAAAATACTAGATTTTTGAATAATTTTAGTCTATTTTTTATATTATTTATTATAAAAATCCGAAAATTTTAAAAAAAGCTTCTAGATTAGGATGGCATGCAAAAAGCTAGTCGCTTTTTCAGCCAATTAGGAGATTTTTCATAAAAAAGACAGATTGACGAAATCGCACACGTTGCGATTGCTGTAAACAAGTTGAAAACTGCAGATTGAACTGAAGGAAGAAGAAGGAGTGATCTGGGAGATCCGTGATCAGGTGTCCTGGGGTTTTACCCCCCTTTCGAAGACAACGGAGCCATCAGATTTGGGTTCCGGACAGCAGAGAAAGAGCTGATTTTTATGATCCACGTTTTTGGTCTATGAAGGAGCTCCAGGAGAACTAATGCCTGGAGATTGCTTCTGAATAGTGTAAAGATTCCAGGTTCTTTCAATACATATTGAATCAATTCATTGTGATTTATCTTTGTAGTGTTTACTACTTGGGTATTCTCTATCTTCTCTTCCATCTCCTATCTCTACTTCCTTCTACTTTTGATCCCCGGTGGATTCGACCTTTCGACAAAAACCCCTCTGACACCGTAATGGGTGGCTACAGTCCTTATCAATCCGAAAAAAACATCCGGTTATGATCCTAGGTTTTATTATTATTATTGAATAAAAATTATTAGTTATTAACGTTAGTTAGTTTTTACTTTACTTAGTCTTTAGTTAGTAACATTACTAACTTATTAATTGACTAACTAACTTTCGAACTAACCAACTAACTTTTAATTATGTGGAAGTATTACATCCTCCTCCCCTTAGAGAAATCCAGATGTCCCCATCTTGAGAGAAACCATGGGTATTGTTGATAAAGAACATTCTCATCTATCCATGTCGCAACTTCTTTAGGATAATCCTTCCAGTGGACAAGGTATTCTCTAAGGGTTCTACTCCTTGATTTTCTCTCCCTTACCTCAATTACTCTGTCAGGTTGTAGTTCACGGACTCCTTGGTTAGGTATTACAACTTGTTGATCATCAAGGATATGATTCAGGTTAGCTACGTCTACTTTCAATAAGCTAACATAAAATACATTGTGGATTTTTATATTCTCAGGGAGTTGTATCTTGTAAGTGCTTAATCCTAAGCACTTGGGAACATTATAGGGTCCACAATATCTTGGACTCAGCTTCTTAAATTCTCCTAAAGACAAAGAACTCTTCTTTGGATGGACACAGATGACTATGTCTCCCTCTTTGAAGATTCGTTCTTGCCTTTTTAGATCAGCATATGCCTTTTGTCGGTCCTTGGCAACTTGAATATCCTGTCTGATAATCTTGAATTATAATCCATTTCTTCTAACATTTTTCTCAAAGCTTCTACCCTTAAAGTAGGATTGGAAAAGTTAAGTGGTATACGAAAATCTTGACCATATAGTGCTTGAAATGGAGTCATCTGAATACTTCGATAATAGGAGGCATTATAAGCAAATTTCACTAAGGGTAGATACTGAATCCACCTTTTACATTCCTTGATGCAATATGCACACATAATATCCTCAAACACTTGATTAACTCATTCTATCTACCCATCAGTTTGTGGATGATAAGCAATGCTGAAACAAAGTTGGGTTCTAATGGCTTCAAATAAACTATTCCAGAAATGTGATGTGAAAAGATAATCACGATCACTGATGATCAACCTAAAAATCTATTTTACAAAAATTCTTGCAATATCTAAAGCTTTGTAATTGG
Organism: Lygodium microphyllum; assembly: GCF_053477565.2. Taxonomy (NCBI): domain Eukaryota; kingdom Viridiplantae; phylum Streptophyta; class Polypodiopsida; order Schizaeales; family Lygodiaceae; genus Lygodium; species Lygodium microphyllum. Next base: position 112,136,489 of record NC_141149.1, on the reverse strand, counting down.
TTTTTATTGGAATAAGATGAGCGACCATTGTTAGCATGTCTACTATTACCATTATTGAGTTATACCCTCCTTGTACAGAAGGTAATCCAACTACAAAGTCCATGCTAATAAAGTCCCATTTCATCTAGGGAATGTCAAGTGGTTGGAGTTTTCCTGGTAACTTGACATGTTTAGATTTTACCCTTTGTTAATTTAGACATTCATTGACATACTTAAGTACATCACCCTTGAGTTTTTGCCAATAATAGCTTTTCTTGACAACATTAAGAGTTTTTTGCATACCCCAGGTGACTTGGAAAAGGAGAGTCATGTGCTTCCCAAAGTGTCCTTGTCTTGAGAGTCTGACTTAAAGGAATGCATAATCTCATTCTGAAATAAAAAAGTCCTTCATCTTCATCTGTAGAGAATTCTTGATAGTTAGTCTTGAGTTTGGGATATTGTTCCTTACTCTGAACTTCCCAAAACAATTGTTGATATTCTGGGTCCTTATTTGCTTCATCCTTAGTCAATTCAATGATAGGATTAGTTGGCATTAATACCATTGTAGCCAAAGTTTTTGCCCTAGATGGTTATTTCAAAGTCATACTCCTATAAAATTTCAATCCACTGTCATTGCCTCATATTAAGATCAGGCTAAGTAAAAATCCACTTAAAACTTTTATGATTCATGACTAAGAAAAACTTATTCCAAGCAAGTAACGTCTCCATAATTTGAGAGCATGAATCACAGCTAACAACTCTAGGTCATGAGTAGCATATCTCTTCTCATGGGCTTTCAAATTTCTCAAAGAGTAAGCTACATGATGACCTTCTTGCAATAGTACGCATCCCAATGCAAGAGAGCTGGCATCTGTGACAACTTCAAATTCCTTGCTTAAGTTAGGTAGCCTTAAAATAGGAGCACTTACCAAACTATGCTTTAGTTTCTCAAAGCTAGACTATTCAATTGGCGTCCAGTTAATGGCAACTTGCTTTTTGAGTAGATGTGTAAGAGGTGCTACAATTTGGGCATAGTTTCTTATGAATATTCTATACCATCCTATCCGACCTGAAAAACTTCTCACTTCCTTGATAGTGGTTGGGGGTGGCCAATCTTGAACATCTTTGACCTTGGCATGATCTATTGATATACCTTTAGACACTATGAATCCCAAGTACTCAATTTTCCTTTTGAAGAAGGCACACTTCTTCTTCTTGGCATACCGTTTGTGTATTCTCATTGTCTCTAGGACAATGCAAAGATGTGGTTCATGATCTTCTTCCTCCTTAGAATAAGTTAGGACGTCATCAAAGAAGACAAGAACAAAATCATCAAGATGAGGTCTGAAAATGTCCTGCATTAACCTATTGAAAGTAGTTGGGGCATTTGTCAAACCAAATGATATCACAATGAATTCAAAATGACTGTATCTTGTGTTGAAGGCGGTCTTTGAAATATCTTCATTCTTGACTCTGATATGGTAATATCCTGATCAAAGATTGATCTTAGAAAAGATCCTTACTCCTTGTAGATGATCAAGAAGCTTTTCTATCCTTGGGATCGGGTATTTATTCTTTACTGTTACCTAGTTTAGCTCTTGGTAGTTGATACAAAGACGGAGAGATCCATCTTTCTTCTTTTGGAATAATACTGGGGCTCCCCATGATGGTGAACTACTTGGACGAATATACCCTTGTTCTAACAATTGTTTGAGTTTCTCTTTTAGTTTGATGGCTTCAAGAGTAGACATTTTGTAAGGTCTTTTTGCCACTGGAGTGGCTCCTAGAACAAGTTTGATCTCATGATCAACTTCTCTTTCTAGAGGTAACTCAGTAAGCTCTTTAGAAAATATGTTGGCGTACTCTTTTAACCAGGTTCTATCTCTGACCATCTTGATTTACCTTGTTAACCTTGATCAAGCAAACATGTAATCCCTTCTTTAAGTCTTTCACAATTCAAGATTTTGCTAATTGAACTTTAGGTTTCTCTATTTCACTTTGTGTAGTTTCTCTATTTCACCGTTCAAATCCTGAAATGTGACTTGACCTTTTCCACAATGGATATGAGCATCATTAGGAATCAGCCAATCCATTCCCAATAAACATTCATAAGCTCCTAAGTTCATTACTTTGAACCTCATACTTGAAAGGTTTTCTCCTAGGTTAAACTCTATCTTAGTAGTTTACTGTGTAGAAAGTACTTTCTCTCCATTTGCTAATTCCACAAGCAGTTTTATGCATTTACTGTATCCATTCCTAACTTCTTAGCACACTTGGGTGAAATAAATGAGTGTATACTTCCACAGTTAATCAAAACTTTAAATGATTTACCTCAATGACTACTTGGTGACTGTATTACCGCGAATATTGATGATTTGGATCCTTCCTATGGAATGTAGCATGAACAGTTTCTCTTTCAATATCTTCTTCCATAGTAGAGTCTTCCTCACTATTAGTCTTTTTTAGAGTAATATTTGACGTTCTTCCTCTTGTCATAGCTACTTGACCATGGCCTTGGGTAGTTTTGCCTTGACCTCAAAATTGGCCTTGGCGATGGTTTCCACCAAGCTTTGGACAATCTCTCCTAAAATTTCATGGCTCGTCATAGTGAAAGCACCTAAGACTATCCTTGTTTCCCTGGGTAGGAACAAAATTTCCAATTTCATTGGATTTTTCCTTTTTCTTTTGACCTTGGTAAAATTGGCCTTGGGTCTTTTTGCTTGACCTTTGAATCCTCCTTTGTTCTGGTTATTGTAGCTCCAAAACTCATTATTTTTAGGCTTTGATTGTACTTCCTGCACAATAGGAGCAGCTCGAATCAAAGCATCTTGGAGGTCTATTGGCCGCATTGATTCCAAATGAGTGTTTAGAGGAGAATTTAGCCCATTTCAAAACTTAGACACTTGTTGAGTAGTATCCATGGACGGTGGATATTTAAGAAGTGAAACAAACTTGGAGTAATATGCTTCCAGGGTCACTCCTATTTGCTTCAAATTAAAGAACCCATTCATCTTCTAGGTGTGATAAGCTAGAGGTAAATACCTTCTATAATATTTCCATGCAATTAAAAGTTCGTTGGTTAGTTAGTCAATTAATGAGTTAGTAAGGTTACTAACTAAAGACTAACTAAAGTAAAAACTAACTAGCATTAATAACTAATAAATTGTATTTAATTAAAAATATTTTATTTAGAAAAATCGAGAGTCGTAAATCCGATATTTTTCTCAGATTGACAAGGACCGTAGCCACCCTTCACAGAAGTTACAACATGAACGAGACTTATGAGCTATATTAATCACGAGACTTAATGTTCCAAAAATATTAGATTTTGGGCAAAACTAGTATATTTTAGATATTTTAGATATTATCCTAAAAATGATATAAAGATTTTTAGAATTGGATGTCATTTAAAAGAAAAGACAAGTGATGTTTTAGTTAGTTTTGGAGATTTTATAAAAAGAAAAAAATAAAGAGAGGGATTTGTGAAATCACGCCACCGCGATTGCAGTCTTCAGACAGAAAACAACACTTCGAATAGAGAAAAGAAGAAGGAGTGAACCAAGAGCTTTTTAGCCAAGTGTCTTGGTGTTTTACCCCCCTTTTAGAGCCAATGGAACCATTAGATTTATGATCTGAGCATCAAATCACTGATCTTTCCAAGATCCCCCTCCACAAAGAGCTTCACTTCTTAGCCACAAGCCCTCTTCTCTAATTCACTATAAATATGAGGCATGGGGAGGCACAAGGAAGCATAAGGAGACCCTGAGAGGCTGTGAGAGAGAGAGGTAGAGAGAAGGATACCCTCCAAGATATTGTGAGAGAGAGCTTGAAAGAGAGAGAGAGAGAGAGAGAGAGAGAGAGAAGAGTCACCCCGAGAGACTGCAGGAAGAGAGTTAGCTCAATTTCCTCGATTTCGATCCTCAACATACCCATCTTCTCTTACACTCTCCCATCTCCAATCTATTCCTCCTTTTTAATCTCTTGAGTCTACTTGCGGACGATAGCCCCGAAGCAAAGAATGTCATGTGCAGATGGAAATCCCATTTCTACTTGCAGACGATGGCCCCCAAGCGAAGAATGTCACGTGCAGATGGCAATCCCATTACCAACAACAAAGCTTTAGGCAAAGGCATCACTGTCAATCCAACTGCGTTACCGGTCATAAGTAATGTATTTTCAAATTGATAGATGCTTCCCTTGATTCTCATATGAGATACGTTAAGCCCATACTATGATGCACGAGTATAGATCATTTCATCTCACATATTCATAAGATGGAGCTTGCAAAGTACATATATCAAGGAAAGTTAATTGCACCTAGTTGCATATGGCTTATTCATCGATAGAGCAATTACAAGGAGGAATTAGTCAAGGGTTATGAAGGATATAGTCATTAAAAGAACGACATTAAAAGATTGTGCATATAAGTACTAGGTTAAAGCATAGTCAAGGGTTATAAATAGCGTAATTGCTAAAAGAATATGACATTAAGAATCATGAATAGAAAGTACCAGTTTAGATACTTCAAAAGTACTTAGCCTAAGAGCCCAAATATTAAGAAGAACTAGATTCTAGCTCAAGGCAAGGCCTTTTGGAGTCTAATTACTTGAGATAATCTCACACTTATCTTATCAAGTATTTACACGTTATGCCTATAACATATTTTGATATATGAGGATAATTTCCTATTTGCCTCATGACTTGACTAAGAGCTAGTACAAGAAATTAGTCATAAGGGTTAAAACTAAGATGTCTTGAGATCCCTCGGATAACGATGACCTTTGCCAATCCAAATTCAGGGTTGGGTTATCAATCAAGGTAAGCGACCTATAGAACTTACATCATGAATAGTGTTTGAACCCTTAACATATGCCCTAGCCGAAGGAAAGAAGTGTTAAGAAACATTTTTGCATAGTATTGCTCTTAGATCCCAAGGGGGAGAGTGAATATATGATGAAAATATTATATCGTCTATTCTTGCATTGTTTGGAAAGAATGCAATTGGTTTTGTTGGCTGATCGAACAATATCCTAAATGCTTTTACATTCAACTGGTTGTTAGTTGTTGTTTGGATGATTATTCCAAGTGCTTGTGATTTATGGTAAATGCATGGCAAGGGTCTGTGGTGATGATAAGTCACCATGGGAATAAATGAATGTTTTCTTGAAAAATGATATTAGGACTGAATGCCTTGTTTATGCTTGATTCTTAAAGGATTTAATTAAGGAAGGATATTTTGCATAGGTCGATCACCTCCATGATCGCACCGCGGATTAACCCAAAGAGGGCACTACTCATTCATGGACCGAAGGTCGAGTGGTGAAAAGGCCAACCACAAGAATGATATTTCGCTCTTAGATAGCTTGCGGGTCAGTTGGAGCTCTAGACACCCCTTGCTAGGTCTAGAATGGAGTTGAAGACCTCCGTGGCCCCCAATGTCTGGGTATGTTGGGAGATCCTATTCTAGATAAAGGATTGATTTTGTGGCCCCCAATGTCTGGGTATGTTGGCAGATCCTATTCTAGATAAAGGATTGATTTTGTGGTGCCATGTGATTTGGACCAGTTACTTCTGCAGGGCAGAAGGGATACTTCTGTTGGACAGAAGTGATACATAATTTCTCCTATATGGGCGGGAGACAAATATTAACTTGAAGATAAGTTAAGGAACTTGTTTGAACTTGTTTGTCAATAGATTGCTTTACTCTGTTTTTGTATTTGTGCTGTAAGATATGCGAACAAACCCCATTCCCTAAAAGGCTTAATTAATGAAGCTGACTTTAAGTGTCACACATAAATGTGATAGGACCTAATTAGAAAACTAAAGCTATTAAGGGAAGTGAGTGGGCGGAATTCCCGACTGGTCCATCCTATGGAAGGGTGGTCCTAGAGAACTGAGAGGCTTCTCACAAGGATTACCGTCTTCGACCTTAGAAATTGTTAGGACAGAACCTCGATTCATGCCACTTTAGGGAACCAGAATGGGACTATGCCCTATGAGCAAAGAGGTTGAGCGGCGCATCCCTCTTGTTTCCCATTCTCTTTGAACCAAGTGCGGCATGGGTCTGCTTCGGCTTAGGTATCTCTGCATAAAGTAGGATGTCCAGGATCCGACGCTAAAATGCTGTTAGGAGACCTTGGCCACTAAAAGCCCAAATTTCAGGTCGATCTTAGTGGGTTCTATCATGAATGTTCTGTTGCGAGACAAATTCGAGAAACCCTAGGCGACAAAACTTGAAACATTCCATGGGAGTGTTGGGCAGCGACGCTTAGATTCATTTCTCAATAAACTGCTAAAAGCGTGCCTGGACAGCCGATGGACGGGCACCTCGCACCTTCCTCTTACAGCTTCTTTCAAAAAATCCTAAGTAATGGTATTTTCAAGGATTTCTTTTAGGGTTCCCGGATCCCATCCTGGGTCACGAAGGGGCTCACCAAAAATTCTAGGAACAATATAGGATTTACGGCCAGAGCCCCTCCTGGCACCCACATTTCCTACTTCGCGAGACTATCCCTATGGATAGACATTTCGCTACAGAGCCGGTCTAAGCTTCACGAAGTGATAACCATGACCCCCTTGGAGTAGGGTCTCGCAGCTAGCTTGAGGGTAGCCTGGTGCGACCTTTACTTTTATCCTGTTTGTTAATGTTTTCAATCAGAGATCTAGATTCTAGCAAACACAAACAATCCTTACAAATGTATATCAAATGACACAATGACAATCACAACATTGTGTAATTCACAACTTTCTTAGCCAAGGTAGACCTTATCCTAAGGTAACCTTACATTCTAATGAGGATTATCCTCCCCATAAAGAAGTGTTGGGTACATCTCTTACAACATGTTAAGCAAGGCATGAGTTTCTTGTTTGGGCTATCTTACCCAACATAAGCAAAGTTCCTTAAAGAACTATATTGTGCCAATAACTTAATGAGATGACTTACAAGACTCTTAAATAGAAATTCACTTTTCATAACAAGCATTAATCAACCTTAACCTTGTCGTGTTTGACTATAACTATATCAAGTGTGCATAAAGACATATGTGCAATAACATCTAGCAACTATTTTCAACATGATTCTATGATTTAGAATTTCAATTAATCTAGCTGCAATTCATAGTGATTAATTATTTATGCATGTATTAGTATACTTTCTAGATGAAGTTGTCAATTCATGTAAGTGTAAAATATAGAAGCTAATATTTTATGTAATTATTTTATGTAGCAAAATAATAACCTAGTAATAAATAACTTGGTTTTGTACGATGACATTGGGAATTTCGTCTTTGCTCGTGTTGCGTTCACTACACCCAATGTTCCGTTGTTGGTAGTGGCAACTCCGGTAATCTCGAGCATTCCCGTATCTCTAGCAATACCTGTTCCTTGATCGGTTGCAGTGGTTCCCATGGTCTTTTCACCTCGTCGCTTTGGAGCCATAGTCCGCGAGCATGTTCAAGAGATAGGGAAGGTGGAATAAATTCAAGATGGGAGAGTGTAAGAGAAGATGGCTTAGTCGAAGACTAAGACAAGGGGAATTAAGCTAACTCTCTCCCCCTTGTAGCCTCTCGTGGTAACTCCTCTCTCTCTCTCTCAAGCTCCTTGCAGCCTCTTGGAGTGGTATCCTTCTATCTCCCTCTCTCTACCTCTCTCTCGCAGCCTCTCAGGGTAACTCCTCTCTCTCTCTCTCTCTCTCTCTCTCTCTCTCTCTCTCCCCTTGTGCTTCTCTAAACTGCTCTAACCAACCCTTTGGATTGCATTAATTTCAGCCTTTGCACATTTGCATGGCCAATATGTTTGTGCCATATTTCAATGTCTACAACCACTCCTTTCCTTTTAATTTAGTATACATAGCACGAATTCCAGCATCTAAAGTGAACATATGGCCAACTCTACTTCCTTTTGTGACCAATCTATACTTATCATTAGAATCTTGCACAGAGCAACTTTTTACATTAAATTGAACTTGCAACCCTTGCTCTACCATTTGACCAAAAGACACTAAATTCTTTGTGATGGATGATAGCACATGTAATACATCTGATAGACTCTTTGTCCATAGACCATCATACCCATGGACAAAGGAACTTTTCCAATATATGAGATTGGGTAGCATGAATAATCACATGTTTGCACATAGCTTGGATTTTGTAAATCTTGTACCTCTCCTAACTATTCAACATGATTAATCATATGATTAGATGCACCTGAATCAACATACCATACATCATCATGTGTATCCTTTCTTGTAATAGTATTCATCATATGTTGCATAATAAACAGATGCTCATTTTTGTCTTCATTTGGTCATAAAGGTGATACATAGTTTCCTTGTTGTATTTTACCACTCCAGATATCATCATTCTTAGCATAACAATGGATTGAAATATCCACCTCTTCCTTTAGAGCTCCCCCTACCTCTAAAGTTTCTACGGTTTTCTAAAACCTACATTTTACCAAATTGCTGATTTAACCTATTTCATTGGTTATCACTAGCACATCCCATACCATGGCCTCTTCAAGAGGATCTATGGCGTCCCCTTCTTGAACTTGAGTAAAATGCTTGGACATGTTTACCACTTCTTTCAAATGATTCACCTTTGCATGTTGATCTCTTTAGTGATCATGAGAGAGACCAACTCGCCAAAAAATGGAAACGGATTCCATACATACATAAAAGTGACAAAGGATTTTCACGCCTTCTCATTATTGAGGCTAGCCAAAGTAGATGAAACCAAATCATCATCATCAAGCATTGCATCAATAACTACTAAGATATCTACAATGCTTCTCACTTTCAAAACGTACTCATTTACAAACATCGTTTTGAATCTTTTGTGCCTTCATGTTTACTAAAAACATATTCTCAAAGATTGTCCAGTTTGCATGTGAAGTTTCTACATCTTTAATATGCCCCAACATAGTGTTATCAATGACTGTAGACATCAAATACATTACCTTTTTGTCTTTTGCATTCCATTCTTTCTACACCTTTAATTCTTCTACAATTACAGGATTACTTAGCTTTGGCTCATTTTTTTCACCCAAAATAAACTCATAGAGACCTTTTCCAATAAGGAAGCTTGTCACACAAAACTTCCATGATGGGTAGTTCTTATCTAGCTTCTCAATGATGGGATTTTCACAATTATCTGCTATTATCACAAAATTGATACAAAACAGCAAGCAAGTGTTCTATAATCTTCACAACAAGTGCATAGTAATACACAAAGTAGCCTTTTTCATTGATTGATCAATTATACATGTAATGTGCAACTTGTTAGTAGATAAGACTTGTGTTTCCTTCCAGACATACACCTCAGAACTTACAAATTTGAAATTTATGACTTGTGCACCCCTTCTGGTCTACACAACTAAACTTGTAGTATACCTTGACACTGTGTGGTGAATAACCCCTAAAGGGTTTGCTTGTAGAATATACAATGTTGTGCTCACATACCAAATCTCATAGCAATCTGAAATTTTTGCTCTACCTTGCTTTTGATGCCTCCACACGTACTATCCAAGAGAAAGAGTGAAAGAATGAGAGAGCTTCTTACTTGTTGCTTTCTTGCTCAAATCCTTGATTCTTCTCCTTCACTTTAGCCTTCAAAACTAGCCTCTCTCAATGATGCCACTCTGATACTATGCCACGAATTGTGTGGTGGGAGACTTGCTTGAGTTGCTACACCAAACACACACCATACACACAAGAGGAAGCTCACTTAAGAATACAAGAGGAGATATGGATGCCAAAACGTTTTCTTGCTCATTTCTTCTTCTTTTTTACATAATATAATGTACAAAAAGTATAGATAAGGTACAATATAAAGAAAAGTGGCCTACTAAGTTAAACAATGTATAATTGACTATACTAATCAACTAGTATTGTAACATTGCCTATTGTATGTAGGTGCAACAAACTAAATGTAATAAGTGATGAGTTAGTGGCCATGTGAGAATCATAATGACTATTAACGTGTTAAGTGTAGACGTGTGGATCCATTTAACCAATGGTCCATCATCAATGTCCACACGTGTTGAGCTTGCCATCTCAACACTTTTCTCTTCTCCAACCCTCCCTGGACAGAAGCCCTTGCGACCTACTCAATTCGTTAACCTTTATTTCCACCAACTACAATATCTACCTTTTTCAAGTGAATTCCTTTTTTTTCACAAATTAAATTGTATTTCCTTAGTGATAAGGTTCTTTATATCCTAATTCACATGCATTGAAGAATAATAGCACCATAAGCACAAATATGCATCTATATGCATATATAAGCACAAGACTACACACATGTACTAACACACAAATACACATATAGCTAAGCACACATGCATGCATAGTTAGACACACAAACACACTTATACATACACATATAAACTCACCCACACTAACATAAACAAGTGCATAATCACATAGTCACTCACTCAGCACACATGCATATAATCACATGTAATAAGCCTCCACATATAGACATATATGATGCACATATAATCATATATGAATGCCCTCACTTGCACAAAAATAAGAGGCCTTATACAAAGTAATAGGACTCTATAAATTGTATATCTTTGTATATAAATATATGAGACCATAAAACAAAGGCACACTTCTATTCACACCTCTCCATTGATGGAAGGACTACTCTCATCTTAGTCCCTTCTCACAACTCTTGGTGTACAAAGTTTGAAATGAAACCCATACCACCTCATACTAATTCCCATTGTTAGGGTTGCTTATTGTAGACCCTCAGTGAATCTAGGAAAAAGATGCTCTCGCAAACTGATGGAACAAAGTGCTATAGCAAACAATGTTTCGATGAAGGGATGTAAAAGAGAATCATGGAATGTAAAGAAAATGTCCAATGCTTCCACAGAAGATATGTATACATTAGATGATTTGTGTCTATATTGTGCTTTTTAGTTCCTAATGCAAGATATATACAAAATTCTATTGGGCACCATGTGCTCAACGTATTCAGGATATTTGGAAAACTCCTATTATTTTAGGAGCTTCAACCACTTAATCGGTGACTATCTCCCATGTAGCCTCTTGCACATGAACATGAGATCCATTTATAGAGTGCATGTGCAAAGCATACCCTTGATGATGAAGGATGCTTGCAGTATACTTCATGATCCAAGGTGACTATCTCTCATGTAGCCTCTTGCACATGAACATGAGATCCATTTATAGAGTGAATGTGCAAAGCATACCCTTGATGATGAAGGATGCTTGTAGCATACTCCATGATCCAAGGTGCACCTCCTAGGTTCTCAAATCCTCTATGGGCTTTGTCATACTAGAAGAAATCATGGTAAGACGGCATGAGAGAGTATGACAAGAGATGGAGACTTCACCCTCTTGGTCCCTCACCCTCACCCTCACCCTCACCCTCACCCTCACTCTCTTACTCTCAAACTCACCTCTCTCTCTCTCTCTCTCTCTCTCTCTCTCTCTCTCTCTCTCTCTCTCTCTCTCTCTCTCTCTCTCTCTCTCTCTCTCTCTCTCTCTCTCTCTCTCTCTCTCTCTCTCTCTCTCTCTCTCTCTCTCTATGCAAAAGCAACAAGATAGAGTCAAAAGGTGGCTCACATAAGAATAGCCTTTTTCATTCTTTTTCAATCCTTTTATACAAAAAAGTAGGGTTAGGATTTCCCAATATTCTTGGGCACCTTGCCCATTTTTTGGACAAAATACTAGTCATTTCCCACATTTCATGCACTTAGATCCATATTCTATATTGAGTACTACCAATTTTCATTACAAACTTGCACAAGAGGGTGTTAGTAGTCATGTGTGTTTGTGTGTGTTCATCTCTTGCTTGTGAGCCCCATTTTGAGTCAAAGAGGAAATTACGAGCTCTGACATTGCCTTTGTCTATCATTTTATGTGTTTTAGAAACTTTAGATGGAGGGAACATTGGTGAATCTCTTTTTATGTACTTTTGGCTATTTTTTAGGGGTTTGACCACATTTAAGATTTTTTCTCTTTTTTGTCTATATATAGGCAGCCTATCCTTCCACTTTCATTATCCATCATTCATGTAATGTCCCCATTACTTAGTTTATTTTAATGTGCATATACATTCCAAATAAAATTGATTTATGTTGCACATTTTTAAAAACTAACTCTAATTATGAAACTAACTCTCATTATGAAGATAATTAATGAGGTATTATATGCCAATTCATGGAAGAAAGACTTGGGAGACCCTCCCAATACTAGTTTATTAAGAATATGTTTGTAGTATAGAATAACAAAAAAAACTAGCCTAGTGGATAGTCACTTGGCAGTTAAGTGCACTTGGGTAACGACACTCCTAGGATGGGTGACCTCCCATGAAGATTTTCCTACAAGCTAGTGGGAGCTTCTCATGCACAACCAACGATGCCACGAAGCCTTCATAGCCCATTGCCAAGTATGCCAAGGCCAAGATGCCAAGGTCTATGCCTTGGTTATTGCCTTGGAGTGACACTGCTAGATGATGAGACGTATGGTGCTCGCCCATATATTCGTTAAATTGGTATCCTCACGCTACAAAATGGAGCCCCTCCCTGACGCCATCAATGATGTCGTCAAAAATGCTAAAAGAAAGAATTCTCTCTTTATCATTGATGACTTCATAAAAAATGCTAAAAAACAAATGTCCTCTTTTTACCCCCTCTCCCTAGTTACTATATAAACATGGGTAGAGCCTCATGTCGGGGACACACGAAGACACTACCACACAAACAAACACATAGAATGACCCATACAAAAGTCTCTCTGCTGTTGATGCGATGAAACTCTACTGCAATCAGCTTCTCTCTCTCTCTCTCTCTCTCTCTCTCTCTCTCTCTCTCTCTCTCTCTCTCTCTCTCTCTCTCTCTCTCTCTCTCTCTCTCTCTCTCTCTCTCTCTCTCTCTCTCTCCATCCTTATGTGGAGGCGCTGCTCAAATCCATCAAGCTTCTTCCATGGCTCCCAAGAGACGTCGAGATGCTGAGCAGGACGACTCCGGAGGCTCAGGGAAGCTTAGAGGGGCTTTGAGCCAGTAAATTCCCTATTGACCATGGATGGAGTGCAATCACATACAACCCAATCTCAACGGATTGGAAGGTCTTATCCTAGGCTGGACGATGTCTTTTTGAGGAAAGATGGTTTTGTACCACTCTGCGGAGTGATGGTGAAATAAAGTATCTGATTTTTGAATTGTTTGTTATGTGCTAAAGATTGAGTTTAACAAGCCCAGTTTAACGGAGTAATAAAAGGAAGCTCATTTTTATATGTCCAAACAGTGTGGTAGTATGCTTTGCTAATTACAAAACTAAGCAAACCTCATCGAGGAAAGTGGGAGGCTTTGATCTTGACGATTGGACGCCTATGGCTAGGTGGACCTGATAAGTTGGGTAACTTTCCAACACTAGATAGAGCTGCTTAAATCGTGACTCTCCCAATATCGATAGGTTTAGTTACCAGGTTTAACACCATTTTAGGGGTTGGAGCTGATATTTTACCTTATGGGTAGGGGGATTGAGTTACACTCTCCCCCGTCTCTCACTCTCTTTGAACCAAGTGCGGTGTTAACCTCACTCCTGCCTTTGATTGATTACAAAGTGGTCTTTCTTAGGTGGCCAATAGATTGCTGTTAGGGGTGACTTGTCCACGCTTCCCTTGTGAAGTAGAATTGAGATTCCCATGTTCAACTAAATCCAAGGTTTCCCATGGGGATATTGGATGGTGATGTGCATGGATATGGATTTCAGCCGACTACTAAGAGGACTCCTCTGGGCCTGTTGGAGGAGGCACCTCACAATTCATCCTTCATGATCAACTAGCCATCCTCATTCTCTCATTCCCTTGCTAATTTTTGGCACCCACACCGATGTGTAGAGTTGCATGTTGGGATTTATCATTGCAAGCATGTACCTTTAGCCATTATAGTCACATTGTTCCTTCTCTCTCCTACATTCTCTTTGTCTCCTTCTTCTCTTCGTATTTACTTTCCTCTTTTCATTGCACACTCTCACATGATATTAGAGCCATTCATGGGAGCTAGGGATCTCAAAGAGGAGCATGCTATCCGTGGAAAAACTTGCCAGGCATCATTCCCATGTACTGTAGTTCTTGCACTTGGAGTCAAACTAGCCTTGGGTAGCTTCTAGCAGGTTAGGCGGCTTCAATCTATACCTGGGCAGCTTCTACCAAGCTGGGTGACCTAATTTTTTCCCACTTAGGTTTGCAAATTTGAAGGAAAATCTCTTGTTTATTGTGCTTGGGAAATCTCTACAAAAATGGCTTCTATTTAATCCCTTCTTATCTCCCAACAGATCTACATTTTAGATTGAGGTTCATCCTTGCCTGCATTTTTGCAATTAGGCTTTTCTTCTACAATTGGGCATACCTTGGTGGGTAGCCTTCTTGGCGACCTATTTAGTAGTAGGATTCCTTGTATTAGCTCTATTCAAATCTGCATTTTTCATTTGGGTTGTTTCCTCTTTATTGGGTGGTACCTTTACAAGATGGGTGGTCTCTATTAGGCAGAGATATTTACTTTTGTTGTTGTGTTTTCTACTGGATGAACTCTCTCTTTGCTAGGTGGCCTCTTTCTTAGCTGGGCAATAATTTTTGACCTATTTTGATTGCATTTATTGTAGCCATATTTGCATTTTGTAGATCTACCCCTTCAACTTGGCATTTGTCTCTCATACCTCAGATACTCCCCATATATCTTGCTCTTTGATTGGCATAATGATGGGCCACGTACATGTGGAGAACTTTCTAGGGGCAGTTTTTTCTTTGTTTTCTTATGGGCACTTTATTGAAGGACATCTATGGTTGACATGTATGCTATGGGGGATTGTGTAGTTTGGGATCATTCATACCGACCACCATCTTATTACTCTTTCCCGTTATATTCTTTTGAGGCTTCTAGTCCTTGATTTCCATTGATGGCATCTCCTAAGTAGATGCTAGTCCTACCCTCTCTCTCCATGTCGGACAAGCTAGATGGGATGAACTACCCTTTATGGTTGTGCCACATGGAGTGTCTCCTTGATGACTATGACCTTTGGAATTTTGTTATAGTCCCTATATCCAAACCTATCATGGATCATCATGATGGTGTGATCATGGATTCAACAACTTTATGGGATCTATTGAATGTCAAAGCCTACTCTTCTCTCCTTTTAAGTTGTACAAATTCTGTGCCCATGCATGTTTGACATATTGACATTTGGACATCGCTTATCTCTTGAGTTGGAGCTACAATAGCTCTCCGTTGCAAATTCTCCTATGATGAGGGATCACATCCACAAGGTGGAGGAGATTCAGGATGAGATTTCATTCCTTGGTACATATATTTCTTTGGAAGACCTAATTATGATCCTTCTTTTACATCTTTCATCATTGACCAATGATGTGTTATATACCAGTCTTCTCACTTCTTGTAGCCAGGAGATTCTCTCTTGGAAGAAGCTAGTTTCATCAGTGCTTGAGCAAGATGCATGTCATAATAAGCCAGATTCTTGCAAACATCATGCATATGGTTGTGTTTATGCAGTTTTCTGTATAGCTAAAGGACAAGCCAAGTAGAAGAAAAGGAAGATGAAGAAGTTGGAGTCATCTTTCGGCTCTGATACAACTTTTATGGGGAAGCGTA
Organism: Lygodium microphyllum; assembly: GCF_053477565.2. Lineage (NCBI taxonomy): Eukaryota > Viridiplantae > Streptophyta > Polypodiopsida > Schizaeales > Lygodiaceae > Lygodium > Lygodium microphyllum. The sequence goes on along the minus strand of NC_141149.1, from coordinate 112,120,868 downwards.
GAGGATATCCCTTGTGTCCTCATTGTGGGAAGACCTTGCACCCCAAGAAGAAGTGCTAGCGGATATGCCCTCACCTTCATCTGAGAGTGAAGGGTGGATGTTCATCTACCTCTTTTTCGTCACCCACTATTACCACTGAGTCAGTATTTCTACACATTTCTCAAGTGGAGGAGCCTTCTTCCATATCAAGCTCCATTTTTGAGGCCCTATATGTTCTTGACTTGGGCCTCCCTTTCCCCTCAATTCCATGGCCTTGTCTTGACACCCATGTTGTTTGAGGATTCTTCTATAAGGGCCACTTTTGTGACTTACTAGTAGGAGAGGGGCTATCTATGCTCCATTCCCCTTATTTTGTGCAAGATCCTCTGAGGTAGCTTTCTATTGTTGCACCTACTCGATCTTGTGCACAATCTATTCCATAGGTTCCATCCCATCCCCCACCATATCCTTTAGTGGTTCCCTTGTACCTCCCATCCTTTTCAAAGAGGGGGAATGATATTGGTGATGTGGCTATGGATTTCCTAGCCCATTCTATTTTAGAGGGGGCTTCCTAGTATCATGAGGAGTTGCTTCAAGGTTTCTAGTCTACTTTGGACCTTTGTTTTATGCAACTACCCATTTTCTTTGTCATCAAGCCATCATTTCCTGCCGCTGACCCTTGATCCCTCGTGTGTCTATGTAGCTTATGACACCTTCTATAATTCCTCATTATCACCCCATAGTTGGGTTAGAGGCTTGGCTCACCTATTTTTTGGAGTGATCCATTTGAGGCCTCTCCGTTTCCATTTCCCTACGATGGCCTTCCATTCAATTGAGATTTTATATGGAGAGAGGGTCCTTCTCCTTGGTTGGCTTTCTTCATTGATGAACTACATCCACATTGGTACTCTTCTTGCCACCCTTGGATTTGCATCTCCTTTGGCCTTCCACCGCATCCAAGATTTGAGAGGGGGTATTAGTAGTCATGTGTGTCTTGTGTGGTCATCTCCTGCCTATGAGCAAGCCTGTGAGCCAAGGACATTAGGAACTCTGACATTGCCTTTATCTATCATTTTATATCTTTTAGACACTTTGGATAGAGGGCACATTAGTGCATTTCTTTTTGTGAAATTTTTGCTATTTTTTAGGGGTTTGACCATACTTGGGTTTTCTCTCCTTTTCACCTATATATAGGAAGCTAGTCCTCCCACTTTCATTATCCATCATTGGTCCTTCATGATCAACCATCCCTCCTCATTCTCCCATCACCCTACTATCTTCTGGTGCCCACACTGACGTGTAAAGCTATGTGTTGGGGTTGATTGTTATAGCCTTGTACCTTCAACCATTGCAATCACATTGTTCCTTCTCTCTTCTACATTCTCTTTGTCTCTTTCTCTCCATGGTCACTTTCCTCTTTTTGTTGTGCACTCTCACAAAATGAGCCATCTCTTATTTAAAATAATTTTTTTCATAATAATTCAAAAGAATTTGTGGCTTTCATATTCTTCTCTTTATTCATGTCTTCCTGTCTTTGAATAGGTTAACATTCCCCCCCTTCTTTGTGGAGTGCAAGTCCCATGGCACTTCCACTGAAGGAGGACGATGTGGTCTGGTGAGAGAAGTGCAAGATCAATCAATGAAGAGATCTTGGAGGGGTAATTTTCTGTGACTGTATAAGGGATGTATAAAATCATGTGGTGGGGGAACTTGCTTGAGCTGGTACACCAAACACACACACCATACACACAAGAGGAAGCTCACTCAAGAATAGAAGAGGAGAGATGGAGACCAAAAAATTTTCTTGTTGGTTTTTTCTTCTTCCTCCTTACACAATACAATATACACAAAGTATAGATAAGATATAGTCGAACAGTGCATAACTGACTATACTAATTGACTGGCACTATAATTATGCCAGATGTAGGTAGGTGGAACAACCTAAATATAATAAGTGATAAGTTAGTGACCATGTGAGAATCATAATGACCATCAATGTGCTAAGTATAGACATGCGAACCCATCTAGCTAGGCGGTCTGTAATTAATGTCCACACCACGTGTTGAGCTTTCTATTTCAACACTCCCCCTCAAGTTCAATTGTGTATCTCCAACTCCAAGTAAGCTTTGAAACTTTCAAAGCTTCTCTGTACCCAATACCTTTGTGAAAATGTTAGCTATATGATCCTGTGTGCTCACATATACCAAGTCAATCTCTCCTACAAGTACCTTCTCTCTCACAAAGTGGTAATGGAACTCAATGTGTTTTTTCCTAGCATGGAATAATGGGTTCCTACCTAATTGTATGCTGCTCATGTTGCCATAGTGAATGACAATTGGACCATCTCCCTACACATCCAAATCACTCAATAACTTTTGCAGCCATATCATCTCACATGCTACCATAGCAGCACCTCTATACTCATCCTTTATACTCAATAAAGAAATTGTAGGTTACTTTTTGATGCTTCATGTAACTATTATACTACCAAGAAAAAACATGAACCTGCTTATAGATCTTCTATCAAACATGCTACTAGCCAAATCTCCATCCCTTGTAGACACCTGTACACCCTTATCTACCTCATAAAAAAGTCCATAATGCAAAGTGGATTTCGATACCTCAACATGTGTCTAACTTCATCCAAATGAGACGTTCTAAGCATCTGCATAAACTGATTGATAAGGCTAATACCATAACTCAAGTCTGGCCTTGTGATAGTCATGTAAATTAGACTCCCTACTATCCTCTCCCAAACAGAGTAGGATCTTTTATCTCATCCCCAACATTAGCACTCAACTTCACATTTTTCACCAATGGTACTGAAAGAGGCTTACATGCTATACTTGGATAACATTTCCAAGCCATACTACCTTTGGGGAAACCATATACCACCACCACATTTGATCACCTCAATACCAAGAAAGTACCTCAACTTACCCAAATCCTTCATCTCAAACTTTTGCAAAAATTTCTTAGCTTTAGCAATCCCACTGTCACAATCACCTATAATAATCAAGTCATCCACATAGATGATTATGATGACCATTCTCACATCCCCTTTTCTTACATAAAGTGAGTGGTTAGCATTAGAAACATAAAAGCCAATGTTGACAAGATACTCTCTGATCTTGTTAGACCATGCTTTAGGTACTTGCTTCAGCCCATAGAGCACTTTCTTTAACCTACACATATATGTGGGATGGTCAAAATCCTCATAACCTATTAGTTGCTCCATTACACCTCTTCTCGCAATTTACCATGTAAGAAGGCATTCTTGACCTCCAATTGCTTCTACAAATTCCAACCTTTGGCTATTACCAAAGCAATCACACACCTAATAGTTGTTTCCTAGCAATTGAATTGAATGTCTCTTTATAATCTATGCCATATGTTTGAGCATAGCCTTTGCAACCACTCTAGCCTTATATCTGCTAACAGAACCATTTGCATTATTCTTGATTTTGTAAACTCACTTATTACAGACAATGACTTCCTTGTTCTTAGGCAATGGTACTAGATCCCAAGGCTTATTGGCTTCTAATGTAGCCATATCCTCATCCATTTTTGTATTCCATATATGAGCATGACCAACAATATCCTCAAGACAAGTGGGCTCAACATCCTCAACCGCCTTTGCCATATAAGCATAATAATGAGCTACATAACCTTCAAAAATAAATCTTTTAATAAGATATCTAACCCTATTTGACTTCATACCACTAGATAAATCAGTGGACCCTTTACATTACCATGTGCTCTTTGTACACCTGGTATCCTGATTGAAAGAATACCAAGCTCATCATCCAAAGTGTTTGAACCACTAGAATCTCTATCAAATCCCAAATGACTAGTAGATGCATCATTACCATTTGATATTTTCTTCTTTCCTTTGTCTTTACTTGCAACACTTGTAGATGCACTTGAAGATGTGGGGCTACTCCTTGGTCTTCTAGACCAAATGTAGATGCAATACAAGATGGTGTTTCTGGTCCACTAAGACTTCATGATTCTTTCTTTTCTTTATGCACATAACTATCATGATCATCATTATCATCCAATGCATCACCACTAGATGCATACCAATTACTCATCTCATAAAAAATAGCATATTGCTCACTCTAAACTGACATGTGATGATAGGGTTATAACAATGATACCCTTTTTGCTCCAAAGAGTATCCAATAAAAGTACATTTTCAGCCTTTGGATCAAGCTTCTTTTGCAATTCATTTGGCATATGAACATATACAATACAACCAAACATTTTCAAGTGTGCCATATCAAGCTTCTTATCTGTAAAGAATTCTTCAAGGGTCATCCCATGAACTGTAGCTATGGGAGTTCTGTTCACAATATAGACAATAGTATGAATAGCTTCAAACAAAATATTTTGGCATATTCTTTTCAGCCATCAATGCACATGCAAATTGTGGAATATGTCTATTTTTTCCTTTTTGCAACCCCATTTTGTGTATACCTAAAAGTAAACTATTTCTTTATTCCATGAGACCTAAAAAAGTCACTTAATTCTTTTTAGAGGTACTCTCTCCCCTCCATCTGATGTCAAGAACTTAACTTTCACACCTATTTCTATTTCAATAGCAGCCTTGAAAGTTTTGAAGTGCTCAAATACATCGCTCTTTTGTTGACAGATAGGTATGTGAACCCTATGTATGCAATGGTGGATAAGGGTCCTGGGTATAAATGAACTAGTGAGTAGGGAAAAACCCTAACCCTAGCTATCAAGAGGCTATTTAAACAGCCTAGAGGTCATTCTCAATGTAGAGGAGAGTATACCAATTATAATTGTGAACAACTCGTTAAGCAAGATCTTCTTGTATTTAAGCTCTTTCTCTTTCTCTTGTGCACACTCTTTTTCTCTCATGACAATCACACCTTGGCTTAAGTGCATAAGAGATTTCTATTTTTTCAATCTATCCTTCTTTTCACCATAGCCAGTTCTAACCCACCTCTATTGGAGGAGATGGTGTGAGAAAATGAGGCCATATCTACTCTTGATTCCTTCTAGATATTTCATCCCTACCTCAAGTCGCTTCATCACGTCACATCAAATACTGACGTTGGGCAACAAGGAATGCAAGATTTTGTGTTTCCCAAAAATGGCATGGATCTAGACATCATAAGCTTTCACATTGCAGCATGAGTAGCAGAGGGCATGATACCTTGAGCCACCATAGGGCTTTGTTAGCACCCCAAGTGTGCTATCTCTATCTAAGAGGGTTAGGCATAATTCCTTCCATGTTGCTCACATAGAGCAAAACCCTAAATGTGGGTTGTCTATAGTAGCCATAGCCAGAAAGCTTTAAGCTTTCTCCTTTCAACATTAATCACCTTGTTTGACACTAATAGTGATTCGAATCACTGATTTAAGTCTTGTGGAGTCTCTTGAAGATCTAGAAGCTCCATCTCAAGTTCAAAGACACTTGGTGAACATCATTAAACTCGTGAGAAAGCCAAGTTGTAGACATATACTATGAGATGAGTGATTGTAAGCACTAATGCTACACCTCATAGTCATGATCCTGTCTCTAGTTATCATGTGGAAGATATTTTACCCTAAATCTCAATCTTGAGGAGATTAGTCTCTATCTATCTCAAGCATATTCATTAAGTTCCTAATTGTCATTGTAAGGCTATGTGTAGGTTACAAACACGTAGACATTGGTCTCATCCCTCATTTCAACTTGTAACGCATTACATTGAGCCTGCTATATATTAATCATCTCCTTTACTTCGGCACTTATTATTGGCCATTGTGTAAAGGACTAGACACTATCATTACTGAGAGAAATTAGTAAGACATTCTATCATGGCCATGGCCTATGTCGATGTTAGACCTCAAATCTATAAGTTTGATAGAAAAGACTTCCATCCATGGCAGGTATTAGTGAAGTATAAAATGATGGAATGGGGCTAGTGGTCCTTCACCAAAGGGACCAAGGTTATTGATCCATCAAACCCACTTGATGTAGAAGATGATGAAAGATCCCTATGTCGATGTTAGACCTCAAATCTGTAAGTTTGGTAGAAAAGACTTCCATCCATGGCAGGTATTAGTGAAGTATAAAATGATGGAATGGGGCTAGTGGCCCTTCACCAAAGGGACAAAGGTTATTGATCCATCAAACCCACTTGATGTAGAAGATGATGAAAGATCCCAAGTCATAATCATGCTTCATCTAGATGAATCCTTAATTCATCACATTGACCCACTCTCCATTGCCAATGAAAAATGGGATGAGCTTGAAAAGCTTTATGGGGCTAAAGAAAAGAACTCAAAATTTTTCCTTAAGATTAAATTTCTTAGATTGAGTATAAGCAAGGAGAAAACCTAGGTAAGTTCATTTCTCACATGAAGAGGCTCATGGCACAACTATCCTTAGTTCAAGATCCAATTCATGATGAAGATGCCATTGCAATTCTCTTGAAAGTTGTAATGAAGGTATTCCCAACCCTTGTAATTACTCTTACACATATCCCACTTTAGAAAGCACCATCCAATAGATTATTGATAGCTAGATCAATGCAAATGCAATGATTTTTGTATTTAGTAGTGGAGTGCATGTGGGATTTTATTTTTTTCACTATTATATTTATTTGTGCACTTATTCACAATATTATTTATTGTTTTTGTTACGTTCATTTTGTGGCTGTAGGGCAAGACAATGATTTTTGTAAATTTATAATTGAGACATGCCTTTGAAAGTATAATTGGAAACATCTTATTTTCATAAAAGTTAAATTCATAATAGTTTTGATTGCTACTTACTCCTTTCATGGAAGGTGTAAATATTTATCATTTGATAAACTTGACTACATATCACTTTTCACTTTTAAAAAGTGTTTTAAATATGGAATAATATAGCCATCACAAAGCAAGTGCATGTCTTATTAGAGTTGCCATAAAAAGAGATAGAATGTACTATCATAGTTATAGCTAAGGGAGTTGTTAAAAAGCAAGATTAGTGTAGTCACCTAGAGGAAGAACAATGTGCATGAAAGGGGGCATATGGTGGAAAATAATATCAAAAGAAAAACATATATGACATTAATTCTAAAAGAACACTAATTGATTAAACCGCCATTCAGAATTATATGTTAACACAACTCCATAGACTAGGGCAAAAAGTAACATTTTGCTTATTACATGTGCTTCTGAGAGCAAATATTATGTGTTAACATTGTAACGATAAGATTTCTTAACTAGAAAAGATGGGTTATTTTATGAGCTTGATTACTAGGTGACAACAAAATTTTCGAGGATGGAGGATCCGATTTGTTGATATTGTACAAAAAGCCATTAGTTTTCTTGTAATGTGCTAATTTTATTGCCTCATCTTCCTTGCCAGCTTTTTTCGTTAGACGATTGCATAAGCAAAAATGCTTACACTATGACTAGATAAAATCCCTATTGTAGATTTTATGCAACCATAGACTACATCATTTCTATAAGAACGAACTACCTGCACAATGAGTCCCCTAAGAACAGCCCATATCTTTTCTAAAATCATGTTGAGGCTCCCCTTATTAGGAAATATCATTTGCTGCCAACTTACTACAAAATGTAGTTTATTTTCTCCATGCCTTTCTTTATTTGATTCCATAATTAATGGTCCTCAATGCAATCCTAGAACATGTGCTTAATAACTTTCTCCCCCTCCTATACAAAGGGTAGAAGGGGGAACTACTTCCAAACTTATATAGCCGAAAACTAGCCTCCAAAGGAAGATGTTAGGCTTAGGCAATAGGGTTGCATCCAAAGATTTTTTGAGTCATTTCTTATAGGTCATCATGGTGGCTCTTGGCTCTTCTTTCTACCAGGCTTTAAAAGTCTTCAAGAACCATGAGCTATTCAATGACCCAAGATCACCTCTCTTCGTTATGGCTGTAAGATGTTTGTCATCCTTGTTTACTAAGTACTTGAGTAGTCTCTTGTCATATCTTTGTGGAAGTGGGCTAACATCCCTTTACCTTAGAAATAATGACTGCAACCATCCCTTTTCCTCCTCAGTTTTAATCCATGTTACATTGTAGTTTATTCTATAGGGAAGAGTAATTTCCCCATGAGATGGATCACCTTTATTTTCCTCTACATCCTTCCACTGTAGGTCATAGATAATCTTCCTCTAGGCATCAACTTACTACGTGGATAACCTTCGACACTTTGATTTTAATCCTATTATCTTTTCTAAGTATTATACTAGACCACTTGCAACAAAACCAGTGTTTGCCAAAGACCTTAGTTTCGAAGATCCAATCCATTATGAGCTTCAGGCATCCTCTTCATAGTGGAAAAGGAAAGATGAACTACTTTCTTTGTAAGTAGCTCAACACTAGCAGCAACATCAACTATAGGAGATGCATTTTGATTCTAGTATATACAAGCCAACATCTCACACCTTCTTCAATAAAGTGCTTCACATTTGCTCCACTGTGAAGCTATGAAAGGAAAAATTGCAGTTACAAAAAAGTGATGGGAGAGAGCTTCATGTTTGCTCCATTGTAAAGTTATGAAGGGAAAAATAATGGCCACAAAAACTATTATGAGAGAGTGAATAAAGCTTCAGTCTTTCTCCACTATGAAGCTATGAAGGGAAAAATCATGGTTGCAAAAACTATGATGGGAAAGAGATTCAAGTTTGCTCCATTATGACACTATGATGGGAAAACTAATGGCCACAAAAAGTGTGATGGGAGAGAAATTTGATTTTGGCAAAGTTAATCTTCCATAAAGGCCCAGGAAAAATCATAGACTACTCTTCATACTAGCATCCATCTTCTCCTAAAATCATTCAAAGCATTGTTCATGGTGATGCCAACACCTATTGGGATGCCTAAATAGCAAAACACTTGCCCTTTATTGACTTTATGGAAGCCAAGCTATCGTATCTAATTAGGGCTATCAACCCATCAGAGGAAAAGAAATCTAGACTTAGGTTTACTAAACTTGGAGCTACATAAGATAGATACTTCATCATATGTTTAAAGAAACTTATTTCATTGATTAGGCTCAATCTTGATGATATTTGATTTATCATTCATCATGAACATTTGCACACATAGAAATTAATCATCATGTAGTGGTGGTAGAGGCTTAATACTTTCCCTCCTGATTGATTGATCAAAATTACAAAATAGGGGGTGGGTAATGAGTGCAAAACAAGGGGAAGAGATGGGGCACCCTAGCTTATACTCCTCGTCAGCTCAAAATTAGTGGAAGCATAACCGGTGTTTGAGTGGTTAATGCATTGGGGCAAAGTACCCTAGCCAATTTTTAGAACATAATCCATATTCAAGATTGCATCATGTGTTCCACACAATCCTTCTCAAAATCCAATTTCAAGAGAATGTAATCCTCCTTCTTAGCTATATATAAAGAACTATATTCAAGATTGTAGCATGTATGTCTGGGTAAGCCCTTTGGGTATCATCCGCTCTCTACTTTTGGAAATTGCCACCATTCAATTTTTGGTTTCCTTAGTTGTATTGAATATGGAGCATGTTGGCAAGGACTACTACCTACTCTTGGGTAGACCTTGGCTATGCCAAGCAAGATTCATCACCCATAACTGGGATAAGGATAAAGTTACAATCCGCAAAAATCAGCACAAAGTAATTGTCTCCTTGACCAATGTTGCCCCACATGCCCCATACTACACCAACTAGCTATAGTTGAAACAATCAATATGATTGAGGGTTTAAGTGATGATGAAGAAGAGGAATTCTTGAAGTCTAATGCTGATTTGAAACCCTAGTATCTCATAAATGTTTTACATATTAGTGAATAGTACATGCTGTTAAAATACTAAGAATGCATGCTATGGAGGATCATTAATGAGCAAATAGATAATCATAATGAGGCAGAAGCATTGACCAGGAAGAACAACTAATATTATCCAAGCATAATGCAAGTACAATTGATTGATAATGACCGATAGAATGAGTGTGGGGATGAGTGCCTTTTATAGGCTTACAGTAGGTGGTATTGGTAGGTGAAGGTAGGTGAAGGTAGGTGAAAAGGGACCATGGTATTCAACAATCGTGGTTTTAATAAACCGTGTATACATGACCTAGTCTAAGGCTTTATTTGCAGTTTGTTTATTTGCCTTGTTTGTCCCATACGAAGAGGCTATGGTGGATGTGATTGCATATTTCTCAACACATGTAACCACAGAGTCTACAATCCAAAGCCCCGAAAGAGGAGGTGAAGGAAAATAGTCCCAAAACTCAATATCTGGACTACACAACAAATAACACTAATACTACTCAAATTGCTAACACTAATGTTAGAGAAATCCTCAATCATGAGTGCAAGTTTGAAGCACAAATGGAGAAAGTCACAAGGGTAAAGGAAGATTAATTTGACATAGTATATCTTGGTCCAATAAGTTTAGTGCTAGACTTTCATCAACAACTCATCAGTTTGCTAACCAAGTTCAAATATGTTTTCACCTGGGAATACTCAAAGATGAAAGGGTTGGCTGGATCCATACTTCCATTACTACCAAATTCCTCTGAAATCAGATGTTGTCCCCAGTCTAGATGCAATGTTACAAGATCAATTCTCATATGACCAAACATGTTAAATTGGAGTTATATTAACTACTATGTAATATTTCCACACAAAACACTATATTAGACAATTTGGGAATCTCCCAAGTTCCACTCTCAAATCAGAAATAAAGATTTGACCATGTGGCTAAATCTTAATCCCTTTTTTGAAGATTGAACTTGGTACTATCATCTATATAGTATCTAGAAAATGTTTCACCTTCAAGGAAGGGGGTAACAATTTAACCATGTGACCAAATATTGACCATCCTATAAATTCCCAAAGTATATGAAAATTTCCAAACTCCCTAATATAGTGTTACAATAAAAGTTAGTTGGTTAGTTTGAAAGTTAGTTAGTCAATTAATAAGTTAGTAAGATTACTAACTAAAGACTAACTAAAAAAAGAAAAAAGAAAAACTAACTAACGTTAATAATTAAGGATTTTTATTTAATTAAAAATATTTTATTTAGAAAAATTGAGAGTCATAAATCTGATATTTTCTCGGATTGACAAGGACCGTAGCCACCCTTCACGTAAGTTACAACGTGAACGAGACTTATGAGCTATTTTAATCACTAGTATTAATGTGTATAGTTTGGATGGTCCAAAAATATTAGAATTTGGGAGAAACTAGTATATTTTAGATATTATCCTAAAAAAAGATATGGAGATTTCTAAAATTGGATATCATTTAAAAGAAAAGACAATTGATATTTTAGTTAGTTTTGGAGATTTTATAAAAAGAAAAATAAAGAAAAGTGATTGGCGGAATCGTGCACACTGCGATCGCAGTCTACAGGCAGTAGACAGTACTTCGGATAGAGAAAAGAAGAAGGAGTGAACTAAGAGCTTTCTAAGCAAGTTTCTTGGAGTTTTACCCACCTTTCGGAGCCAATGGAACCATTAGATTTATGATCTAAGCATCAGATCACTGATCTTTCCAAGATCCCCCTCCACAAAGAGCTCCACTTCTCAACCACAAGCCCTCCTCTCTAATCCACTATAAATATGAGGCATAGGGAGGCACAAGGAGCATAAGAAGACCCCAAGAGGCTGCAAGAAAGAGGTAGAGAGAGGGATATCCCTCCAAGAGATTGTGAGAGAGATCTTGAAAGAGGGAGAGAGAGAGAGAGAGAGAGAGAGAGAGAGAGAGAGAGAAGAGTTACCCCGAGAGGCTGCAAGGGAGAGAGTTAGCTCAATTCCCTCTATTTCAATCCTTGACTTACCCATCTTCTCTTACGCTCTCCTATCTCGAATCTATTCCACCTTCTTAATCTCTTGAGTCTACTTGCGGACGATGGCCTCTAAGCAAAGAATGTTGCATGCGGATGGCAATCCCACAATTAGAAACGAAGCTTTGGGCAAAGGCATCACCGTTAATCCAAATTGATGTACCAGTGGTAAGTAATGTATTTCCAAATTGATAGATGCTTGTTTTGATTCTCGTATGAGATATGTTAGGCCCATATTATAATGCACGAGTACAGGTCATCAGAAGGGATAAATTTTATCTCACATATTCAAAAGATCGAGCTTGCAAAGTGCATGTATTAAGGAAAGTTAATTGCACCTAGTTGCATATGGCTTGTTTGTCGATAGAGAAATTACAAGGAGGAATCAGTCAAGGGTTATGAATGGCATAATCATGACATTAAAAATTATGCATACAAGTGTTAAGTAAATTTTACATAGAATCACTCTTTGATCCCAAGGGGAAGAGCATGTATGCGATGGAAATATTATCGCGACTATTCTTGCATTGTTTGGCAAGAATACAATTGGTTTTTTTTGTTGGTTGATCGAACAATATCCTAAATGCTTTTACATTCAACTAGTTGTTAGTTGTTGTTTAGATGATTGTTCCAAGCACTTTTGATTTATGGTAAATGCATGGCAAGGGTCTGTGATGACAAGTCGCCATGGGAATAAAGGAATGTTTTCTTGGAAAATGATATTAGGGTTGAATGCCTTGTTTGTGCTTGATTCTTAAAGGATTTAATTAAGGATATTTTGCACGGGTGGATCACCTCCATGATCGCATCGCAGATTAACCCAAAGAGGGCACTGCTTGATTCATGGGCCGAAGGTCGAGTGGTGAAAAGGCCAACCACGGGAATGATGTTTCGCTCCTAGACAGCTTGCAGGTTAGTTGGAGCTCTAGACACCCCTTGCTAGGTCTAGAATGGAGTTGAAGACCTCCATGGCCCCCAACATCTAGTCATGTTGGGAGATCCTATTCTAAAAAGGATTAAATTTGTGGTGCCATGTGATTTAGACCACTTACTTCTGCAAGGCAAAAGGGATACTTCTGTTGGACAGAAGGGATACATAATTTCTCTTATATGGACGGGAGACAAAGATTAACTTGAAGATAAGTCAAGGAACTTGTTTGTCAATAGATTGCTTTACTCTTTTTTTGTGTATGTGCTGTAAGTTATGCGAACGAACCCTGTTCTCCAAAAGGCTTAATTAATGAAGCTGACTTTAAGTGTCACACATAAATGTGGTAGGACCTAATTAGAAAACTAAAGCTATTAAGGGAAGTGGGTGGGCGGAACCCCCGACGGGTCTGTCCTATAGCAGGGTGGTCCTAGAGAACTGGGAGGCTTCTCACAAGGTTTTACCGACGTCCGAAGACCCTTAGGAATTGTTAGATTAGAACCCTGATTCATGTCATTTTAGGGGACCGGAATGGGATTATTCCCTATGGGCAAAGAGGTTGAGCAGTGCATCCCTCTCATTTCCCATTCTCTTTGAACCAAGTGCGATATGGGTTTGCTTCAGGTTGGGTATCTCTGCGTAAAGTAGGATGCCCAGGATTCGATGCTAGAATGTTATTAGGAGACCTTGGCCACTAGGAGCCCAAATTTTAGGTCAATCCTAGTGGGTTCGGCTGTGAACGTTCCGTTGCGAGGTGGATTCAAGAAACCCTAGGTGACAAAACTCAAAACATTCCATGGGAGTGCTGGGCAATGATGCTTAGATTTGTTTCTCGATAGGCCACTAAAAGCGTGCTTGGACAGCCGATGGGGCAGGCATCTTACATCCTGAGAGTTGGATTCATCACTCCAATAGGTTAAGTGGATTGTATTTCCCTGATTGTCAGAGTTTTTAAAAAGAACAAGAAGTTGTGAATTTGTGACTATCGCAAGCTTAATGTAGCCACAATTGTAGATCCTTTCCCCATCCCCTATCTGGATACTATATTGGATGAAGTGGCTGGCCACAAAATGTGCTCCTTTCTTGATGGTTTCAACAATTATAACCAAATCCGCCTTTCTCTAGAAGATCAATATAAAACAACCTTCATCACAACATGGGGAGTGTATGTTTGTATAGTCATGTGGTTTGGTCGTCTCAATAATGCTCCAGTCTTATTTCAAAGAGACATGTAAGAGATTCTTGGGCCTTATATGGCTAATTTTATGATAGCTTTTTTGGATGATTTTAGTGTCTTTGGGAAGGCCACACTCCATTTGATGCACCATCAACTCTGCCTCACACATTGCCACGAGGTAAGTTTGAGTTTAAATCCTCTAATATGTGTATTTGTTGTATGAGGCTGCATTTTATTAGGCCACATCATTTCTCAAAATGGCATTGCTATCAACCCCACCAAGGTGGCAACAATCATGTAAGTAGTAGGATCATTTCTCAAAATGGCATTGCTGTCAACCCCACCAAGGTGGCAACAATCATGTAAGTAGTAGGATCAGATTCACCATTTTTGCTACTTAGATTCTTGGGTCGAATTCGATGGCATGGCCACACCACCTATGACTTTTGGTACACTTAGCCATTCCCCTAAATAAATTAATGCATGTGGCCAAGCATGCCTACAAGTGGAATGAAGAAACCGACTTGGCATTTCTTCACCTTTGGCTATTACTCTCCAAGGCCCCAATCATGATCCATCAAATTGGGCAAAAACATTCCATGTATTTGTTGATGCATGTGACATTGTTATTGGAAGTATGCTTATGTAGTATGATGCCGATGGATGGTTCCAACTAGTGTTTTATGCAAGCAAAAGTTTGTCCAATGCAAATAAAAACTATTCACTCTCTAAATGAGAATGTCTTGGCATGATCTACTCAATCAAGAAGTTTTGACATTATTTACTCACACATGCTTTTGTTTTTTATGTGGATCATTAAGCTCTAGTCTACTTGGTCGAGAAGCAAAATGTCACCAAGTGACTCGCTAGATGGCATCTTCAAGTACATACTAATATATCACCCCGGAACCTAGTATGTCATTGCAGACTTTCTATCCCGCCTTGTACCTAGAGGACCACCAACTAGTATTGAAGATGCCTTCCCGAATGCACAATTGTTTGCCACAAAAGTGGATGCACCAAAACCTAAGCCACCAAACCCTTCGTGGTCCTAGTATGAAGAAATGCGGCTTTCCTACAAACCGGTGTATTCCCACCCCATCTCCAAAAGGACCAACAAAAACAACTCTCTAGTATGAAGAAATGAGGCTTTCCTACAGACCAATGTATCCCCACCCCATCTCCAAAAGGACCAACAAAAACAACTCTCTAGAGCTAGAATTTTGAGATTATCATGGGCCAATTATGTTACCACACTCTCTTCAAAGTGCTACAAAGAGTGGTCTTTCCAAAGAAGCAGTCGGATGTCCTAGAGGAAGCCAATCAAGTAATTGTCGATGGTCACTTCCCTACTGAAGTAACAATCCACAAAATCCAGCAAGTTGGTTTGTGGTGTGCATGGTGATATCCACAAGTGGGTCGAGCATTGTGATTCATGCCAATAGATGGGTCAGCTTGGAGTGAGAGATCACTTGCTGCTCCAACCAATCCTACCTTTGGGGAACCCTTCCAGAAATGGGGATTGTACTTCATTGGTCCCATCTCTCCGATTGATGCTTACACCAAAAACAAGTATATCCTAATGGCAATAGATTATTGCACCAAATGGATAGGAGCATGAGCCTTGCTAGATAACACTACCAAATCAATTGCTAAATTTTCTTTTGGGATATATTCACCCGGTATAAGACTTTGATCAAATTGGTTAGTAAAAGAGGTACACACTTTGCCAATAAAGGCATCAAAGAGCTCACTTCATTTTTTCTCATTGTGCATAAAAAATCCTCTCCTTATTATCCACAAGATAATGGCCTAGCAAAGTCCACCAACAAAGACTTGCATAAACTTGGGATACTAAGATTGGGATACTAAGCTACCCGTAGCACTATGGGCTTTTTGAACTTCCTTCAAGGTTTCTATCGACATGACTTCATACAAATTGGCATTCAATCTAGAATCCATTGCACCCCTGGAGTTTGTAGTCTGGAGTTTCTGACTCACCGTACACAATTGACTCATCTCGAAAGAATCACTTCCATTCTAGATGGAATCCATTGGCCAACTAGAAGAAGACCGAATCCTAGCATCTACATTCTATCTGAAGTCCAAGCACAATAGAAATACCAAGTTGATTGCCTCTGTCCAAGAAACCACTGCTCCAGAGAAGGGCCAACTTGTCTTAATCTTTAAGACACAGATGCAGAAACTTTGGGGCAACCTCAAGTTCCAGTGGAGCAATCCTTTCTAGGTCTTTCATGATTTTCACACTAACTCTCCTCCTCCTCATTAGGCTTGTAATGCACTTTGTGATGCAGGGATTGAGAGACTTCCTAAGGAGTGGTAGCTACAGGATGGCCTTGCACGGTGATCTAAGAGAAACCAAGCATACTCCACCGAGCATTTTTCAAATTTATCTCATGTATATGTATGTGCAAGTGAACACATCATTTTGGTCACCCTTTTTACATTATTTGTGTGTGCAAAACATTACATCTCCAAGACTATAAATTGTAAAGTAGTACAATCTCCTTACACATACATTATATGGTTACTTGTAACACTATGAGATTGTGAAGACTCTTTAGGGCACTCTTCTATTATTTTTTATTCCTCCCTCACTCCAACCCCCTTCTCACCTTTACGAAGCCTACCCATTCTTCATATGTTGTCGATGTAAAAGTGCTATGTATAAGTTTCGAGTGTAAAATATTTCAATCTTGGTTCTAACTAAGGTGTGGTATTGTTCATTTTCCTATAGATACATTGTAAACTTCATCACAATAAGGTTATAAATATGACCACATATCATGCTTGACCAAAAACATTCATCTCCTCCAAATCCCTCTATAGTAGGCCTATTAGATTAAGGGTATCCACTATAAAAAAGCATGTCCTTGTCTAATGACAACCACATTTTCAAACTAGACTTGTTATATCACTAATTATTATTTCAAAGAATTAATTGTTGCATCATTCTCAAAGATTAGGAAAAAAATGATCTCACAAATGGGTCCTTAAAAATAATATAGTTTAAGAGATGTGGACCTTTTAGATTGTCCAATAGGAAGGCTAGATGTTGACATCCATCGAGGGTGAATCTTCTCTCTCCAAATCTTGGGTTTTCTATTAAAAAAAGGGGTAGTGGGGGATTTTTAAAAAGGGAGAATGAATAGTACACAAAATTTGAGTTTCTCTCACCTCGTATTTCCCCTTTTTTTTGGAGAATTTTCAATTTCAATTTTTTTCCCTCTCACGAAATCAGTTTGACCCAAAAGTTGAGCAACATACCACTTTCCCTCTCTTCTCTACACTTGTGAATTTTCGTCTCCATTGAAGCTCCCTGCTGAGAGTAATTAGGGTTTTCATCTCCCCCCTCTCTCTATGTGTTGTTTCTCTTTTATGTTGTGTTTTCAATAGAATTTGATGTTGGTTCTAATTGTTGTTTTCTTGCAGAGTTGAGGCAAATGTGTTAATCTCTCTCTCTTTGTTTTTTTTTTCTGATATCTTTTCAATTCAATATAATGTTAGTTCTAACCCTTGTTGTTTTATTGCAAAGATCATTTTGGGTGACATTGCATAAGTGCTCATCTCTCTCTCCCTCTCTCTTTCTCTCCCTGTGTTTCCTCTTTTCTATTGTTTTTTCAGTATACCTTCATGTAAATACTAACTCTTACTATTGTCTTTTGCAAAGATCAATTTGGGCAAGATTGGATAGGTGCTCATTTCTTTCTCTCTCCCGCATACTCACACACACTCTCTTTCTTCCTCTCTGCATTATCTCTTTTCTACTATCTTTATAATAGGGTTTGATACTAGTTCTAACTTAAGGATCAATTGTTGTTGCAGCACTTAACACAAGGTAGAGCAAAAATTCTGTAGCTCAATTTACAGGTAAATCTGCCATATTTTGTGGTGCCAAAATTTATTCATTTAATTAGCGACTTTTATGTTTGATGGGATTGATGTTTTCTTATGTCCATCATTTGCAATGGGTTTTGATTAGCAACGATTCAATCTTATCTTCAGTAGATCAGCTTATAGGTAAATTGGCCCTGTTTTGTATTGCTTCTATTCATGCAGTTATCTAGATATTTTTTGCTAAAAGGGATTCATGCAAGTATTTTTGTTAAAAGGGATTCATGCATGTATTTTTTTGTACATGCACATATTGTACAAGATTTAGGTGAAGCACATAATTCTCAATCGACTATTTTGATGTGGTGAGTGATTCCTTTGTGTTGGATGATATGGACTTGTTGGAAGTCGATGGTTCAAAAATCCTCTACTTTATTGGTCCTATGTGTCCATTTGGATCTCCATGCCAATTGGCAATGATCCATGAAACTCTTATATCATATCACCCATATAACACACAATATGTTGAGTCTTAGAATATCTCAGGTGTCAATCCAATGTGCCTATTAAGATTTCATGCCATGTGGCTGCTATCCTTGCAACAATTACTCTATAATATCCACATTTCATACAATGTATTGAGTCAAATCAGACTCTTCTTCATTATAATAAATTTTATTTTGGGAAAATTCTCTGAGTATTCTTGTGCTATTCTTTTCATTATATTTCATGTAAATGGTATGATTAATTTGACACCTTGAAATTGAATCTATACTTTGTGTCGATGTACATATCCACATGCATTTTGATATCAATGTTCATGTCTGTTTACAAAAGTGTAAACATCTCTTAATGCCATGTTGATTTATATGGTATATTGGTGATTACTAGACATACTTAAAATGCTTATTATTTAGGGGTTAATACATACTTCTTTACATCTGATGCGTAGGTTATAATACTTGAGAAAAGAACAAGCATTCTCTCGATAGAAGTACGTAACAGAAAAGATGAAGAAGGGAATTGGATCACTAATACGTATCATTGCTCGTCTTGGGTACATATGTGTCCAAGTATGAAGGGAGCTTTTAGGGTGAAAGCATCTGCAATTGTAGATGTATCAAAGCACTTGAATGGTAAAATTTTAGCTCTCAAACAAAGGAATGTTGATTTTCACCTTGTAACAGAGGCGTTTGTACAACATGTATTCATGAAAAAACAAATACATATTGCGCCCACTGTGCCCTTTCAACGAAACATTGCAAACAGCAAGTATTTGTAACTCATTGAGAATGAGAAATTTCGTGATACTTATGTAACAACTTGTCTCGTATTTATAGAAGTATACCCTTCAGATTGCTGTGAATGGCAAAATGTTGAGAGTAGTTCTTTTAAGTGTTATCACCTCAAAATTGGTAGATTGCTCTTTGAGGGGCGTACAGCTAAGCAACTCGTGGAGGACCTTGTTTTTTTCTATGACTCCAAGTACATATTGCCCAAGGGGGGTCGAAAATATGGAACCCTTGAGTCTATGCACATATCGAATCTCAATAGTATAGAATGGCCATTGTATAGTAGCGACATTTTGCACATGTGTAGCACAAAAATTTCAATAGACATATTGAATTCTATGAAGCCAAGCACCGACTCAAAGAATGTACATCTAAGTTGGTTCATATTGATTGCAATTTTTGCATACATGTTCAAGGAATGTAAGGGTTTGAGACGTGCCAAAAGCACGTACGTCATAAAAAGTGCATTAGAGGATTATATAACAAGGTTTCTAGGTAAAACTTGGACATAAAAAATAACTCACAGTCCTGACACAATGGAGTGTCGAGTCACAATAAGGGACATGGCTTTCAAGTAAAATTTTTCTCTCTTAGTTGACTATTATCTTACTTTGGGATGAATAGGCTAAGTTTCCATTCCAATTATAGGTACTTTGTCACACGACAGATTTTATGCCTAGTGTTCAAGTATCATAGATGGAGGATGCTCAAGGGTAAATGGTTGTGCCTTGATCAAGACATGCGTGAAAGTGCAGTTGTGGATGTTACTATCATTTGTGAGCGCCATGAGCTCCAAATGTTGCGAATGGAGGATGTTGGCCCTTGAGTATAATGCGCCAGGAAATTACAATGTTAATGCAGAATCCACCTATTAGCTTCTATTTTAAACTAGATGACAAGAAAGTTCGAAGCCAAGCTGAGGATATTGTTACCAATGGAAAGTGTGTGGCTCCACATATTTTAGAAATTGTAGAGTCTCCCTAAAAATCCCAACACCACAAGTTGTAATATCCAACACCTATAAATTTTTGGATTTTTTTTGCCAATAGAATATTGTCGCTTGCAAACTTGTAATATTTAAAAATTATGGTATTTATGCAAAATCATACACTTTTTATACACTTTCCACATCAACACATTTACATATGCATGTAAACTTTGCAAAGATGTAAGTAAAGCCATAACTAAATATCACATGTGAACAGCCCTTAATGGTATAAAACTTAAGGTTTTTAAGGTAGAACTAGTTTAGTTCTTGTTTCATTTCACACTTTTTCTCTTCATCTCTTTATATCCACCACATCCCTCCTACCTGCTACGATGGATGCTCGCACATACTTTGATGAGTGGATCCACGAGACTATCTCTGCTAACCAAGGTGACGAGATATTCCAGGTTTTCTCTAAGAACTTCAACCTTGAAATGCTCTCATTGCTGGATCCCCCCCTTCAGGTTTTGGAAGACTTTGTGAGCATCATTGCTACCTACACATACTCCATCGAGGGATCCGACATGACTTGGGTGCCTCTGAAACAGCTTATGGTATTTCAGGCAAAAAAGAATCACCAAAAAGTGGTGAATAGGTGACTGGCCCATGTGGATCCTTCACACAGAGTATGCAGTGTTCCCATGGGTAGTGCACCAAGTACAGCACCTTTGAATCTTGTGGAGTGTGATTGTGCATTGACAATTTACCTCTTTGCATTGGATACACCCCTAGAGGAGGACAACGATGAAGATACAACTCCACAGGTTGTTGCTATCACATACGCGGGAGAAGAACCAATTGAAGAGCTCATAAATGTTGAAGAGGAACATTGGGTGGTGGCAAAGCAAGGGTTGGCTCTCATGGTGCCATCTTCTTCACAATAGCCACAAGTCAACAAACCCAACCTTGCCTCCTTGACGCCCATTGAAGTAGATGGTGTACAATACTTGCTTCTATCAGATGTGATGCAATACTTGGAAATGAAGGAAGAAGATTTGTTTTCCATCCTAGTTAGGGATTCGATGGAAGACCTGATCGATTATGATTACATGGATGTGCATCCGACGATGGAAAATATTGGAAGATATGATGGCACAAGCTTAGATACAGTGAGTGCCATCATAGCAGCACAGGAGCATATTACCTCGGTTGAAAAAGATTACCTTGTGTCGGATACTGAATTTGAAGCACTACAGCATGATTTGTTCGGACCAAGGCCCCAGCTTCCTACCAAGGAGATTGTAGATCCCTCTACCCAAAGAGGTGTCTTGCTAACACACAAGGAAATGAAGATACAAGATGAAATGGAGAAGGTGAGATTTTTAACTACCATATATTTTTATGCAATAAAACTTGAAGGTAGAGTGTGTCAGGTCCCTGGAGTCCACCGGGGTTATCTTGGCTAAAAATGATGCCTGCAACTGCCCTGTCTGAAGTCTGGCATCTGGGGCCAAGGTCCCTTTGAGTCCATCGGTGAAATCTTGGATAAAAATGATGCTTGCAGCTGCCCTCTATCCAAAGTCTGGCATCTGGGGCCACTTTTTGGCCCAGAAAGTGGCCCTAAACAACTTCTTTTTGGCCCAAAAAGTGACCCCAAACAACTTCGGACAGGGCACTGTAGCGCCCAGAGGCCCCAGATGCCAGACTTCAGACAGGGCAGTTGCATGCATCATTTTTTGCCAAGATTTCATCGGTGGACTTCGGGGACCCGATGCACCCTATTGTTAAGTTTCATTGCTTTCTGATAACTCTAGGTTAGTCGCTAAACATATTGTTTGATTTAACTTTGTCATTCAAGACATACTATATATGGATAAGTTTGCCTTACATCAAGGCAAGGAGGAGCTCGACATCCGGATCGACGAAAGGATTCAGCTCTGAAGGAGTACATTGGCAACCTTATTGCAGACTTAGTGGTCTTCCATAGGAAGAGGCACGATTCTATTTCTCTTCAGCATACGACCAAACCCAGCCTTCACACCTTTGAATATCTTTGAGTAAGTCATTGTGCTAATACCGGCCCTGTCACAAATAGATTGTGCATCCACAGTTGAGAACTCATTTGACACATCTTTTAATGTGCACTCAATCACCTTTTCCTTCACATCCTTAAACTTAGGATTTCTCAAAGTGTTTTCCAATGTATTTTCCTTCAACAATCTACTAATACATGATCCAACCTCCCCCTCACCTAGGTTCTCTTTCTAAGCTACCTTATATACTTTGATACGTCGCTTCCACTGGCCACTATTCACAATTAACTCATTGACTGGCTTCTTCTTTTGTTTGCGCTCCTGTGTTAGCTTATTGTTGATCTTTCTCAAGTTTTCCAATTGTGCCTTTGCCTCCTCATATGAGATACCAATGTCATGGATAGTATCCTGCATTGAAATAATTTGATTATGTTGTTGAATTATAGTATCATTCAGCTGTACCACTTGTCCTATGAGCTGTTGTATATGAAGTTGATGTGCAACGATCACATCATGGCAATTTTTTATGGTTGCTTTGCAAGTTGTAGATACTTTGAATGCCTGATCATTGAGCCGTCTAGTATAACCGAGCAACCCATTTTCACCCTTGCACACATACTTCAACAAATTTGTGATTCCTGAGAAAGTTGGAGGTCTATTGTTTAAGGGGTCAATTGGATAGATTCCCCCATCAACCCACAAATCCACATGTTTCAATCCCATTTGCATGTAACTCTGCAAAACTTGAGGGTTGACACTAGTATGATGGGTTCTTTTGAATAATGGGGCATATTCAATCTCTACCTCAATATGCAGCTCCTTCTTTCTTGTATTCATTTTACTACTAATAGAAATGGTGAGCCTACTTGGTTGTCACAAGAGGTAGAGTGGAGATGCACAAAGAGTCACACAAAGGTGCCAAGGGAAAGGAGGGTGAAAGTAATTCACTATGTTAATGAAGGTTGCATAAACACAGAGAAGAGGTCACAATAGAGCCATGAGAGAGTATAGATATGGGGGAAACTAGCTCAGAGGGTAGGGATGTCCAAGACTTTTTGTATTTTAGACATTTCTATTTTACCTCCAAAAACATCTCCAAAAGACACAAAATTTGACCAATTGGTTTGTTTTTTGACCAAAAGCTAGAATATAAAAAATCCCCAAAATATCTTAAAATGAATTTTCAAAATTTTATTTTCCTTGTTCTCAATAAAAAATTCAATTACCTCATATCTACTAATCATTTTCCATTGAAAACGAAGCACCACACTCCCGCAACTAACTCATTTTTTAATATAAAATTTGGTTGAAAAAGACTTCTTGAATGAGGAGAGAGAAGGAATCTAAGTATATCTTTGTAGATATAAAAAAGGCAAAACGAGATTGGAAAAGTGGAGAGAGAAGAGGATTATTTTACTATTCTTCTCTCCTCTTTTCCTTGTTTTAAGAAGGAGAGAGGGGGAGCTAAAAGGCCCATTTGTGAGTTCATTTTTTCCTAATTCTAGACTTGTTAAAATTCTAAATATCACTAATTCTAAAAAAGCATGTCCTAATGACAACCACATTTTCAAACTAGACTTGTTAAAATTCTAAATATCACTAATTATGATTTCAAAGAATTAATTGTTGCATCATTCTCAAAATAAATAACCCATGGCACTTTATCTCCCTCAATGCATATCAAGCACAACATACATCACAAACCAAGTTAGTAAGGGCATTTTTGGACCTCTTTGCCATGTTTATATGGACTCTCTCTCTCTCTCTCTCTCTCTCTCTCTCTCTCTCTCTATACACACTCCCTCTTCTATATAAGCCTTCCTCTTTGGGGAAGAAACCATGGGTTCTCTCCTTTTCAAATCACGTTGAGCCCTGGAGTATCCTATCATATTCTTTGTGCAACTTTGCAAATTTTAAACTTTTTATTGCTCTTGTCCTCTTTCATGCTCACAAACAATAAGTCTTACATTATTTTAAGTCTCTTTACAATGTGTTCTACCTCAAAATCATGTTGTATAAGCCATGTTTCTATCTACAAGTCTCAGAAGCTCTTAGAAGGTTCAACCAATGTTGATTCGAGCCATACAAATTTGTAAGGCTACTGCAGCCCTATTTTGATCATGGGTAATAGCAAGCTTGACTTTTAAGGACTGTTCACACATGCTCATGAAACTCATGTCCTAAAGACTATTTTTGTGGCTCCTAAAAGGCATAGAGAAGTTCTGCAAGTTCCCACCAATAACAAAGAGATTGTTGATGCTAAAGTTGAAATCTAAAGTTGAAGCACACCTCAAATATGTCCCCAAATCTACATACCTGAAGAGACAGTTGCTACACAACAACCCAAGGTTGTGGTCATACCCAAGAATAGCAATGGATGGTCGAGTGATGATAATTAGGTTTGGCATAAAAATTAGGAGATATTTTTGAATTTTGATCATTATCCTCATAATTTCATAATTTTCTTAATTATTCTATGTGGTTATTCATGTACTTCATGGTAATTAAAAGAATGACCCTGAGATGGTGGATCTCTTTGCTTCATAAAATTATATCTGGCTCTAAATTACTTGAAAAGAGGTTAGGAAATGCTAAAAAACCTTACATGGGATTGAAAAGGGTAGTTTTTATGCATCGCATATGATAAAGTGTTCTAAAAATAATATTTCATTGTTATGAATGTCCTTGTTTTTTAAGGATGTTGGAATATGTATCTTATGATTCCATGCTTATAACAACCAAAGGGATTGTGGATTATGGTGAGTTAGGATGTTGGGATCGCCAGCCCAACTCTCCTTGGCATTTTACAAAAATGTCAAGGAGCTCAACTGAGCATGAGGGTCCTATGCTCTCAAGAAATATATGTCTTTTTGTTGTTTTCTTATCACTCAAGTTCCTGAGGGAAAATGCCAAAGTGATGAGTACCCTTGTCATGTGATACTTTGGAGGCTCAAGGAAGCTTAATGAGACTTTGAGCTAGTAAATTTCCTATTGTCCCTAGGAATGTGAATATCCTATGAGATTGAAAGATCCTATGCTAGGCTAGACAATATCTTCTCTCTAAAAAGACAACAAAAACTATTTACTAGGATAATAAAAGAAAGTTGCTTTTACGTGTCGTAACAATGTGATAGTAATCAAGATCTCCATTTTTTATTTTCATAGCAAAAGGTCTTATATTTGATGGGGCTGATCCAACCAAAGCATATCTTTGTGGGAGTGTTATTAATGATATTTAAACAATTGAATTTTTTTTAGTGGGAGGACTCACTTGAAGGGTTGTCACACTGGGAAGTCAAGGGGGAACAATAGTGTGTTTGAGCCTTAAATTTTGAAATTCTTCTTTGAATATGTTAAGATTTTTCAAAGTAGGAGTAGACCAACTAAGGGGATGTAGTAGGTGCACAAACAATAAAATGGTGGAAGCTAGGGGGATGACGACAAGATTGGATGGAAGACAAAAAGTCAAACTCAATGGATGGGGGTGGGTTATTAGCTAAGTCTCCCATTCTAGGTCCAAAGGTGGTGGTGAAGTGGTTCTATTTGAAATTCATCAATGGAGGATATGAGAGGTAGCTAGTGATCTTGACCTACTCCTCATGTAGCCTTACCCTGTAAGATAACTTAACTAGCCTCTTTTAATGTTTTGATATCTAAATAAGTAATTGTTACAAAAACTTATTGGTTAATGCTACTTGGGCAGCTTATAGTTTTACTTTTACACTAATAGTATTTTCCTCTTCAACTAGTATAGTGGGTTTACTACTGGCATGGTAAAAATTCTTTTGTTGGTTAGCCATGAGCTACTTTAGGAGGATGGTGCACTTCTTGTAAATGTATGTCTTGTAGCAAGCCTTAGCAAGATCATTGGCTAGGCATTTCAATAGCTCTTCAATTTTTTTATCAAGCTTGATGAGCTTGGTTGCAATGACTTGGGTTTGTCTTGAGGACTTGCATTGAGATCCTCATCTGATTGTTTTAAGCCTCTAGCTCAACTATCTTGGTTATCAAGGATGTATTGATAGCCTTTTGCTTTGCTATGCATCTGCAGTGATCATCTCCATTTCTCTTACCATCCTACTATTCTTAGTGGTCTTCTCTTGTCTCTGTCTTCCTCTCTTCATCAATAGGTGAACCTTCCATCTCTATCCTCAAACTCTAATTACTTTCTACATTTTCTAAGCTTCTAAGTATAATAACAGTGAGGTTTGCACTACAGAAGCCAATAACTATTTAGATTTTGATCATGCAAACTATCCACAAGGGGATCCTTGATATAATGTTTAGGGCTTCTTGTCATTCAAGTGGTTGGATTCCATGAGAAGAGTGTTGGGTGGAGGAAATGCCTTTTAGTTTTCAAGGTTGGCTCTTAGATCCCATTGAACAATACTTCTTCTTGATTGGATACTAGATACTTGGCTATAGTCTCCAAGTTTTTCTATAAAACTAGTAAGGATGGCTATTAGCAAGTAATTGCAATACGTCAGCCTCCCTCTCCCTCTCCCTCTCCCTCTCCCTCTCCCTCTCCCTCCCTCTCTCTCTCCCTCTCTCTCCCTCTCTCTCCCTCTCTCTCTCTCTCTCTCTCTCTCTCTCTCTCTCTCTCTCTCTCTCTCTCTCTCTCTCTCTCTCTCTCTCTCTCTCTCTCTCTCTCTCTCTCTCTCTCTCTCTCTCTCTCTCTCTCTCTCTCTCTCTCTCTCTCTCTCTCAAATGTGCTAGATTGACACCTAAGGATATAGTGCATAGAATATATGAAACCTCATTAAAGTAGTATATTCCATTGGTCATGTTTGTTAGTGTGGACTATTGGTTGTGTTTGATAGAGGTATGAAACCTCATTAAAGTAGTATATTCTATGTTTTATTACATTATCTTAGCTCACACAAGGCATAAGCAAGTAGCCCCGATAGAGATGATAATATCATTTAGTCATCCTTAAGGAAAATAAAATATACAATATCAAACCTAGCATCATCGAAGCAGTCAAATGCTTGTGATTTTGCAAGGGTAACCATGGGTTGAGTTTTCTTCATATATAAGATATGATATATGTTAGGATGCAACCACTAGGTTTGAGAAATTTTAGGGTTAAAAAAAGAATGCTAAGCAACCTCACCAACTGAGGTTGAGGGTTTTAGGGGACAAGTTTCTTGACAAAAAGAATACTAATCATTCAACAAAGCTAGCAATGGATTATAACAGAGATGTTCCACCTTACACCATTTAACCTATGATTCAAATTAGGAAGTGTGCTTGTCACCCATACTAGCTTTTACAAAGATTGTCCATTTAAGAAAGGAATTGTAATAAGATAGGGAACCATAAAAGCCCCTTTAAGCCCTTGTAATGTCATAGGCATATGCACAATAAATAGTTTTAACTAGGAGCAAGAAGCCATAGGAGTGGAATTTTTGTTTTACCTTCCTCATAACTTAGATTTGTGATAAGAGACCTTTTGCAAAAATAGTAAGATTTTAGAAAAAATGTTCACATGCCTAAGTTATATCAATCTTCAACTTCAAGCTAAAAATATGACTAACATATAAGCTAATTAAGTTCTATCAAGTTAAAAAATAAGGATAACATACGAGCTAATATAAGTTCCTTCTTGTTAGTACTTTCATCCAATCGTGGTATTCCTTCATAAATCAACACCGTTCTTTGCAAAAAGCAAGGTAGATGAAGGTCTATCCCTCACAACCAATCCAATCTTGGTATTCCTTCTTAAATCACCATTATTTTGTGCAAAAAGTAGGGTAGATGATGCAGGTTTATCCCCCACAACCAATCCCAAAATAACTAATGAAGCCAAATACCAAGGTGACTTCATGACAACAAATATGGGTATCAAGTTCTACATGAAGGCATGCTACAAGAGCTATGTGGTTAGGATCAACCTAGATTTGCTAAAGAACTCTCACAAGAACGAGTCCAGTGTGACATGGGACAATTTGACCCCCTACTAATTGTATAAATCTATGATGGCCTTATGAGGAAAATACCTCATTGTACAATGAGGTTATAATATTGTCACTCCTTCATAATAAGCCTAGTATTATTGTGTGTCGACATAATGAGTGTAATGGGTAAGGCCAAACGTATATCACATCCCATTAGACTATGTGGAAGTGCATCGCAAGGATGCATTTAGGTTAACAATTGGTAGCCTCCCTATGCAACCTAGCTGACTAGGTTTAAGTTTTATCATGGGCAAAGAAAAACAAGACTCATCAACACACCTCCTCCCTAAATGATGTGGAAAATTGAGCATAATATTAAACCCTATTAGGGAAGGAAACTTTCAACATGAGGTGCATCAATGTACAATGTGCTTGTATTTAGCTCTCAAGACATGAACCTACTATAAGAAAACGTAAAACAATATCTAAACTCCCATGACTTTGTCATGGCATTAGTTTAGAACCCTTGTTAATGATATATTGCACTATGTTTTGTCTAGCTTGATCATAGTGGCACATTAGGCATTCTTTCAATGGGGTACTACATTGTCACAAGAGTAGTTGTAGATTGAGGTGATGCTACTAAAGAGACAAGGGGTGTTCATGAAAAGAGTAGTGCTTGCCATTGTGCTAGATAGCTAGGTAAGAGGCAACAACCCTAGATAAACTCAGATTTTTAAATTACACGAAATGTCTTCATATTTATCAAGCATAGGACCATTGGTCAACCTAATTAGAATAAAGTTTTTCATTAATATATGGAAAACTTATAATGTTGTGGCATAACGATTTTCACAGAAGAAATAATCAAGGGTTGTTGCAAAATTTAATAAAATACTTGTACATAAATATATTATTCAAGCTATGTTATGGCTATTCAAGTTGTTAGTCATTAGTAGCCAAAATTTATTTAGACCACACGAGGCTTAAATGGAGTTAAATTAATCATTGGAAGGTAGCCATCAATAATTTCAAGCATTAAAAAATTAGATATATCTCACAAATTTCATTATTAGCTTCTATCTGCGATGAGCACACATTATGAGAGAGAGAGAGAGAGAGAGAGAGAGAGAGAGAGAGAGAGAGAGAGTGTGTGTGTGTGTGTGTGTGTGTGTGTGTGAGTGTGTGAGTGTGTGTGTGTGTGTGTGTAGAATGATCTACCTCAATTCATTTATATTACTCTATCATTTTGGTTGTAGGTTCAAGAAGCTCCAAACCTCCAAAGGGCTTTATAAACCTCCCCTTTTTAATTTACCCCCCCCCCCCTCTCACGTGTAATCTCTCCTCTCCCTCTCTCTTCCCCCTTCCCTTTTTAATTAACCCCCCTCTAATCTCACATGTAGGCTCTCTCTCTTCTCTCTCTCTCTCTTCCCTCTCACCTTTTTAATTAAATAAAACTTTTCACAAACATATCTTTCTCTCCCTTTTTAAATGAAAAGTCTCTCTCTCTCTGTGTGTGTGTGTGTGTGTGTGTGTGTGTGTGTGTGTGTTAAATTAAACTTTTCTCTCTTTTTTTATTTTATTTCTCCTCCTCCTCCTCCTCTCTCTCTCTCTCCCTCTCAAAGTATGTGAAAAATTGTCACAAAATTTTTAATTGAAAAATCTTTTAAAAATATTTAATTAAATGTTTTCTCTCTCCCTCTCTCTCTCTCAAAGTATGTGAAAATTATATCAAAATTTTTTAATTAAAAATATTTTAAAAATATTCAATTAAAAGAGGAGGAGGAGGAGGAGGAGGAGGAGGAGAAGAAGAAGAAGAAGAGAGAGAGAGAGAGAGAGAGAGAGAGAGAGAGAGAGAGAGAGAGAGAGAGAGAGAGAGAGAGAGAGAGAGAGAGATTACTACATGGGACCGGGATAGAGAGAGGAAAAAAGGAGAGGGAGAGAAGGAAATGAGAGAAGAGAGGGGGGAGAAGAAAAGGGGGGAGAGAGAGAGAGAGAAGAAAAAAATTTAAAGAGAGAAGAATAAGAAGAATAAGAAAAAGAAGAGAGAGAGAGAGAGAGAGAGAGAAAATATGAACATAGAGAGAGATGAGAGGAACGATAAAATTTTAAAGAGAGAGAGAGAGAGAGAGAGAATAAGAAGAACAAGAAGAAGAAAAAGAAAAAGAAAAGGGAAAAAAGAGGAGAGGGATAGAGAAGGAAAAGAGAGGAGAGAGGGGGAGAAAAAATGGGGGGAGAGAGAGAGAGAGAGAGAGGAGAAGAAGAACAACAACAAAGAGGAGAACAGGGGGAGAGAAAAAAAGGATATAATCTGAGAGGGGGAAGAGAGGGGGAAGAGATAAAAGAGAAAAATAGAGAGAAGAAAAAATATATAGAGAGAAAAGAGAGTGAGATTTAAAAAAACTTGAGAGAGAAAGAAAGAAAAGAAAAATGTGTGTGTGTGTGTGTGTGTGTGTGTGTGAGAGAGAGAACAAGAAACTGAGAGAAAGATACAAAGACAAAAAAAGAAAAAAGAGGAGGAGAGAGAGAAAAAGAGAGATACATAAAAAGAAGAAAAGAAAAAAGAGGAGGGTGAGAAAGAGAGTGAGAGAGGGGAAAAGAGGAGAGAGGGGGAGAGGAGAGAGAAAAGAGTAAAGAGAGAGAGGGAGAAAAAAATTGAGAGAGAGAGAGAGAAATAGCAAAGAGAAGGAAAAAGTAGGAGAGAGAAAAGAAAAAAGAAAAAAGAGGGGGAAGAGAAGTAAAAGAGAAGAGAAAGGCAAAGAAAAAATAGGAGAGAGAGGGGAGGGAAAAGAGGAGAGAGAAATAGGAGAAAATAGAGAGGTTGAAAAAAAGATATGAGAGAGAGGAGGCGAAAGAGAAATAAGAAGAAATGAGAGAGAGAGAGAGAGAGAGAGAGAGAGAGAGAAAGAGGAAAGGAAAAAATCAAGGGAGAGAGAAAACTGAGAAAAATTAGAGAGTGAGAAAAGAGAGAGAGGAAAGTTTGACTTGAACTTCAAATGTTGTGAGGTCCAATTAATACCAACTTTGTATGAGTTTTTGTAAGTTTGATGCATAAAAGAGATTGTATGTATAATTGGCCTTTTATAATACAAAGTTTATAAATTACTTTTAATTTTACATTTGATGAGAGAGAGAGAGAGAGAGAGAGAGAGAGAACAAGGAGATGAGAGAATAAACTAAAATAAGGGTAGCGAGAGAAAGAGAGAGAGGGAGAGAAAAAAAAGACATAGGAAATTAGGAGAGAGAGAGAGAGAGAGAGAGAGAGAGAGAGAGAGAGAAAGGGAGAGAGAGAAGAAACAAAGAGGGAAAAGAGGAGAAATGGATTGTTGAGCAAACTTTGCTTGCCACTTTGTGGCAACTTCGTGGAATAGTGCAAAGCTGCGGCAAAGCAACCTAGCATTCTGTGCACATAGAACGCTAGTTTATATCATTTGAGAATACATTAGAAAACATTCCATAAGAACCCTCAACACCTAGATGATCAAGTTGGACGTAAATTGGACAATATCTAACAAAAAAATGAAAGACTTATAGAATAAACTACAAGAAACAAGACATTATTTCAATTACAAGAGAGAAGACTAGAGGAGACACTAAAGGAACAAATTTTGCACTTTTTTCTTGTTTGAATTACGATAGTATGTCTACATGGTTTAAAGACTCAAATTGGCAATGTGAAATATCTCCGTGTTCATTTGCTCTAGAAGTTAATCTGTATCATGTGCCTAGGTATTCCTAGATGCTCATTCACCATCTTGGTGTAAGGAGTCAATTATTCAACTAAATTTCATGGTGTTTGCTTATCACATGCTGATGGTCGTATTTTGTCATTATTGATTCATAGAGTTGATGAAAAGACAAATAGGTTCATTACTCGCACCATTGACTTTAAGTAGTTCAAAAACATATACTTCTAAACCCTTTTGAATGTTACCACAATTACCAAATATCTCTACCAACTTATCAAAGAAACATAGTTGATTGATATCATGATGGACAAGCTTTGAGCACGACGTTAGACTTTAAATTATTATGCCTTTAGATAGGTGGAGAAACCTTCCAACTCATCAATTGTACTTTATGTATGCATGTGATGGCCGAGACATTTGAAATTGAACGCTCTCATAAAACATAAGACACACAAACCTATGTCCCTTTCTCCTATGGCCTTATGTAAAAAGATCAAAACTCCATAAAATAGGAAATGCAAAGAGATAAATGAGAATAGTGGAAAATCAATATATTTGGCCTTACCTTTTGCAAAGATAATGACTTGTAAACTTCCATGAACCATTTATGATCTCAACTTGAATAACAAAATAATATGTATATGTGAATGTCATCTAGATTCCTCAAGACAAAATGATTAGATCTCTATGTGCTTAAAGTTTTTGAAGTAAAA
Source organism: Lygodium microphyllum (assembly GCF_053477565.2). NCBI lineage: Eukaryota > Viridiplantae > Streptophyta > Polypodiopsida > Schizaeales > Lygodiaceae > Lygodium > Lygodium microphyllum. The sequence goes on along the minus strand of NC_141149.1, from coordinate 112,088,567 downwards.
GTGCCCTTTAGTCTAATGCACATGGTACACATATATATTACCCATGGTGGTGCTAAGTGAACACACATAAGCCTCTTGCCAAACTCATTTTCTTCTTGCAAACACCAAGTCTAGACTTTGCAACTCCATCCACTCCCAAGTAAAGTATGTTATCAATGTGACCTTGGGTTAGTTTACAATTCTGTCATACATTCTTGATAATAAATCTTGGCTAGCATAAAGATCCAAAGTATGTTGGCAAATCCATAGGTACAACACAAACATGTTGCATAAGGCTATATGCCAACTTATAACTCTTGTACACGGAGTCCCAATGTGTGACAATACCTTCAATAAAAGTATAGCTAATGTATGGGTGGTTGAAGCCTAGAATAGTCACATGTGATGTAGCAATTGTATGGATGATGGAACCCTAGAACAATCACAAATGTATATCGTGGTATAATGCATATGTATTAACACAACATTGTGTATAAATCATCTCTTAGTGAAAGCAATTCACAAATATTCAAATGATGTGGAGTTAAAGGTGCATAATTGCAAATATACAAGAGAAAATGCAAAACTAGGCTATATGCATCCTTACAATATATTAAGCCTATCATTCATTTAGCATTAGAACCATTGAAGTCCAACATAAGCTCAACACCCTTAGCACAAACTATAAAGTCCACATTTATTTTTGTTGTGATCCAAATGAAATGCCAATAATCAAACAAGAAGCAAACACTCAACCTCTATAAAGCACAACACATTTATTTTTATTGTAGATCCAAATAAAAGGCCAATAATGAAATGAGAAGCAATCACTCAACCTCTATAACACACTCTTAGAATTTCACGTATTTGATGTAGGTAGGTGTAAGAAGCATTACTTCAACAAAAGCACATGCTCAGACTCTTAGATGCCCACAAATTAAGTCAATGGACGTTATAGAAAGTGTACATTCAAAAAACCTTCTTGTATTTGATAAGCTTTATGGCAGTGGAAGTTCGTTGACTTACACAAATTAACTCAAGAAATATAAACGTACATATGTCCAAGTATCATCTAGACTATGAGGACTATTCAATGTGTTGGTTGAGATTGGGATATCTCAAGGGAATACCCTTAAAAAAATGAGGATGATCCCTATTTTTCTCTAACCTCGTCAATCCCTTTTTGAGTGATGGATCCACAACTATTTAACCAATGCAAGGCTATAAAATGTACATGCATTAATCAATTGACCTAAATGTCTAGGCCCTAAGAGGTCATTATGACAAGGTTTAGGCTAATTAGGATCTACTATTTAATAAGGCATAGAGAAGTGTTAGGCTAATTACGATATACAATTTTGTAAGGCATAGGTCCATGTTAGTCACTTTTTATAATTTGGGATTACAACCTGCACGTGTCGAAACTTTTAAAGGTCAATACATCTAGTTTTAGACTAATTAAATTTAACAATTTCATATGGCATAGTTCTAGTAAACACCCATGTATAGTTTTGGATCACAAGTTGACATGTGCACATTCGAGCTCTAGGTCAATCTTTGGGTTAAGAATCGTGCCACTCTCAAGCCAATCGACTTGTGCATACATAGCAAGATTGGTCAAGTTATGAGGTCTCGACAAAGCATGAATAGTGACAATGGAGTCATCAATAGCCGAGGGAGAGAAGAAAAATGTTCAGCATGAGAGGAGAGAGAAATCAATGGCCACTCGTCTCCGCTTATTGTTTGTGGCCTCGTAATCATCACTGCTACTGGAAGATGAATTACTTGAAAAATCACTCATGAGTGGGGGCACAAAGGCTTATAGGAGTCGAGTCATGATTCCACGCATTGGTTTCCTTACACTTGCTCAACTTGCCTTGCTCAAACTTTCGTTCTCTCTAAAAAAGATTTAGAGCCTGGCCAATGGCCATGCGCATGTCCATTGACTTGTGTGTTGGCAAGCAGAAGTCTAGATATGGAGGACATGCATGAGTCCAAAATCTACAGTGGCTCCCATTGCCAGCAAGCAATACACAATGTGAAAAGGGAACAAAGTGGAATGGGAGGAGAGAGAAAATGCGACGTGGGCAACAAGTGTCAAGAATAATGAATTGCCAATGCCAGTGTGACATATACTATGGGTCCTTGTGGGTTAATGGGGCAAACCTTAGCACCTTCCATTTTAATGAAAGCCAAAGTTCGTGTTTTTAAGGGAATCAAGTCAATCAGCCCGGCCACACGTCCATAAACCGGCCTGTATGGACTAATGGGACTTGTAAGGCGATTGTGGTGACGCTGGTTTGGGATCACATTTCTGGTTTTGTACGACATTCACCTACGACATAAGATGACGAAGAAGGCGCATGGACCCAACGAGAAAGTTCAAAGGAGGCGAAGAACAAGACTTAATTAATGCTCGAGCGCAAGAAGCCAAAGACACGAGCTGCCGCCAACTCCCAAGAAAAGCACTTGCACATGCCACACAGTCCCTCTCCATCCCTCGTCTCTTCATCAATGAGTTGAGGGAATAATCACAGACGGGTCCCACGATTAATTACCTTAACACGTCCGGATAAGCGTAGATTCTACTCCGGAGTCCGACGCTAGCATTTCATTCATTCACAGAGATCTTGCGACTGAAGTTGCCTTGCGCATTTGTTTAGTCTCTACAAGAGCTGGATATGGCAGTTCCGAGAGGGGAACTCAGCCATACAAACAATGCAGGAGATGTACACTGGGGATGGCATGAAGGGAGGAGGAGAGGGGTGCGAGAGATCCTTCTATGAGAGAGAGAGAGAGAGAGAGAGAGAGAGAGAGAGAGAGTTTTGAGCTCACGTGTGTGTGACAGAGAGAGAGGGGCGCATGATAACCAATAGGATGCTGACACGCGCCCCCGAGCTCTGTCAGTCTAGCTCGGTACTCACACAGAGAAGGAAGGGAGAGAGGCAGGGAGGGAGAGAGGGAGGGAGGGAGGGAGGAAGGACAGAAAGATATATTACTCTACGATGCCGCGGATCTGCACCAATTGCATCCGACCACGTGTCGCCATTCAGCCGCCCTGCTGCTGACGCGAGCGCAAGAGCGAGTCCAGGCGCTGGAGCTTCACCCTCTGGTAGAACCGGCCGATGAAGGCCTCCGCCTTCTGGTCGACCTCGTTGCCGGCAGCGCCGGCGCCGTGCCCCTCCTCCTCCGGCAGGTCCGGCACCACCACCACTGGCCGGGGCCCGCGCGCCGCCCCCTCGAACGTCCCGGACTTCTTCAGCCGCACCCCGCCCGCCCCCGCCCCCGTCGCGTATATCTGCTCCGACTTGCTCCTCACCAGCCGCGTCCTCGCCCGCAGCCTCACCGCCGCCGCCGCCGCCTCCACCACCGCCGTCTCACTCCACACCGCCCTCAGCGCCCCTCCGCCGTCTCCTCCCTCTCGCCGTTCCTCTGCTTCCTCGTCCTCCTCCTCCTCTAATTCCTCCCCCTTTTCCTCCTCCTCCTCCTCCCCCTGCTGCTTCATCTTCTTCTTCTTCTTTTTCTTCGACCCCGCCATGCCCGAGCTCACGTACAGCGCCCCCACCACCGCGTTCAGCAGCACGAACAGCACCGGCGGCGTCCACCACCCCCCGACGAACGAGCGCGCCTGCGACAGCCCCTCCGTCACCAGCGGATGCACGATGGGGTAGAGGTAGACGTACGCGAAGCCGAGCAAGCCGGCGGAAGCCACGGCGAGAAGGATCTGCAACACGGAAGAGAATGCGGGGGAGGTCGAGGAGCTCCGCTGCTGAGAAGCCATGGCGGCAAACACGCACCAGTCAATGCTACTATGGTGATGGTGGTGGTGGTGGCCAGGATCAGAGAGAGAGAGAGAGAGAGAGAGAGAGAATGCGGCGCCTACGGATCAGAGGAAGAGAGACGAGGCCATTAAGGAAGGAGGAAGGAAGCCATGGTAGCCTAAAGGACTTTTCATGTGTAGAAAAGAAAGAATTCAATATAGAGAAGAGCTTGATACATCGAGAGAGAGAGAGAGAGAGAGAGAGAGAGAGAGAGAGGGAGAGGCTAGCCGCTAGAGCGCCCTTTCGTGGCCCACTCCTGGGACCTGTGATGATGGCATGTGCTCCGAACAAGTCAAGGCCTTGCATCGGCGGAAAGAGCAAAGATTTAAAAGCTAAAAGCTCGCCGCATTTTTAAAAAACCCATTTACCCAAACCTTAAAAGGTCCAAGAAATCTTATTTGTAGGATTTCCAAGCTTTTTTTAAACCACTTTTAATAAAGAGCAACCCATATTTTTACCTCCACACTCAAAGTCCCTTGAATCAATTATAATATAAAGTGTCTTACGGGTGTCCTCTTAGGCTCCTCTCCCCGCTTTGTTTTGGCCCTATCCTTATTGGCTTGATGAGTTTTGCTTTGAAGAGGTCCATGAGGCAAGGGTGCCATTTGCCCCCCCCCCCCCCCCCCCTTTTGCTTTATCACTAATCCACTACTATATAAGATTGATAAGAAGTTGCATGATACGATGATTAGATGCTTGCCTCTCCCTAACGAGTCCACCAAGTGGATTGTGTCTAACACAGAACGAAGAGGATGGCTGCTTAAGTAGGAGCCCTTGGCTTAATTCTCGTGCAGGATGAACCCCTAGTTGCAATTATTCACAAAGATCCTAAGATATCTATAGACCTTCACATCCGTGGTTTAAGGTCATGGGAGAACCTATGGGAGCCGATTAGACATTGTTGATATAGTGTGGATTGGCTAGGAGATTACTTCAACTTGTATGACAGGGAAAAGTAATGGATCAAAATTGTGATGCAACATAGGAGGAATGATTGGCCCACTTCTATGATTTCCAAGTCTATTTCAATCTTACAATCAAAACTAGAAAACTAAGGAGGGAAGCAACTTTTGAAATCTAAGAAGGGAAGAGACTTCAAATAATCTTCTCCTATCATACCTACGAGTACCTAGTCAAAGTGGAAGAAGGAATGCCCTTTGGCTAAGATACCACTTGGAAAAGGTGGCTCGAGAGAATCTAAAAGGCAATGCCTTCATACAGGCTTTAAGTGTTTAGGTGGAGGCTAACTATAAATAATTTTCATCTTTGGTTGTCTCTTGCCAGCACGATGCCTATCTATCGTCCGTGCCCCTTTTGCGAGAGGGCTAAAGAAACTAAGAAACATATATTTTGGGACTGCATACATTTGCCCCTATTTGGCAAACGGTAAAAAATTCGCTGAAGGAAGCTAATGTAAGATATGATTTTGGGATGGAATAGCTTTTTCTGCAGATCAAGGTTCATTAGACAAAGCCAGTTGAAAATTAACAAGTCTCATTAGTTTGATTGCTGTCATATTTATCTTGTCAATAAGGAATGACTTTGCCTTTGATAGGAGAGTTGGTGAGCTACAAAATGACTATATTAATCTACTAGTAGATTATTGTTCAGCTTCTTTGAAGTAGATCAAGTCCAAGCACTAGATATACAAGCTATTTTGAAGAAATTTAAGGTCAATAGCATAGTGCCACATCACATCTAGTGATGATATAATATTTTATTTCAAATTTTTTGAACAATATTCTAACCACATTATAAACTATATAAGTATGCTTAATACAAATGTGCATCAACATCTTTTTCTTTTATGTGTTCTAAAAGGAAAGAACCAAACCGCTATTCCAAACCTCCAAAGGCTTCCAAGCCTACATGGGAGCCTTCAAAAGTTCTCCAAAAAGGAGTCTATTGCTATTGAAAATTAGCCTTGAGACCTTCCAAATAGTCAGACAAACTCTTTTCTCTCTCACTCTCGCTCTCACTCTATAACATATATATATATATATATATATGAAGCATGTGGCATGCAAGTTTTGATGTAGGTTTTGCTTTAGAATTTGATCACTCTATTGCATTTCATGTATATTTTTCCTTAAAGGATGAAATCAAGGTTCAAACATAGTGAAGGGATTGAAAGTCACGTGAAATATGTTGCATGTTTTGATTGGCATCTAGAATCACTACAAGATACAGGCCTTATACTGACGTTCAAAGCAACGAAAATGTTCATAAAGAAATTTGCCCCCGTCGTCGCAAAAAACGTTAGTATTAGCGACGCCATATACTAACGTTCAAAGAGACGAAAGTGTTCATAAACAAATTTGCCCTCATCGTCTCAAAAAACGTCAGTATTAGTGAAGCCATAGAACAGTCGCTATTAGCGTCACTATTTGTGTCGCTATCAACGTCACATTTGTGACACTAATAACGACACATATTGCGATGCTAGTAGTGGAGTGTGCAGTAAATTTGTGACGCTAATAGCGATGATAACATGGAAAAAAAAATTTGTGGCAGGGCAGCACAAATAGCACTATGTGCTTTATTTGGGCCATACAAAAGAGTTTCAGTAATATGTACAATGCTCGTCTAAATGAAGGCAAAGTGTACTTGAATCATAAGACTGATACATAAAATAAATACAAGATCGCATAATGAAAGCGACAATACAATCATGGTAAGATACATAGTGCATAGAAAATGCCTACACACACAAATCACATGCCCAAAAAAGAAAAGCATGTGCGCTCCACAGATCCAAGGGCGAGCTATAGATCCTCGCCATCCGAAAGCTCATCCACCGCAAAGGAGCATCGAACTGACTCTGCAAAAAAAGAAACAACTACACATCAGTCCACCATACAATAATACATTTTAATTAAAATTAGTAACTACAGACAAGAAAGATGAGTGACTTACAGGGCCACTGTGTCCATACAATTGGTCAATCAATGTAGTGAGATTGTGTCTCTCTGCATATCAAGTCTCTAGGCCGGTGGGATCGCAACTTGTAATGGAGTACTGCAAAGAAAACAAAATACAACTGTTAGAAACACGATTGACAGTACAAGGGATATTGCAAAAAAATAAGTAAGCAGAACAGAAGAAAAACTTACAAAGTCCTCCAGATATGTCATGTGGTCGCCACTCCCAAGATGATAGGCCACTCCTGCCTCTAGACATGTATCAAGATTGTGGGAGAGAAGGAAGGAGTCTCACTTGTAGCTTTCTTGCTTGCACAATGGGGGAATACACACACAGGTGGAGGCTGAAAACAGTTTTTCTCTTCTTAGTTGTGTAAGCCAAAAGAACTCTAGTACAAAGAAATAGAAGAACCCTATATATGGGTCTCAAACCAAACTCAACTAACTAAGGTAGCATACTAATTGAGCCACGAACTAGAGTAGATAAGGATAGCTATCATCTAGCTATTATTCATGGGCGGTGTACCAATCGCATTTGCAGTTAACAAGTCGATGACATAAATGCACAACGGTCACCCTGGCATATCACGAGTGGAGCTCGATATCTCAACACTCCCCCTCGAGCTCAATCCCAATTCTTGCATACCAAGCAGGTCTCTGAACTTGCACAGCTTCTCTACGCCCAATGCCTTCGTGAATATGTCAGCTACTTGATCCTCTGTGCTGACATAAACTAGATCAATAAGACCTAGTAAAACCCTCTCCCGCACATAGTGATAATGCACCTCAATGTGCTTTGTTCTAGCATGATAGACTAGGTTATTTGCCAAGTGTATACTGCTCATGTTGTCACAATAAATGACAACTGGCCCATTTGTAGGATGATGCATATCATAAAGTAGCTTATGTAACCAAGCTATCTCACATGCAGCCATTGCTGCACCCTTGTACTCAGCCTCTATGCTCGACAAGGCAACTGTAGGCTGTTTCTTGCTGCTCCAAGTGACTGCAGCACTCCCAAAAGAGAACACATATCCACTGGTAGATCGTCTATCAGAAATACTACCAGCCCAATCAGCATCAGTGTATCCATGCAACTGTATCTGAACCCTAGTCTCATAAAATAGTCCATACTGCAATGTGGACTTCACATACCTGAGTATGCGTCTAGCCGCATCCAAATGCAGTTTCCTTGGAGCTTGCATAAACTGACTTACAAATCCAACAGCATAGCTCAAATCTGGCCTGGTAATAGTCATATAAATCAAACTTCCTACTATGCGTCTGTACATAGTAGGGTCTTCCAGAAGCTCACCTGCATCTGCGCTCAGCTTCACATTCTGCTCCAAAGGAACTGAAATAGGCTTACAGCCTATCATCCCATATTTGGACAGCATGTCCAATCCATACTGCCTCTGCAAGAGCCGTATCCCATTTGGTGATCTAATCACCTCAATGCCCAAGAAATAACGCAGCTCTCCCAAATCCTTCATCTCAAACTTCTGCTTCAATAGCATTTTCACATGAAGGATATCTTCATCACTATCACCTGTCATAATCAAATCATCAACATAAATGACAAGTAGCATAATCCTTTCTCTGTTTTTCTCACATAAAGTGAGAAATCTGCCTTGGAAATCTGAAAGCCAATAGTGACAAGATACTGTCCTATCTTGTCAGACCATGCTCTAGGTGCTTGCTTCAAGCCATACAAGGCTTTCTTCAACCTGCAAACAAACTCAGGATAAACAGCATGCACATAACGTAGTGGCTGTTCCATATAGACCTCTTCTTGCAAATCACCATGCAAGAAGGCATTCTTTACATCCATCTGATGTAAAGACCATCCCTTTGATGCAGCCACAACAATGACTGCTCTTACGGTTGCCATCCTTGCAACCGGACTGAATGTTTCTTCATAATCAATGCCATATGTTTATGCATACCCCTTGACTACTAATCTTGCCTTATATCTGTTCACAGAACCATCTGCATTGTGCTTCACCTTATAAACCCACTTACAACCAATTGCATTCTTATCTTTAGGCAAAGGTACCAATTCCCATGTAGCATTTGCTTCCAAGGCATCCATTTCTTCATCCATGGCTTTCTCCCATTTTTCTTTTCCCATGGCTTGCTCAAAAGAAGTGGGTTCTGGTTCATGTATCACTTTGACCATATAGGCATAGTGAATGGCTGTAAATCCATCATATTTCAGTCTATCCACAGGATACCTAGCTGTGGTAGACCTGGACAAAGTAGGTTCACTCCCAGGTGCTCTCAAAACATCCCTGGTCTTCCTTACTCTAGGTGTTACAATAGAAGGAATACCCAACTCATCATCAATGCTCTGTTCTGAGCCACTGGATTCACCATCCACATAAGAGTGACCTGCATTTACATCAAACATGGGCTGATCTACCTTCTCTTTTTCTTTTCGTGAAACCTGCATATCACTATTTGCATTGCTTTGAGAAGATTATCCTGATCTCAATCTGCCTGTCCATGGCGAAGAATGTGAACCACTGCTAGAGGATACTCCAGGTCCACTAATATCTTGTGACTGCTACTGTAAATTCTGTGTAGCATTACCATTTTGTGCATCTACATTATCAATCACATTTACTGGTTTATACCAGCTACTCATCTCATCAAAAACAACATCTCTGCTCACTGTAAACTTACGAGTAGAAGGGTTATAACATCTATACCCTTTCTGCAGAGAGTAACCAATAAAGATGCACTTCTCAGCTTTTGGATCCAACTTGGATCTCAATTCATCTGGCACATGAACATAGGCAATGCAACAAAAAATTTTCAAATGAGAAATATCTGGTTTCCTACCAGTATACCTCTCCTCTGGAGTCATGCCATGTATTGCTGCAGTGGGAGTCCTGTTCATTATGTAGACTGCTGTAGCAACTGCCTCAGCCCAGTAAAAATCTGGCATGTCTTTTTCATTGAGCATGGCACGAGATACCTCTCCAATATGCCTGTTTTTTCTTTCTGCAATTCCATTTTGGTATGGGGTATGACTACATGAATATTGCTGCTTTATGCCATGCTCCTGCAAGAACCTTGCAAACTCATTTGAGAGGTACTCTCTCCCTCCATCTGACCTTAGGCATTTTATTTGCAGGCATATTTCTTTTTCAACCATAGCTTTAAGAGTTTTGAAATGCCCAAAAACTTCACTTTTCTTTTTCATAAAATACACCCAAATTTTTCTGCTATAGTCATCAATAAAAGTGACAAAATAATGACAGCCTCCAATAGATGCAGCTTTAGTAGTCCACATATCAGAGTGGATTAATTCCAATGGCTTCTTACTCTCTTGAACATGTCTAGGAAATGGTTTCCTTGCCTGTTTTCCAAATTGACAGGCTTCATATACCTTATGCATTTCTGCAACCTTGAATTTAGGCAATCCTGCAACAATATTTTGGGCTTGCATTGATTTAAGTCGATGTACATTAACATGACCAATGCATTTATGCCAGATATCAATATCAATATCAATATTCTGCATGATCTGTCATGTGGTTTGATGCACCTGAGTCAGCATACCACACATCGTTGCTTTCTTCTGCACTTGTCACAAACTTGGTCATGTGCTGCACCATAAACAAATGCTCATTTCTGTCATCACCCTGTCTACTAGAAGATGCATAATTCCCTTGTTGCAATTTTCCATTCATGATGTCATTCTGCTTTTTATAGCAATCTTTAGCCATATGACCCATTTTACCACAGTAGTAGCATTCAACATTGCTGTTTGCATTTTGGCCTCTTTGCCATCCACCACGACCTCTTTGGCCCCCCCTGCCTCTAGAGTTACCACGTCCTCCTCCATAGGACTGGTTTTCTTGAGTTTGCTACATATTCTGATTCTACCACGGCCTCCAGATCGGCCTCCTCTACCTCTAGCTCTACCTCTTCCAGCATTTGAGTAGAAGACAGCTTCTTTGAAGTTCCTCCTGAAGAAGATGCACCACCATTTCTCTACTCCTCAGAAATTAGAAGAGCAATCAACTCCTCAAAATCAGAAAATCTTTCACGGATGGAAATCGATGTTCGGAACTATGCATAATCCTTTCCTAGACCATTCAAGGTCACAGAAACTAAATCATCATCTTCCACTGGTGACCCAATGGAAGCAAGTGCATCTGCAATCTTCTTCACCTTCATGTGGTAGTCATTGATGCTCATACTTTCTCTTTGCACATTGTGCAACTCTTGCTTGAGTTGCATTTTCCTGGCTTGTGTATTTGTGCTAGACATTTTTGACAAAGTATCCCATGCCTCCTTTGGCGTACTTGCATCCTGAATATGCACAATCATAGAGTTTGAAATACTGATAGACAGCCAATACATAACTTTTCTGGCTCTCTCATGCCATCCTTTAAATGCCTGCATTTGTTGTTGATTGGGAACATCAAGAAGAATTGGTTCTTCTTCGTTTCCTACAACGAATTCCCAATATCATTTTCCCATAAGGAAATTCGTCATTCTAAACTTCCATGCTTGGAAGTTATTCTTGTCAAGATTTTTAGTGACAATCTGTGAAAGAGAATCAGACGCCATTACAGAACACTACAAAAAATTCTGTCACTGCAAAAAACACAGCTTCAGCCTCACAAGGGCAAATCCACAAAACTGACGAAAGTGGTATTTGACCACACAGTCACTTCCTAGTGACAATTTTGCATCAACAGGCAATAAGGATGATTCTGTAACTCCCAATGTCTCTGTGCACAGGCATACGATGCAATTTCTACAGTAACTTTTCAGCGACCTGTAGAACAGTGGTCGCACAGCAAAAAACAGGGCCTTTCCCTGAGTGCGTGTGGAAAACTTCTGCCTCCAAAACAGGCCCCGAAATGGCCTCGAATAAAAAAAACAGGGCAACCAGGGGCTAAAACCTTTTCCCGCAGCATATACTGCCCTCTTGCTACACCGTGAAGGGCGTCTCAATCTGAGACAATGCACTCTTGCACTTTCCGGCTGTGCTACCTGCAGAGACTTGCTCCCAAACTCGAAAAATGAAAGCAACACTGGTCCTCTTACCAGAGTCTCACTTGTAGCTTTCTTGCTTGCACAATGGGGGAATACACACACAGGTGGAGGCTGAAAACAGTTTTTCTCTTCTTAGTTGTGTAAGCCAAAAGAACTCTAGTACAAAGAAATAGAAGAACCCTATATATGGGTCTCAAACCAAACTCAACTAACTAAGGTAGCATACTAACTGAGCCACAAACTAGAGTAGATAAGGATAGCTGTCATCTAGTTATTATTCATGGGCGGTGTACCAACCGCATCTGCAGCTAACAAGTCGATGACATAAATGCACAACGGTCACCCTGGCATATTACGAGTGGATCTCGATACCTCAACAACATGCCCTTGCCACCTCGCGCTGTTGTGACACTAATAGCGATGCATATTGCGATTCTAGTAGTGACGTGTGCAGTAAATTTGTGACGCTAATAGCAATGATAACATGGAAAAAAAAAATTGTGGCAGGGCAGCACAAATAGCACTATGTGCTTTATTTGGGCCATACAAAAGAGTTTCAGTAATGTGTACAATGCTCGTCTAAATGAAGGCAAAGTGTACTTGAATCATAAGACTAATACATAAAATAAATACAAGATCATGTAATGAAAGCGACGGTACAATCATGGTAAGATACATAGTGCATAGAAACAGAGATAACATGCCCAAAAAAGAAAAGCATGTGCGCTCCACAGATCCAAGGGCGAGCTATAGATCCTCGCCATCCGAAAGCTCATCCACCGCAAAGGAGCATCGAACTGACTCTGCAAAAAAAGAAACAACTACACATCAGTCCACCATACAATAATACATTTTAATTAAAATTAGTAACTACAGACAAGAAAGATGAGTGACTTACAGGGCCACCGTGTCCATACAATTGGTCAATCAATGTAGTGAGATTGTGTCTCTCTGCATATCAAGTCTCTAGGCCGGTGGGATCGCAACTTGTAATGGAGTACTGCAAAGAAAACAAAATACAACTGTTAGAAACACGATTGACAGTACAAGGGACATTGCAAAAAAATAAGTAAGCAGAACAGAAGAAAAACTTACAAAGTCCTCCAGATATGTCTTGTGGTCGCTACTCCCAAGATGATGGACCACTCCTGCCTCCAGACATGCCCTCGCCGCCTCGCACTGTTGTTTCCAATGTCTTAGAGAATTTGTAACCTCCTCCTTGAGTCGATGCCAGTCATCCACGTCTAGCCACTCGGGCTTTGAGGCCCCACTCTTAAGTGCCTTGCGTGCGTTCGATCGTTTATGTGACATGTATGCACGCATGCACTCCATCATCCAACCTGTGGAAAACCTATTTGCTGCGACAAGTACCAAAAACTCCTCATGCAAGGATGCTACTATGTAGTCCTTGCTCCCCTCTGGTAGGTTCTTCCAATGATCCAAGATGTTGTGCCGAAAAACTTGTTGGCACAACTCTCTCATACGATCCATCATCCTCCTCCCCTCATCATTGATGATGATGGCTCATGTTCTATCATCTACAAGGTATCCATACCCCTCTAGGGTATGCCTAATATGTGTCCCCTCCCACCTACGACCACGCTCCTAGGCATATCCAGGAGACCCCTATACATTTGGTGTACCTACAGGGGTAGTATCCCTCAGAGTAGCACCCATAGGGGTGCCACCTATGGATGGCTGAGCAAAAACTGGAGTGACTAGAGTAGACATCCCCACAGGTGTGACAAATCCCATAGATGATGCAACTCCAGCAGAATGACGAGACGGAGACACTGCGTCGAACCTCCACAACAACCACCTAAGCCATGCTCTCTCGAACCACTATGAGAGCAAGGAGTAGCACATGTATCCCAAGCCAACTGTGGGCTTACTATATCCATGTCTCCGCAGCATCCTCTAGAACCACTCCCTCCATCCGGCCCAAGTCTGGAGCATCGACCTCGTCTACTGGAAACTGAAGCATCAGAGCGCATCGAAGTAGATCTAACTGAACAGCCTAATGGTGTCCGAGACAGCTCCTGGTCTGCCATATCTCTGAATCGAGCCATCTAATCTGGAGATATATGTATGAAGATCTCCTGTAGCTCCTCGTCGCTCATCTCTCGACTCATCGTGCTGATCTAAATATCCACAAAGGTTACTTGCACAGACAAAAATTTGATGTTAGCATAATCAATATAAATCAAGTAAAGCATGGTAATATAAATCTTTAAAAAATAATCTTACTTAAAATGCATATCTTATGTGCCATTATAAGCAATTCGTCAACGAATTGAGTAAGTGGATGCTCTAAGTATGAAGTACCCTATGGTCCCATGTCGATCTCCTGAAACAACTCCATATACACTGGAAGGTCAATAAACATGTCACCACAAAAGGATGAGTCCACCTCGTTCTCAAAGAATTCTTGGACTCCTATATTTCCATCATTGTTACCCAATTATGGCTCCTCTACATGCTCCAGCCTTTCGGTGGCCTCCACCCCTTGCAATTTTGACCCCTCTATTTGGATATTATCCTCATCTACATTGGGAACATCGCTTTGATCATATACTCTCGCACTTCAGGGAGCTGAAGGTATAACATACCACCATCGAGGTTGTCGGGGGGTTTGATAGAAAATTACATGTTCAAAATCATGTACAAGAGAGATTTAACTTTTGTGACATGTACCACATCGTAATAAAATTAAAAAAAACATGAGTTCATGTACTTGTTCACAATGGGCCAGCAACACAAACGTGCCCCGCAAATCCGTCCATCTTTTTTCGAAATCTATTTCGAGAAATCCAAATGGACCTCATCGAAATGTTGCTCCAACTCCTTCAAGTACCACTTTGAACCACTGCAAATCGAATAGGATCATGGAAAAGCTATGGTAATCCACCGTGATAATACTTTTCAAGTTCCCAAAATACTCCATCTCATCTATAACCGTGTTTGGATCCATTGCTCATCGTCGGCTCTCTTGCTCGAACTTTGCCATGATACCACAATCTGTTGTGGAGCACATTTTGTCGATACACTCCACGAGGAAATGTCGTCCGCGCGACCACGTTGCACTATATATTTTGTACTGTACATTGAAATACTCAATTATTTGTCGCATATAAAATATAGATACGACAAACCCTAAACACGTCGTCACCTTTGAACTACATCCCCTCGAGAATTCCCACTCCTCAGTTGAGACCTTTGCCCCTTCATGAGACGTTGCAATCAAAGCTCCATGCAACCATCGCATTGACATAAACCACGACATCTCCTCCATGCCCTGGGGATATCGAATTGGTCAATGGCACGTACTACATCAAAATTCAGATCGCACTTCTTCCCAATCTTTCCTAGCTTGCTCATATCTAGCGAGCCATCTCTCCATGGAGGCATGGTGCAATATACAAAAGCGATTCACTTTCTCCTCCATTGCAGCATCCATTCTTTTTTCTACCCCATTTCCAACCACCACATCTCTGGTCAGTCTATCACCGTCCTTCAGCCACCATAGCATATTGTTGTCTGAATCCACCATTGGTAGCCACTGTGAAATATGCACTAATGCCTCAGACACCAACCAATCTTCAGCCATACTACCTTCTGATCGAGCTCATTGTTGCATAAAGCCTTTCAGGTTTTTCATGAAGTGCTCCAAGAAGAACATCCATCGCGTATGGACAGGTCCAGCAATCTCCACTTCATCTATAAAATGCATAAGAAGGTGGATTTGTATCGTGAGCATGTTGGTGGGGCAGGTATTTCTCAAAGAGACAGACTGTCTCCACTGCTCCTCGGCTTGCGGATTCAATAGAGGATGTTTTAATCTCTTTCTGTGAGATCCATTGCACTAAAGTTGATAACTTGTAAATCGCCCCGCGTATTTCTGGAGTAAGGCATCTTGCGATCGCGATTGGTAGTACAAACTGCCACAAATGAGGAAGCATTATGAACAACGACTACACTCCAAATAGCAAAATATGTAGGCCACTTACAATCCATTCGTAGTAAAAACCTGATATATCTTATGTCAATCATGGGATTTTAGCCTGATAATTGGTCGTCTTTAGAAAACACCGACCTAAGAGAACACATCATACTCGTCGGAGTGCGGATAGACTTGATAATTTGCTTCACAATGGGCTTTGCTTTAGTGGACAAAACCCAAGGAATGTGAGGTAGCTACAAGTGACCATCAGCACTCGACTGTAGCCAAAGTGCCTCCATCTTGCCTACCTCCTTTAAATCCATTCGTACACCCCTGCAGTGCCTCTCTTTCCTGTGCTGTGGTCCCATAGTAAGCTGCCCATGTTCTTGAAAATATGCATGGGATCTAACAAGTGTTTGATTTGTAAGTGGGTCCAATACGGTAACTTGTAGAAAATTGAGAACCATCACATTCCATTTGGATGTGACTCCGTATGGACCATTTTCAGCTCGTACTAGCTTTGGACATTCATACATGCTGGAGGTTGTCCAAGAAAACCTTCCTTGAGTTCATGACCCTCTGGCAAGAAAGTAGCGTGTCCTTGATATACCATCTTCTTCATGGTTCGTGACCTTCGGGAGTCTAATTGTGGCCCACATAATGGACATGCATGATAACTTGAGGTAACCAGACCTGTCCCAACACCTCTATCTAGTGAATACAAACTTGAACGAGCTATGATAGATATTACCAACGTGAACGGAAGAAGGAAAAAGGAAACATCTACATGAAGCTTTTTTGCATTGTAGTAGACATTGAATTATTTCTATTCTAACTTAGAGCATTTTGGAAAGCTTTGCTTAACAACAAAAAGAACCACTGTTGCATGCCTTAGCTAAAAAGTGTCATGTCGTATTCTTTATTCTAGGAATCCCTCCATTCTAGATTGAATGTCCATTAGGATAGGTATGGCACCCAATGTGCCTCCCACTTCTTCAAAGAGCTCTGTACTTTCTAGCTTTCCCTTGATCCATAAGAGGTGATTGTATCCTTGTCTGCATAACCATATTTGCCTTAAAATCATGAAAGGGGACAAGAAATTCATTATTGAATAATCCTCTATTTGTGTTGATCCATGTAATCCTTGAAAAGTTACTTCATTCTAGACTACAAGGGGTAGCCCCTAGCAAAATTTCCCTACAATTGATGGAGGGATGATATTGAAGAATAGTAACTTGAAAAAAAGTACAAAATGTTGATGTTAGATTTGAAATTAATGGAGTAGGTGTGAATTATCTCTACTTTAGAGGAATATCTAAGACATTGGCCATTCTAGATTCTTTGCCTTGATTTGTCCTAAGTTCATATGGCTTTTAGTAGGATTAACCATAGATATATCATCCATTTTGGGTTGAATACTCTTACTCCACAAAATTCGGAAGATTCTCTAACTCCAATGGGTTGTGTGTTCCAAATATTAGGGTTTCATATTCTACTCAACTCGCTTGTGAGCTTCCCTTAGCTAGGAGAAATGTTAGGTAAAGGGAGGAGAGGATTTCCATATTCTCAACTTATACCCCTAGGATTGAATTGTAAATCCAAGTTTATAATACTTTTAAGGTGAGTTCCCAAGAAACTTTGGTTGTCTTCAATGGGTAAGCATGTCACTTTAGCTAATTTATAGGAAATTTTTAAGTTGAACATCTTGAATCTAGTCCTTCTCTCATAATCCCAGATATCTTTCTAAATTCTTAATCATGTTTTATAGATGTTGAAGGCTTTATTGGTTTCTATTTGGGTTTATGCTTTATGCACTCAACCATATCAAGTCTTTGCTACTCCATGAGAGGGGAAAGTTGAGGGCTAATGAGAGGACTCTTAAGTCCTTATACTTTAGCCATCTCTACCATATGCTTTTGACCAATGTTGAGCAACCATTTAGCTTAAATTTGACTTACCAAAATGCTATTATTGGAATACTTAAACTTTTTCATTTGGGGAGACCCTCCAATTGAAAGTTTTTGTAGTTTTGATGCAATAAAAGGGTCCAATACTTTTGCTCATCTTGAAAGCTTCTCACTATCCACTTTACAACTAGCTTTTTCCCATGGAATCTAGATTTGGGAGGCCTAATCCCCCATCTCTCTTGAGTAGAGTGCATTCCTTCCATGATGCTTTGGGGATCCTAAACATGTCTCTATCTAGTGACTAGAGAAAATTCACTGCCTAAGTTTTGAGGCCACACCTACAAGGCTTTCAACATGAGAGGAGATAGATTATAGATGGTATTAGGATATATGTTAGCATCACTCCTCTAATAGATAAGTTGAATTGAATTTATTTCCACTAGTCAAGCTTCTTTTTAACTTTCCCCATCACCCAATCCCATCTTTGTAACTCCACAACGTGCATGAATACACAAAAGTCTAAATATTATCCCAACATTAATGACTTCACATTCTACATCAATGAGAAAATTGGGGGTTTAATTAGGGTTTTGATCCCTATTTTTGTAGGATTTATTACCAATTGAGAAGCCTTCTAGAAATTCAAGAGATAGTGCTAGAAGAAACTAATGGAAGTAGGGTCATCATGGACTATACCATTTGTGACATCAACAAATTTTTTTAGTACCATGTCTCTATTGTCACATAGTTTGATGCCTTAAGTCTCTCCTTATCATCCTCAACAACTATCAGCAAGTGCATCCATTCTGATTGCAAATAATAGGGGGCTAGTAGGTAGCCTTTTCTAATTGATATTTTTATAAGGAACGCATAAGAAATTTCACCATTAGTTGAGACTATGGTGACTATATTGCCAAATAAGACAATAATATATTTAATGAATTGTCTTCCAAGCCCTAGGTCATAAAGAGATTGGAAATTGAAGCCCCAATCTGGACTATCATCTAAATTCTCCTCTAATTTGGAGGAGCCATGCTCTTGAATCTCAACCTTACCTTCTCATATCTCACTCTACAAGCTCCCTAAATTCTTGTATAATTTGAGGAGTCATGCTCTTGAAGCTCACCCTTACCTTTTCATATCTCACTCAACAAGCTCCCTAAATTATTGTCTAATTTGGAGAAGTCACGTCCTTGAAGCTCAACCTTACCTTTTCGTATTTCACTCTACAATCATAATACAAATGACATGCATTTATTTTCTACATTCTCTTCTTTCTACAATGGATTCTGGTTTAGATTGTCTTTGAAGCCTTGTGAGAGCCTAATTGCTATAGCACATGCTTGTGCATGTTCAAGGTATCTCTCCATATCTTATTTAAACTTACTCTATCATTCTTATTTTTAAAAATTCTTGGATTTGTATGGAACCACCCATATTGAAGTACTTACAAGCTATATAACAAATTAATTTACAAAGGAAAATGGTCTAACATCGCAATATCTTCAGTCTTAAAACTAAAGTTGACAAAGATTGTGAGTTTACTTATTGAAATTGAACATCTATCTCACCTCACTTTCCTTAGATTCTTTCCCTTGTGGTTATTAGTCCAATAAAATCTTGTTTCCTAGCTAATGTCACTTAGGCAATGAAAGGTTTTATAGCTTACCTATGCATTGTTTTCTTGACTTGCAACAATAACTTGTCCTTTCTTTGCATACATCTCTTCAATGTATTCCACCCTATTAAAATCCCCAATAAGAATTATATGACATCAATGAGTAGTGAGTCAATACATCCTTATTTTATGCTATCCATCTATTTCTAGGGTCAAATGCTATTTTGGATATGTGACTAGTGATCTTACTACTAACACTTATTGTCAAATTGCCACTTCTAGTGTTGTGATTTGGTGTGGACCAAGTAAAGTTTTTAGAAATTGATTTTATGTTTTTTAAAAGTATATTTTTTGCTTTCAACTCTTGTAGGCAAAGAATGTGTGGGGCTATTTGTAAATCCTTCATCTAGTCCCTAAATTAATGACATGATCAAATTAAATAATTTCCATTTACCTTTCCTTTTCCCTTCTTTCCATTTCCCAAAGGAATTAAATTTGTTATACCTATTTTAGAGAATATTAATTTGGAGGCCTAACTATATTTATTTTCTTTCATGGATTTAGGATCAAGGAGAGGCTCTTTGAGTTTATCTCTTCCTTTTGGCATCACTTCTTCTTTAATGTTTGATAGTTTTAGGTTATTATTGGTCATTAAGGTCGATGTTTTATGCATTATTGAAGTCACTGGAAAAATTGTGTGCTCTCTACTTGCACTTCATCCTCTTTTTAGTTTGAATATTGTCATCTTCCTCTAACAATTCAAGCCCATCATTTTCATTAGGGATATCTATCAGTGAGGGGGCATATCTATTATTGTTCTTCTTTTTTAGTTTTCTAAGTATTGGGACTATCATTTTTGTTGTTTCCCTTCTTGCCTCTTTGACCTTAAGTTTTAAATACTTTAAATTAAAAAAATGGCCTATGTCGAGATATTTAAAATAATGATGGCTTGGATCATGAGGAGTCAAATTAGAAGGCTACTCAAATAGGGTTAATGATGGGAAATTCTTTAGCATCCATTGGCCAACCCCAAGAACATTGAAGACCATTTTACTTCACTCAAAAAGGAAAAAAGATTAATTTTTTGGTAGGTACTACATGGCATGCAACCCAACTATTCTTATTCCATGATTTTAGATAATTTGTTGGAGGTTTTGCACCCTGAGAGAGCCTATTCAAGGCTCTAGATTGATAATATTTTGTCCATATATTTAGTCCTACTACTGAGGGTTGAGAGGTTGAAACAATACATGTCTTTAGTCTCTTTGGGTTCTTAAGTCGGAAGCATTAGGTTATTGAGAGGTTCAAACCATTTCTTTTCTAGCTTGCATCACTTGGCTATGCTTAGAGGAGCATCCTACCCATCTCAAGCAGCTTGTCTATAGAGAGCCTCATGAAAACTCTGATTGGAGCATGTGGGTGTGTGTTGCATGTGGTCACACAAGTTTTATTTTGGATTTCAATACTTTATTGCATTTCAAACCCAAGTGGAATAGCTTGCATGTTTTCTTGGATTTTGGAATATCTTGTTGTGCATTAGATACATCTAGTATATGAGATGTGGGTGATTGGCGTCCATTTGTAGATCAAGGCTTTAAGTGCCATAGGTTCAGTCTCTATTGCATGCATAGAAAATTAGTTTGCTAGGCTATAATTCTCCCCCTACACACGAAGCATGCTTCCACTCTTTCCTCTTTGAAATTCTCTTACAATTGTAGAGTAGCTTGGTACTTGAAATGCACTTGCTTCCTCCTCCCCTACCTTAATCTCCTACAAGGCAAGAATTTGTGGGTTTTGCTTCCTAATCAATAGGTGCAATACTTCTTTCCTTCTATTAGAGAACATGCCTATAACATTCCATTTAATAGCATTAATATTCTTATAGTAGCTATTGCTCATCTTGGAAATATTCAATAGCTACATAACAGTTCTTGTCCACCAATGACACGTGTGCAAGATCTTTAATTGAAATCTTTTTCTTACCTTTCTTGACTTTCTATTTCTCCATTCTAGGGTTGATGTTCTCCTTATTTGAGTAAGACTTTTGTCCACCTTTATTAAGCATGCCTGTTTGCTAAAGATTAGGCTCCTTAGTTCGTCTAGTCATCCAATTTCTTGCTCATCTCTTCCTTCCACAACCAATCTTTGATGGAAGATGAATGTACTTGTGCTTCCTTATCAACAACCCTATGTCTTGAAAATCTAGTAGGAGTCAAGGAAGAAACCATCTCAAATCCATTAGGATCAATGAGCTCCAACATTTCTTGAGGCTGTAGCCTCCTATCCCATAGAATACAAGACTTCCTATCAAGCTCCAACATTTCTAGAGGTTGCATGGGCAAGGGAGGATGGTTCAGTAATAATTGTGACTATCATAGTTGTTGATATAGTAAATTGACACTTATTTCAATGTATGTTCATAATAGTTCGAAGTAATAGGGCAAACCAATGGCTTTTTTTAGAGGAGAAATTGAATGAAGAACCCACTCTGATGCTAGGTGATTGAAACATGGCTATTGAAGTTGATGATTGGTCTTGTGGAGGATAGACTTGAATCAGTGCAGAGAAAAGGAAGCTTAGATCCTACTTCAACCTTCTCATCATCTTTAGGACTTGGCACTTGTTAGTATTGAGGAAGTTCCCCATCCTTACACTTGACATAATCATCAGCTAGGGGAAATTCGGAGAGTAGCTAGATTTGATAGAGTCCACACTAATCAAGGTGGTGTTTGCATGACAACAAATTTCACCTAATTGGTGATGTCATAGCTTTTGGCCATTGCCCTCTATAGTATATCTTTCATGTCCTCACACGTGAAAGATCTACTGATGGATCACCAAAATTTCACCTCAGTATGTCCTTTTTGGAAGACTATCGCTTTGTAATGAGATTATGGAACATGTGGAATGCATCTAAAATGGGTTAATAGGACTTGAATTCAATGTGGAGGACTTGCATGTGTATTGTTATACAAGTGATAAAGAGCCATGGCACAACTCTTGCTTCTGCAAGAAGGGATGTGGCCAATGCTTTTGGAATTAGAGTTAATCTCCTTTCTCCAATGGTGATGATGTGCTTGTTTACCTCTTGTAGGCTGGAGAGAATTACCTAGCAAGGTAAGAGAATGATTGAGTACAAGCTACAAAAGTAGAAATAAGGACTCAATGGTAAAAGCTAAGGGTGATGCCCATTCCACATTCTACTTTAACACTTTGAAAGAAAAGAGACTAAGGGATGCTTTGCTTCATAGAAGATGGTCAAGGGATCATTCACATGAATAGTAATGAGAATTCTAGTGACTTTTTAATAGCACAAGGCCACCATTATTGGGCAAGGCTACACTAAATCTCATAGCTCTGATGAGAAAGTGATCGAATTTTGTTGATGGCTATGATCCCATGGTAAGTAAGCAAGAAGCCCAAAAGGATCAATAGACCTTTTTCTAAGGATGAACTCGATTTCATGCTCGTCCCAAGGTCATCCCTAAGGATGTAGCTATGTTCAAGGTGACACAAACCATGCTCAAAATAATATATCATTCAATTGGAGAAAACATAGAAGGACAAATATGTTGATACCTTTATAAGGTGATGGCCACAAAAACAGTTGGCATCATGTGAGAGGATTCAACAAAGGTTGTAGAAGGTGGACCACCACCACGGGTTGAAGGAGGAATGCTAGGACAGTGTGTATTTGTGTGAACCATGATAGCTTTGGTAGTGAAATAGGAAGGATTTGAGGGTAGTAGAGGAAGAAATCAAAAGATGATCATGAAAAAGAAGAGAATGACAATGTACGAGAGGCTTTATTAATGTGTGGAGATAATAAGAGATATGCAAGATGATTCATTATCATAGTCTTTAGACTTAATTAGGTTATTTCAAAATTCATCTAGACAAAATGAGGTGACTGTGATTGGTTGGCTGATAGGAAGGAATAGATCATGAATGTGATAGAAGAGTTAGGATGAGTGGGTAATTTGGTTACATTGGTAGGTAGGCTGGTTAGAATGGCAAGTTGGCTAGTCAAGAAGTATGACAGGAATGATGGTGAGATTATAGGAAAAGTCCATCGATCTACAAACATAGAGGAATATAGGTGTTATAAATAATACTAATTAGTAAATAATGGATATTGGCAAAATAAGGTCATTGAAATAGGATAGTAAAAGAATAAGGGTTGATTATTGAGATGAAAATTCATCATATATATGATATTGAATGGGTAGTACTTGTGAAAATGGATGTGAGTCACATGATGCCATAATGATAAAAGGTATAGTTGTAAGGGGAATTAAACATCAAGAGAGGTATTAAATAGTATAGCAAGCTTGAATGAACTTAGGAAAAAGGAGGGAGTCTTTTATAAAAGGATTTTTAGTCACTGAGGGAATCCAAGGAAGTTGAATGCAAGTGAAGGGCTATTTTTGGTCGAGGTAAAGGAAAAAAGCAAGGAAAAAAGTTTCTAAGAAGGGACTGAAGTCCTAGTGACAGTTTGTTAAGGTATGAGGGTTTTTAAAGGCTAGAAAATTAGTAATATGGCTACAAAATTAGTTAAGGTAAGAGGGTTTTTAAGGTTGGAAAATTAGTTATGATAGCTATGAATAAAAGTGGGTTGAGTTGATAAATCAAATATAAGTGTTAGTAAATCATGACAAGGGAAAATTTTATTGAGATGATGAAATTTTTTAAATAAGCAATGGGAGGAGTGGGGAAGGGTCAATAACAATAAGATAGGGGATACTTTTAGGAGATAAGAAGAATGATTGGCAAAGACAATGATAATGCCTTGAAAGGAATTAGACTCATCTTACATGGGGTCATGATCATGTTGAAGAAGTGTCGAGAAAATATGTTGCTCTAAAAAATTACAATAGTCCACATGTGAAAGCCCGCCCTCATTGTAGCTCGGGGGGTTCACTATATATATATGCTCTATATAACGTGCGTTCATGGCCTATTTATAAATATCCTAATCTGTGAATTTTTCTTGAATAAAACACAACCCTTTTCTATTCAATCTGTAAGTAACCCCTTTATATGACACCCTTCTGTATATAAATTGGTGTTTTAAAAACCCCTTATTTTGAACTCACGTTATATATACATATATTCATGAGTGACCCCCCCGAGCATTGTAGCAATACGTGACCATGACAAGGTGGAAGGTAGCTACAAACTACCCACATGTCAAGGGTATTGGTCTCGTAGTAGACACCCAATCAACCAAGCATGGTCAATAGTCCTTGCTTATCAAGTCTTCGTAAGGGATATTCCTTGGTGATTGTAATAGTAATAACCTGCTAGAGATGCAATCTATTGAATCCATTTTTTGTAGTGTTTTTCACATGTTGACATAGTCTATGGTAAATAGTATCCACATGGTAGTTAGAGTAGAGAATATGGCCTTTGAGTGAAATTATGACCTTGTGAGCCCATTGAGATGGTTGATTGCTTGCACAATGTATGTATCTTATGCAAGGAAGTGCAAGTTTTTGGTCATGTCATAGGTTTTTATGAGTATAAGACCTTTTGCACAAGAGAGTTCCATATTTAAGAAATTCGTAGCAAGGGAAATAATGAGTAGTCAACTTAAGGAGAACCTCTTTATAATGGTAAAAATGGAAATAGGATTATTGCTAAGAAAAATTGTCTGGTGTGCTAACATTGATAATTAATATATTGTCATAATACCAAAAAACATATGAGAAATATTTGAGAGTATCATACCTATTATGTGTTGCTAGATTTTTGCAAAAAATCTATTCCAAAAATGCCAGAAAAAGGTTACACCATAAGGGTGAACAATTGAAACCCATAGGAATACCTTTATTTTTCTTTCTATGGTACCATCAAGGGTGATGAAAGTGTTAGCAATGAGCCAAGTGTTGAGATTGAAGGGAAAGAGAGAGATGCTTGGAAGACTAGTTCTTGATCCAACTACCAACGTTTATTTCAAGGGAGAGAAAGTTTTTCTTCTTGTAGAGGAATGCACATTTGATAATATTGTTGATAACGGTGATTAATCCAAATTCTCCATCATGGGAGATGTTTTCATAGCATTTTTTACTATATCTGCTAAAAAAGCACCAAATATGTATTGGGTAAGTATCCTGAAAAAGCATAAATATGTCTTAGGTATAGAGTTTGCTATCCAAAAGGATTGAATGTCAATACAAGCTAGGAAAGTTATTTTTTTGTTAAGTTTAGCACAAAGTTCCATTAGTACATCTTTACAAGACTTAAGGATGTTGGCAAGACTCACAATGTATTGTGAGTAGACACAATTTGAGGTGTTAGTAAGCCATCTAAAATCTTCTTTGTGCACTTTATAAATACTCATTAACAATGGTAATCTATCTAGGGTTGGAACCCTTAGTAAGTTAAGATAACCTGGAGATTCACAGATCATATAAGAAATGGAAGGTGCTTCCATGTGGCAAAGGTCAAAATCAACTCCATTAAACCTTTCCTTAGCAAGATAAAAATTTGGTCACTTTTGTAAAAGAAAGAAGGATTGTTAGGGGGTGTCTATCCTTGAGATAAAGAAATTCCTAAATATGTTGGAGAAGATACTATGATTTGATTAGGTTCATAGAACTCAACCAAACTAGTTGATGATAATACTGAATTTAATTTTTGGACAATATAAGTAGATAATTTTTCTAGACATAAGCATTTGTCAAGATTGAGGAAATATGAAAACTCAAAAACCAGCAAGAAGAGAGTTATGTGCATAGTTGACATTAAGACTTTTTGAGGGAATGTGGATGTGTTTTGTGAGATGTGCCCACAATATATATATATATTTCTATGCATATACATGTGCATATGTGAATTTTGTGTGCATGCATGTTCACGCACACACATGCATGCACATGCACATGCACTCACATGCACGTGGACATGCACGGATATTGTCCTTTCTTCCAAAACATATGTGTATCTTGGATATTTATTTATATAGGCCATTTCAATTGGTAGGAATACTAATGAGTCACTAGCACAATAATATAACATAAACACTTAACTAAAAGGGAAAATGAAAGATTATTCTAAATATGATCATCTAAAGGGTTTGGTGAGTTTGGGAAGTTACCATCCAAATCCCATGCTTGAGTTTGAAGCTAGCCTGTATCAAGGATTGATGTTATCCTATCTCCTTTCCCATTTATAAAAGAGTGCATTTGAATGTTGTTTGATGTGAAGCACCATTTTGGGATAGTATCCTAAAGTTCAAGCACTACTCTAGTATCACATTGTATGAGTTAAACTACAAGGGTGGTTACCTTCATTGTATGTTCTCTCTCTCTCTCTCTCTCTCTATTGAGATATAGGTGAATGAAAACCTTGCAAAATCCCCAAGGCTCATACTCATTGCACCCAACAAAGAAAGCATTACCGATGGGCTTTGACTAAGTGAAAGGGTAAGAAACCATAGAGGAGGTAACACATAGGTAATGGAAGTAAATGGATTTTGTTGAAAATAGGGTGAGGCCCTCTATGTCCCTTGAAACTTGTAATAGAATCAACTATAGACTACCTAATGGCATGTACATACATGAGTGACTATCTAAAACCTTGCTTATATTTAGATTGAAGACTTTTGAAAAATTTATGAATCCAAGTAACCTTTAGATACTCATGTAGAAATTTGAAAATCCATCTTTTGGCCTTATTAACAAGCCTCTAGTAAATAATTAGGTGCATAATCCTTGTAATATATGTTAGCAAAAGCATGTTTAGATGGTGTGAAGTTGTGTGTGGGTGTCATGTTTGCATCTTGTACTAGTTGAATTTGCATGGTACATAACACTTGAAGGTTTTGGTAGGGCCTCGAGTAGGGTTCATGCTATATAAGTAAGGTATGAGGATGTGAGAATCTTTATCTTGTACATTTTCTTTTCAAACAAGACACGCACATGGAAACAATCACAAGGGGTGTGGCTCCCCTCAAAATATTAGCCAAGAGAGTGGGTGAGAGCCACATCTACCATTGCAGATAGGATATCTTACAAGCTAAATGAGTAGTGGATGTTGATCACATTTCTACCCTCCTTGACAAGAACATAGTATTTCATGATTACGAGGCCAATGGTAACTGTTATGCCAAAGCCTTTGAAGCCATCTTGTTTCTTGCCCATACAATACAAACAAAGATAATCTAAGTCATAATTTTTTGGCATCATATTTATTTGGAAATATGACCAAGTCATAAACTTGTAGAACTTTGTAAGAGACATGAATGCATGCCATTAGGTTTCCGTAGTCTATTATAGTTAGTGTCATGTGCTTGACATCTCCTCTTTTTTTGTTGAGATATCGCCTTTTCTAGCATAAGGCAAAGATTTTTTGAAAATATGCACTACCACTTAGTCATAGTCATGTGTTGCAATAGACCTTTTAATGCATTCTACAATACAAGTCACTCATATCCAAGGTCTTTGTCAAATCTTGCCCTACTTATCCATATAGACACCCACATATAATTCCATGCTGTGGAGGCTTTAGTGACAATAGATCTAGGAGCTTCTCACAACATGATGACTCAACTTAACATTCTTAAAAGTCATGTATAGTTGGTTCATGTTTTCTTGAGATATAAAGTTTTCATACTCCTTTTTTCTTGCTCTTGATTTGGAAGGGGGAGGGGAGGGTTGAGAAGTACTAGTTAGTTGGAAAGAAACATTTCTTTTTCGGGAGAAGAAAAAGATACACAAAAAATTGAACCAACTCTTGTAAAGTAAGGAAATAAAAGCATTTTCCAAACCCAAGTCTCTTGAAGTGTAGGATTCTAAGTCCTTAGAAATCCGTGCTTCCTAGGTATTGATGTCATATGTGATGTCTAGGTGCAAAAAATTGGATAGATGATGCACATAATGTATGTGGAAGAAAAGCCACAAATAAAGGCATACTTTGTTATGTGTAGCACTCTTTTACATGATGGTGATGGAGGTGTTTCCTACCCTCACTTGCTCTAGTTATTGTTGATTCCATTTTTCTTGGTTCTCGACACAATGACATTCTTAAATGTGTACATTGGTATCCAAACTGAGTAGGATAGTCTCACTTTCACACACAAGATTGGAGGAGAGAGAGAGAAAGAAAGATAAAAGAGAGAAAAAAGAAATCACAAGAAGTACTTTTAGTCAGTGCCTTACCATTAAAAGAAAAGTAAAAGAGAAAAAAGAAATAGCTTAGACATTAACTTAGACTCAATTAAGTATGTAGACCCAACTAAAGTTCACAATTAAAGGTGCAAAAATCTCAACAAAACTAGTCATCCTCAATTATGTAGCACATCTCTAGGACTTCATTCTCCCACATTTCCTTGTGTATGTTTTCTAGACAAGAATTGCATGATTTCCTCACACTTAATCTTTTGTGTAGACGCCTTATTTCCTAATGTTATGTTCTTCTTTTAAGTGATTTTAAAAATAAGGTGCTAGCTAAATATACATTCTTCTTCTCTCTTCTTCCTTATCCCTTCCCTATATTATGTCTCTATATTTTGGTGTTCATTGTTCACAAATATTCATATGTAGAGGTGGGATTCTTAATATCCCTCAATATAGATCTACTAAATATAATACTTCAACTAGTTTCTTGAGTTTCAAAAAATTAGACAAATTATGTTGCAAAGGAATAGACTTAGTATTTGAAAACATAAAGGGAATTTAATTAGTCAAAAAATTCAAAATGAATGGGTAAAAGCACATGTTAGGCCAAACCTCCCATATAACATAAGCCATGGTTTGCCATCCTTCATTATAAGATCTTTGATTTAAAAACACTATGGTATCATATGCAAAGAATAAATAATCAAAATTCTTTGGAGAAAAGATCATAACTTCTACATTAAGTATCAAAATAGAGTCCTTCAAAGACACAAATTGATCACAACCACCTTAGGTTTTGAGCCATAAATTGCAAAATTATTTACGAGAAGGATAATAACTTCTAGATTAGGTATCAAAATAGAGTCCTTCAAAAGACGCAAATCAATCACAATCACCATGGCTTTTTAGTCAAACACTTTGTGTTTCACTTATCGCATGTCCAAACTATGAATGTATGCATAGACATTAGTTCCATATGCATGGTGTACCTTACAAACTGATGGAGATATGGAAGACCATTATATCAACAAAGTTTGATAAGGAATGTATTTGAACCATTGTATTTTATTCTTTGAGAAGTGTTATGGATTTCATATTGGTTTTCAACTATTCATATGTGTACAAAAGTTCTCCACAATATATATTATTTTTCCCATACATGATAATTATGTTTACATTTGACAATAGTCACTTTTTGTAAAGTCACTATTTAGAGCAAAAGAACCTCATTATACAATTTGCACATCCTCATCAGAAAGATCATGGAATTGGACTGCTCGTTACCCTCATAAAGTTTGATTTTCCTATATGGAATTCCCCAATTACGACCTTTTAATTTGATAAGAGAATAAGAAAACTTAGCTATACTTGAATTTACATAGCCTAGTAAGCTAAATTAAGGTCTAAGGATTGACTACAACATTACCACACATAGAAAGAACAAATAAAGATTGGAGAGGGCTAGTCTTTAGATAAAACAAGAAAGATGTTATCTAAATTCCCCTCCTCAATTTTACAAAGTGGGTAACAACATTATGATATGAGTTAATAAGATCACCCATTATGGAGTCATTGATGTGTAGACCATGTGTACCCACATGTGCATCGTAAACAATGTGAAGCCCTAGTCTAGTGAATAGTTGAGCAGAGTAGTTAATGGTGAAAGGTGGTTGAGGAAATCAATTAGAAAATACATTTGGTATGTAATAATATATACCTATTTATTGAGCCATACTTTGAATGGATCATTTTTTGTATGGGCCTATATCTAGCTTGAAAGAATCTTGTTAAATATCAAACAAAATTGATAATATTTTACATACCCATAACCTCATATTCTAACATGTTCTTCACCTTGGAAACTTTTTGAAGAAGCCTCTTAGGCATGGATACAAAAACAATGAAATCAATCCTTTCCTAGCAATCTTTTATACCAAGAAATAAGAACACAATTTATTTGATGCTAAGGTTATCATACCCTTAATAGGGTTGAGCCTACCCTAGATTGAGCAATTCACCACCACCCTTGGAGGCTTTTCTAGAAGTCCATTGATCTTGCAAGATACCTATGACATTGTGCTTATTATCCCAAGAGTGCCACTATTCATCATGCTTCTTAGGAATAAAGTCACAATTGTGGGGACAGACCTCTTGTAGCAAGCTAGCACCCATGATGAAAATCAATTTGTTGTGGGGGAATGTGGTAGGAGACTTGGGGGTAGCCATTCCCACCCTTGTACAAAAAAATATGCATTTAAACCATACCTATTAAGGAGGAGGGTTTCCGTCTTAAGAGAAACTTAGGTGCTAGATGTATGTAGGAAGAGAAATAACCCAATTAAGCTATTAGTCTATATCCACTTTGGTGATAATTTAGGATTTGCAAAAGGGTTTGTCACCTCAAAAAGTTATTGAAAAAAGGGGGGGGGATCTAGACTTGATATTAAATCTAGCTTGACATAAATAACCTTACTTAAGGTGGAGATTACTTTTAATTAGATTCCCCTTCCTACCATTGTCTTACAGAACCTATGATATAAGCTTATGCTTCTATTGTTTAACTAGTGCAAGCAATACTCTTTTTCTAGTCCTTTTTTATGCTAATGAAGCCCCATAGTGGTAAGGAGAGGTTGCATGAATGTGAAATTCATGTAGGTGTATGACAATGCTACTAGCTTCATTATTTAGATACAGAGGAACCCATGAGCAAGGGATCTTTTATCTAATAGTGCATGATCAAAGATATTTCTTTAGTGACTTTTGATTTATATTTAATACCAAAAAAAAAAAGAGGGGCTCATGGAATTCCTAGGGAGGATGTGGCGTTGTGCTTGTGGCTACCGTAGATTGCTCCACTCTAGTTATGCATCTCTTTGGTGCCATCTCACCTAAAGCTTCATTATAACAAGCTCCCATGTATCCAAAGCTTTGAGGGTCTTGAAAGCTCTTGATTTCTCAAGAGTACATGAAGCTTATGCTATCACAAATTTATTGGCTTGTGTAGGGGATAATTTTAACCTTCGCACTCCAAATCCTTCCCAAATATATTGTTCTAGTCCTCCATAGAGGTTAGAATGGAGATCAAACATGTGGAAAATATAGGGAAAATGCGAGCTAAATTGGGTAGAGTACAGATAGAGTGGATCCATGTGATTAAGGACAGGGTAATTTCTAGCCAATATGCTTTCTATAGCTATAAAAAAAAATAATAAATTAATCAACCCAAAAGAGGACTACTTGATTCCCTTCTCATTTATACAAAAATGATATGTCCTTGGGGTCAATCGAGTAGAGTTTGGGCAATGTATAAGTAGGGAATTTGATTATGGGAGTCGTTTAATAGCATAGGCCTACTCTCAACATGTTTCTCATCCATTGGGTTTGCCCCTAGCTCTATAGCTTGGGCATGGGCCTATCTCCAACCTTCTCTCCTAGTTGCCTTCTCCTTCGTTTTTCTTCAAACCAGCTTATGGAGGATTATGGGTCTACTTTGGTGAAGATAACTTAGCTACAAATAGCCTAAGGAGAGCCTAAGATAAAGAGAAAGTGGACTAGGTGAAGATTTGAACTTCTCTTAAAGATTACAACTAATTTTAGGTTGCGACTATAGGTTGAGAGCATGTTTAAGGCCACAAATCATCATGATAAGACTTAAAAGGCTTAGCTATTATTAGCTAAGTTTTTTTCTCTCTCTTCCATTGGTTTTTTAATTTAAAAAAACATGCCTCCCTTTTATATTAACCTCCTCTTAATTATTCCAAGGATACCCTAGCTTATTGCCAATGTGGGCTTGCCTACAAATACATATCTAACCTTTGTCACAAGAATTACCAAGGAAATTGATGATGATATAGCTTGATCAATAGTAGGTGATCACCCATGCAATTGTGACAAGGAAAAGTCTTAATGACTTAGTTAATTGATAATAAGGCAAATATACTATTTTTTTATAAGTACATTACATCCTCTCCCCTAGAGGAATCAAGATGTCCTCATCTCGAGAGGAACCAGGGGTGATCTTTATATAGGGCATCCTCACCTATCCCAGTTACATCCTCTTCTAGAAGCCCTTCCACCGTACACGATATTCTTGAATGGTCATATGTCTAAGGATTCTTTCCTTGGTATCAAGGACCCTTTTGATTTGCATTTCAAGATTCACTTGCTTAGGTATTACAATCTATCATCAAGTATATGATTGAGGTTTTCTGCACATGCTTTAAGCAGAGTAACATGGAATACAACATGAACCTTGAGATGAGGTCAAAGTTGAGATTTGTAAGCATGCCTAAAATCTTGAATTTTCCCAGTGACAAAGAAATTTTCTTTTGTTGAAATCATAGGAAGACCATATCTTCTTCCTTGGAAATTTGCTCCAACCTCTTTGGATCTGCATATGCTTTTCAGCAATCTTGAACAGCCTTGCTATCATGTTGGATTGCTTTAACTTGTTTTTCTATGTCTTCTAACATTATATTGGATACTTCCATCTTGAGTATAGGATCCAAGAAATTAAGAAGGGATACACAATATTGGCTATAGAGCACTTTGAAGGGATCCATTCCAATACTTTGATATTAGTGTAATATTTCTGCAACGAAATATTAACGACTCTAGATCCCGCGCGAAAGCAATCCAAAGTAATCTCCCGCAACCAAGAAATTCTGGCCTAAGTGCACCGTCCTCGTGCATTAACAATACCATTCCCGCGTGGTGCATATGAAACCGAGGCTCAAAACCGCAAGCCACCGTAGAAACTCCCCTTCAAGGGGGAAAATGGATAATGATTTATTTGCAAAAAAAAAGTTCATTAACTCCCTCTCCTTCACCCGAGGCATGGTGGGGAGAGAGAGAGGAGTAGGTGTTATGGAGGGGCATGGGGGGAGGGAAGCATGCAATCGCCACTTGTGTGGCCACCCCCCCTTCACCCCATATAAACCCCCCTCCCAAGCTTGGGAGGGGCATTGTGTGCTGCCCGCTGCTGCCACCATCATCGCCAGGACTGCCACACCGTTGCCGTTGCCTTCATCATCATCATCATCATCATCGTCCTCTCCAATCATCTCTCCAATCATCTTCTCCACGTCATCTCCCTGTTATCCAGAAGCTTGAGAAGCTTCTATTGAAGCTTCTCTAGGCCTAGTTCACCCGTGCCTCCCAGTTTTCTTAAAACCATGTCTTGCAAGGCCCGATTTCTGCGCAGGGAAGGAGATCTCCGGCAGTAGTAACCTTGAAGCTCGTAAGGGAGCCAGGGAAGAGTCGCCAACTCGAAGATTACCTCGTCAATGGCCCCTAAGCAAAAGTCGAGAGGAGCGTACGCGGGAGCTTCCACCCAAAGTACGAGAGTGGACAACACCTCGATATTGAATGCCCAGGTTTCGAATAATATTCCCCCATGGAAAGGTTGCATAAAGCATGTTTTATTTCACATAGGAAACTTAAATGCATTGGAAATTTTATACACTTGCTCTATTTTACAAAGTGTAGTTGCACGACGAGTACTTGCATTTGCTTGCACTTCCATGGTCAAGGGTAGTTGCATTTTCGAACGTATGATGCATAAGTTAAAAGATGGATTTGTGCAAAGGTGTCCTTGTTGCATCATGCAAAGGACATGGCATATAATACATAATGCACTTATCTAATAATTTCCTAGTCATGATTCATGTATAAGATAATCGTAGACGGCCATTAAATGATGTCCGAATAGTTGCAATGCATGGAAAGGACTTATGTACTTTGCAAATCGCATGTGATGATAGTTACATTCTAGGTTGGGTTAAGTGCTAAAGGAAGGATTAAATCTATGGTGGATTCATGGCTTCTGATCATGAAAGAATGATACATCCATGCATGGAGTTCTTTTATCAAAGTTTGAATTTGGGAAAGGATGCATCTTCATTAAAATACTAAAAGCTTGAATTCGATGCATAAAACATAGGGTTTATAAGAATAGCTCTGAATGTCAATCAATATCGCTCACGGCAAGGAAAAGAAAGATCACTATAGATCCTATAGTTGCATAAAGGCAAAGGTCTATGGTCCTGAAATTTCATATTCGGAAGGAATGATACATCCCATACATCTTGTAGTTACTTACATCTTTTAGGGAAAGTATTTGCAAGTTTGGAAGAAAGTATTTGCATCTTTAAAAGGAAGATCACCTTTAATCATGGGTTGGTTAGATCAACTAAGTAATTTGCATGTAATTGAGTAGCTTACATGAAATTCATAAAGGTATGATTAGCTAGCATATGAGGGTCACCTCAATGTGCTAGGTAGGGGTTAAGTTATGTTAAAATTCTGCCTAGTATCGCACTTAGGATGCCGATCTAATATTTCCGATCTCAAAGGTCCTACCCACATTCTCAAAATTTTAGGACTATCTAATCACCCGCGCAAGAACGATCTAGGGTTCTCACCCTAAGGATCAGTTGACCAAATGCTAGACTCCCACAAGGAATTTAGGGACCCTAGGCCCAAAACGTTTATCGGCCTAGTAGGGTTAGGGTTTTGGATTGGGTCAATAGGACTCCCAAGCCCTACATCTTGATCAAAGGTATTCTTGATCAAGGAATACCATGTGATGAGAAAAATAATCCCACAAGTTAGGTGCTGACACCTATCTCATGCAACAAGCTGTAACATCATATGTTTTGGTGTCTAAATCACAAAATAGTATTGCTACACCTTAGACCAAGTTTGAGAGTTCTAATTACAAGTCTAATTTTCTAGAAATTCAGTAGTCGTCCTACTTCAACACTCTTCCTTGAAGACTGATTTGTGAAGCCAGGGTAGTAATGAATTGCCAAGAAAGCAATCGACCAACCAAGTTAGGGCGACAAGGTTGCCCAAGATTTGTTGACTATAATATAAGGAAACTAAGGTAGTGACAATTTGGGTTAACTGGGTATAAACCCTAACCCAAGGAAAAAGGGTAATCAAGCAAGTTAGCTTACGAAACCCTTGGGATCTTGCAAAGTCGTGATTGATCCAAGATCGAATGCTGGAAGCATTCAAGGAGAAGGAATCAGACCTTAGCAGTTGGCCGTACAAATGACCACTGGAATGTTCGTGATTGTACACTTACGTGCACTGTTTGTACTTCTTTGCTCAAGGAAGTAATTCAAGAAAAAAAACTAATGCTTCAGGTTAAAATCCTTGAGGGAGAGGCAGTATCAGTTACCTCCGACTGTGTGCCTGACCCTATCAAAGGGGGTTGTTAGCCGTGCTGGGTACGTGGACCAAACATGCCGCGAGAGGTCTCTTGGTGGGTGCTACTTAGAGCAGGAGGACGCTTGGGTGCCAGTGGAGGCTCTGGCCATAAATTCCTTGCCTCTGGATCCTGCACAAGAGGCCGACGTGACTCGAGATGGGATCTCGAGACCCGCATACTAGTCAACGGGGGCGGAACTTGGAATAGCGATCCCTGAGGATTGCTGGAATAGCCTTCGGGCTGGATATTTGATGTATTCCAAAGACTATGATAAATAAAGATTAAATATTGAAAAGGAATTTGCTTAACATTGTTTTTCTGTGTCATCGCTTAAGTTATGTGAAGAAACCAGTGATTAATTTGGTTAATTGAGAAAGCTGTTTTTGCTTGTCAAACTAAATGTGGTAGGTAATTAGATAACTAAAACAACCTGAGGAAAGTGCGGTGGACGTGACTCTGGGTCCGTTCTACGGAAGGGTGGTCCCGGTTGGTCGAAAACTTTTCTCAAAGGAATTGACAGCGAGATAATAATGACCTAGAATCTATAGAGCTAGAGTCCCGATTTATACTGTTTTAGGGGAACGGAATGGGACTATGCCTTATGGGCAGAGAGGTCGAGCTTCGCATCCCTCTTGTTTCCCATTTTCCTTGAACCAAGTGCAGTATAGATTTGCTTCGACCCTGATACTTCTGCGCAAGGTGGTTCATCTGGGGCTCGACGCGAGCTACTTCCTAGGAACTTGACTTTTAGGAAACCCTGATTCAGGTTGGTCCTAAGTGGGAACGGCCAGATGCTTCCTCTTCATGGCAGACTCGGGAAGACCTAGATCGCAAACCCCTTGACATTCCTTATGAGTGCTAGGCGGTGCTTTCTAGACTCTCTTCCCGATGGGCTGCTAAGACGTGTCCTATAATATGATAGGGGGACACGTTACAGTTGGTATTAGAGTGAACCAACGGGATCTAATATTTACAAGGAAACTTAATGAGGGGAAATAGAGCAATGTTGCCATTAAGAACATTTCCTTACTTACTTATGGATGATGGCTTGCAGAGTCATGAAGCATGGAACAAATTCTTGGTGTTTCAGGTTATGTTTATGATTGCAATGCGTGCTTTGGATTATTGACAGAGGCTAGGCATCATGAATATTCTAGACCGTATCTACAATCCTTCACCCCTGTACGTGGAACGGAGATGGACAGGTGAATCAGGAATATATTACATAGCGGCCCACCAACTTGCGTACCTTCAGACCAACTTGAAGAGAATCAAGTGGATGGAGGATTTAAAGATCGTGAAGATATTCATCTTTGTTGAGGCACAGGCAAACGCAACCCTGCATGTGGGCAGCAAACAGAACAAGTGTGTTTACGAAGAAGTGACTCGAATAATCCCTACCGACAGAATCAAGGTGCTGGGACGTTATGAGAAGTACGGGTATCAAAGGAAGGGATACCCCAAGCTTCCTATGACCTATCGATTCCTGAAAATACATGACCCCTCTCCATATTATTACTCAGTCCACGTCGCCAAATGTAACACATTCCTATTTTCTCCAAACTGACGTATTAGCTTGTTTTACCTTCCCAAAATAGATGTACTCGAAAGGGCTATGCCCACATGAATGAATAAGATTTTTTTAAATCACTGACTATCATGGCTATAAGTATTGGTAAAGGAGTTAAGTGATTAGGTCACTTGGCTAAAAATTAAACTGGACATATTAATGTAATGTGAGAAACATTTAGCAAGTTTTTAACATAAAGAATCTTATTGTTCAGGTGCAACCTCAAGTGTAGATTCCTAGTCTGACCCCTGCACTAAGTACGACTGTAATTCAAGAGAAGAAGTTCCTTATCAAGCAAATCAAGCCACCTGAATTCGATGGTAAGGGAAGGACCATCCAAACTGATGCCGAGGTTTGGATCGAATCCATGGAGGATTATTTCGAGGTAGCAGGAACTGCACCCCTTAACCAAGCTATGCTCGCCAAACTGAAGCTTACCGGCGAAGCAAGACTTTGGTGGAAACAATGGTGCAGAGAATAATGGATCTCGGAAGGGTCAGTTACTTTTGGGAGAAGCTTAAAAAAGTTGTGTGAGGGAGATATCTGCCACCTGCCTACCGCACACAGAAGATGAATGAATTCTATGAATTAAAGCAACTTGGACTATCCCTAGATGCATATTATTCAAAGTTCGTCTCTCTCTTAAAGTACGCACCACAAATGGATATGACACAACAGGTGTCAAAGTTTTGTGCTAGGCTAAATCCACCCATAAATACCCGTTTGGAATCAATGCACCCAATAGACCTATAGGATGCGCTCATTCGAGTTGCACCACTTATACAGGAGGTGCAGACCAAGCCAAGGAATAATAGGACTTGGTCCTACAAGGATCAGAAAAAATGAATGTATAGCTCTCAGGCTAAGAGAGCACAGGGCCAAAATCAGGGACAAAGGAAGAAAGCTAGGGCCAACACTGTCAACAATTTTGTTCCTATGCAAGGTAATGGCCGCAATCTCCATTGCTTCCATTGCAACAAGCCTGGTCACTTTAAAAGGCAGTGTCCCAAGCTTAGTAGAGGACAACATCAAGGGCCATTCCAAGGAGCCGTCCATGGCCAAGGATCCACCGCCATGTCCAGAGGGAGAACCTCCAATGTTGCCAATAAGGAGGTGGGTGATGAAGAAGATCCATCCATGGAAGCAGACATTGAGAGGGCAATGGTTCACGCAGGTCTTCACAAGAAAGGCCCGAATCGCCAATTCTCGGTGATTCAAACCCCTTCAAATTATCAAGGTAAAAGCTTCAAAACCTTGATTGATTGTGGCAGTACACATTCCTTCCTTTCACCAGTCTGTGCAAAAAGATTAGGAATAGCCACAATAGATGCACCTACCTTACTTGTGGAATTAACGAATGGCTGAGAGGCCTCTTGTACCAGGCAAACTGCTAAGGTGAAATTCCTATTGGGAGGAAAGTCGACTTCGGTCAAATTCAGGGTAATAAACCTAGGTGTCCACAAATGTTTGCTTGGAATGGATTGGCTAATACCCAATGATGCCCACATTCACTATGGAAAGGGCCAAGTCTCCTTTCGAAATTCTAAAGGGGAACTAGTCACAACTCAAGGAGAGGCTGGCAAGCCAAAAATTCAGCTGGCAAAAGCAACACAGATAATAAAAGGAGTTAGGAAGGGCCTACCTATCTATTTGATTAAACTAAATAAGCTAGATTAGAATCAGATATCTAGGGGAGAACCTTCTTGGTTAAAGGAATACACAGACGTATTTCTTGAAGAGCTGATAGAACTTCCTCCTCAAAGGGAAGTCGATCACGAAATTAACCTAGTGCCAGGAGCTGCACCAATCGCAAAGAGACCATATAGGATGTCCATCTCGGAAGCGATTGAGCTGAAGGAGCAACTCAAGACCAAGGCTACATCTGTCCTAGTAGTTAATCATGGGGAGCTCCAGTGCTGTTCTAGAAGAAGAAATATGGAATGTTTCGGCTATGCATTGACTACAGAGGGTTGAATCAATCAACCATTAAAAACAAATACCCCATTCCAAGAATAGATGAACTTCTTGACCGTCTTCAAGGTGCGAAGATCTTCTCCAAGATAGATCTCAGGTCTAGATATTATCAGATAAGGATCAAGGAAGAAGATACCCCAAAGACGGCATACAACACAAGGTATGGACACTTTGAATTCCTAATCATGTCATTCGGGCTGACAAATGCTCCTGCTATCTTCAACAGGCTAATGCAAGACATTTTTAGGCCCTATCTTGATGACTTCGTACTCATCTTCTTTAACGATACCCTAGTCTACTCTAAGTAGGAAAAAGATCATGAACCCCAATTTCGCATTGTCCTCAAAACAATGAGAGCACACAAGCTTTATGCCAAGAAGAAGAAGTGTGCATTTTTCAAGCGACAGATTGAATATCTGGGATTCATTGTATCAGCAGAAGGAATTTAGTAGATCCGGCCAAGGTCAGAGATGTTCTGGAGTGGCCAACACCAACTTCTGTCAAAGAAATACGTATTTTTCTTAGATTGACAGGATGGTACAGGGTCTTTATCAAAGACTATGCTTTGATTGCAGCACCTCTGACTGATCTACTAAAGAAGCAAGTATCAATTGTATGGTCACCTACTGAACAGCCCAGCTTTGACAAACTAAAGCAAAGCTTGATATCAGCACCCATCCTGAAACTTCTTGATCTTAGTAAGAAGTTTGAAGTGATAACTGATGCTAGCGCACTTGCCTTAGGATGTGTGCTCATGCAAGAAGGTCATCCCGTGGCATACTCCTCAAGGAAACTGAGGAGCCATGAAAGGAATTATGCTACTCACGATCTGGAGTTGTTGGATGTCATCCATGCTCTCAAACTTTGGAGACACTACTTGCTGGGTAACAAATTTACCTTAGTGACGGACCACAAGAGTCTTAAATGGATTTTTACCCAGAATGAGCTCAATATGAGGCAACGTCGATGGATTGAAGTACTAGAAGAATATGACTTTGAAATCAAATATCAGCCTGGAAAGGAGAATGTTGTTGCCGATGCACTCAGTATCGCAAGGCATTTCTGAATTCTCTGATTTTGCAAGATCCATCAACAACAAGATCTCTAGCCACAAAGGTCTCCATGCCAAACAACCCAATTCTTGAGCTAGCTAAAGAGGGGGCATGTCATGATCCAACCTATCAGAAATTGCTAAGGGAGATCCCCATCAAAGATCAAGACCTGAAGCTACAAACGAAGTATCAAGAATTCTCTATCCATAGCAGACTTGTCTACTTTAGGACAAGATTATGTATCCCGGAAAGCCAATCACTCAAGCAGAAGATACTTTGGGAAGCTCATGACTCCTCTTTCTCAGGACATCTTGGCTATGCCAAGACCCTTAATGCAGTCAAGAAGAGCTATTATTGGGATAGGCTCAAAGGTGATGTTCTCAAATATGTCACGGAATGTTTGTCCTGTCAACGCATTAAGGCCGAACATGTGAAATTTCCAGGGAAATTGCAACCACTTGACATTCCCCAAATGAAATGGGAATTCATTAGTACGGACTTTGTTGTTGGCCTGCCCCAAGTTCAGGGAGGATACAACTCCATTATGGTCATGGTAGATATGCTCACCAAGGTTGCACATCTTATCCCTGTTAAGACAAACTATAAAGCCTCAGACATTGCAAGGTTATTCATCAAGGAAATATTCAAACTGCACACTTCTGGAGGGCTATCTTCACCTCACACTTCTGGAGGGCTATCTTCGAGGCCATTGGGACTCAACTCTGTTTCAGTACAGCTTATCATCCCCAAACCGATGGTCAAATAGAACGAGTCAACCAAGTCATTGAAGATATGCTTAGGGCACACTGCTGTCGCGAACCCAAAAAGTGGATTCAATTTTTGCCACTGGTTGAGTTTGCCTACAATGCTTCTTACCAACAAAGCATTCAGATGACCCCTTTTCAAGCATTGTATGGGCACGATTGTCGTACTCCTTTAAGCTTTTCGGATACAACCTTGAGGATTGAAGCTTCAAAGCAGATGCTGGAAGACATGGATGACCAAATCAAATCAATAAGACAAGACATCCAAGCCGCCAAGCACAGATAGAAGGCTTACGCAAACCTGAAATGGCAAGACAGATCCTTCGTTGAAGGTGATATGGTCTTCATTCGCGTACGCCCAAAGAAGAGTTCCCTATCCTTGGGTGAATGCAAAAAGCTAAGTCCAAGGTATTGTGGACCCTACAAGATTCTCAAGTGCCTAGGGCCTAATGCTTACAGACTTCAACTCCCTGAAAACCTAAAAGTTCATAATGTATTCCACATCAACCTGTTGAAAAAGTATGTGCCTATGTGCCTAACCCTAGCCACGTGCTTGATGATCAACAAGTTGTAATGCTGAGCCAAGGAGTCCTTGAGATACGGCCTGGTAGGATCTAGATGTTAAGGAGAGGCATTTGAGATCCAAGACCTTGAGAGAATACCTCATCCAGTGGAAAGATTACCCCGAAAAGGATGCCACTTGGATGGATGAAAGTACTCTCAACCAACAATACCCCCAGATTTTCTCGAGATGAGAACATCTCGATTCCTCTAAGGGGGAAAGAATTTAATATTTACGCAACGACTCTAGATTCCCGCGCAAAGGCAATCCGAAGAAATCTCCCGCAACCAAGAAATTCTGGCCTAAGTGCACCGTCCTCATGTATTAACAATACCATTCCTGCGTGGTGCATATCAAACTGAGGCTCGAAACCGCAAGCCACCGTAGGAACTCCCCTTCAAGGGGGAAAATGGATAATGATTTATTTGCAATTTTTTTTTCATTAACTCCCTCTCCTTCACCCGATGCATGGCGGGGAGAGAGACAGCAGTAGGTGTTATGGAGGGCATGGGGGGAGGGAAGCATGCAATTGCCACTTGTGTGGCCACCCCCCCTTCACCCCATATAAACCCCCTCCCAAGCTTGGGAGGGCTCCCAAGCTTGGGAGGGGCATCGTGTGCTACCCGTTGCAGCCGCCGTCATCGCCAAGACTGCCGTTGCCATCACCTTCATCATCATCATCATCATCATCATCATCATTGTCCTCTCCAATCATCTTCTCCACGTCATCTCCATGTTATCCAGAAGCTTGAGAAGCTTCTATTGAAGCTTCTCTAGGCCTAGTTCACCCATGCCTCCCGGTTTTCTTAACACCGTGTCTTGCAAGGCCCGATTTCTGCGCAGGGAAGGAGATCTCGGGCAGTAGTCACCTCGAAGCTCGTAAGAGAGCCAAGGAAGAGTTGCCAACTCGAAGATGACCTCGTCAATGGCCCCTAAGCAAAATTCGAGAGGAGCGCACGCGGGAGCTTCCACCCAAAGTACGAGAGTGGACAACACCTCGATATTGAATGCCCAGGTTTCGAATAATATTCCCCCATGGAAAGGTTGCATAAAGCATGTTTTAATTCACATAGGAAACTTAAATGCATTGGAAAATTTATACACTCGCTCTATTTTACAAAGTGTAGTTGCATGACGAGTACTTGCATTTGCTTGCACTTCCATGGTCAAGGGTAGTCGCATTTTTGAACATATGATGCATAAGTTAAAAGATGGATTTGTGCAAAGGTGTCCTTGTTGCATCATGAAAAGGACAGGGCATATAATACATAATGCACTTATCTATTAATTTCCTAGTCATAACTCGTGTATAAGATAATCGTAGATGACCATTAAATGATGTCCGAATAGTTGCAATGCATGGAAAGGATTTATGTACTTTGCAAATCGCATGCGATGATAGTTACATTCTAGGTTGGGTTAAGTGCTAAAGGAAGGATCAAATCTATGGTGGATTCATGGCATCTGATCATGAAAGAATGATACACCCATGCATGGAGTTCTTTTATCAAAGTTTGAATTTGGGAAAGGATGCATCTTCATTAAAATACTAAAAGCTTGAATTCGATGCATAAAACGTAGGGTTTATAAGAATAGCTCTGAATGTCAATCAA
Source organism: Lygodium microphyllum (assembly GCF_053477565.2). Classification (NCBI taxonomy): domain Eukaryota; kingdom Viridiplantae; phylum Streptophyta; class Polypodiopsida; order Schizaeales; family Lygodiaceae; genus Lygodium; species Lygodium microphyllum. Next base: position 112,045,495 of record NC_141149.1, on the reverse strand, counting down.
TATCGCTCACGGCAAGGAAAAGAAAGATCACTATAGATCCTATAGTTGCATAAAGGCAAAGGTCTATGGTCCTGAAATTGCATATTCGCATGGAATGATACATCTCATACATCTTGCAGTTACTTACATCTTTTAGGGAAAGTATTTGCAAGTTTGGAAGAAAGTATTTGCATCTTTAAAGGGAAGATCACCTTTAATCGTGGGTTTGTTAGATCAACTAAGTAATTCGCGTGTAATTGAGTAGCTTGCATGAAATTCATAAAGGTATGATTAGCTAGCATATGAGAGTCACCTCAATGTGCTAGGAAGGGTTTAAGTTATGTTAAAATTTTGCCTAGTATCGCACTTAGGATGCCGATCTAATATTTCCGATCTCAAAGGTCCTACCCACATTCTCAAAATGTTAGGACTATCTAATCACCTGCGCAAAAACGATCCAGGTTTCTCCCCCGAAGGATCAGTTGACCAAATGCTAGACTCCCGCAAGGAATTTAGGGACCCTAGGCCCAAAACTTTTATCGGCCTAGTAGGGTTAGGGTTTTGGATTGGGTCAATAGGACTCCCAAGCCCTACATCTTGATCAAAGGTATTCTTAATCAAGGAATACCATGTGATGAGAAAAATAATCCCACAAGTTAGGTGCTGACACATCTCGTGCAACAAGCTGTAATGTCATATGTTTTTGTGTCTAAATTACAAAATAGTATTGCTACACCTTAGACCAAGTTTGACGAGTTCTAATTACAAGTCTAATTTTCTAGAAATTGAGTAGTCGTCCTGCTTCAACACTCTTCCTTGAAGACTGATTTGTGAAGCCAGGGTAGTAATGAATTGCCAAGAAAGCAATCGACCAACCAAGTTAGGGCGACAAGGTTGCCCAGGATTTGTTGACTATAATATAAGGAAACTAAGGTAGTGACAATTTGGGTTAACTGGGTATAAACCCTAACCCAAGGAAAAAGGGTAATCAAGCAAGTTAGCTTACGAAACCCTTGGGATCTTGCCAAGTAGCGATTGATCCAAGATCGAATGCTGGAAGCATTCAGTGAGAAGAAATCACACCTTAGCAGTTGGTCGTACAAATGACCACTGGAATGTTCGTGATTGTACACTTAGGTGCACTGTTTATACTTATTTGCTCAAGGAAGTAATTCAAGAAAAAAAACTAATGCTTCAAGTTAAAAGCCTGGAGGGAGAGGCAGTATCAGTTACCTCCGACTGTCTACCTGACCCTATCAAAGGGGGTTGTTAGCCGCGCCGGGTACGTGGACAAAACCCGCCACGAGAGGTCTCTCCATAGGTGCTACTTGGAGCAAGAGGACGCTTGGGTGCCAGTGGAGGCTCTGGCCATAAATTCCTTGCCTCCAGATCCTGCACAAGAGGCCGATGTGACTCGAGATGGGATCTCGAGGCCCGCATACTAGTCAACGGGCGGAACTTGGAATAGCGATCCCTGAGGATTGCTGGAATAGCCTTTGGGCTGGATATTTGATGTATTTCAAAGACTATGATAAATAAAGATCAAATGTTGAAAAGGAACTTGCTTGACATTGTTTTTCTGTGTCAGTGCTTAAGTTACGTAAAGGAACCAGTGATTAGTTTGGTTAATTGAGGAAGCTGTTTTTGCTTATCAAACTAAATGTGGTAGGTAATTAGATAACTAAAGAATTCTGAGGAAAGTGCGGTGGACGTGACTCTAGGTCCCTCCTACGGAAGGGTGGTCCCTGTTGGCCCGAAACTTTTGTTAAAGGAATTGACAGCGAGATAACTTCCTAGGAACTTGACTTTTAGGAAAACCCTGATTTAGGTCGGTTCTAAGTGGGAATGACCAGATGCTTACACTTCGTGGCAGACTCGGGAAGACCTAGATCGCAAACCCCATGACATTCCTTGTGAGTGCTGGGCGGCGCTTTCTAGACTCTCTTCCCGATGGGCTACTAAGACGTGTCCTACAAGTGGATAGGGGGACACGTTACAATTAGGGGGCATTATATGCAAACTCCATTAGAGGTAGATATTCAAATTTGATGATGATATGTTGTGCTAAGGGGTATCTGAGTTCCAATGTCTTGAAAGAGGTTGGTTTAGAACCTTGAGGTGAATAGAGTGTCACTATCCCTCATGATCCTCTTAGGTAGGCCAGAAAGATGCAAGATTCCCTTCACAAAAAGCTTGGCAATACCTAAGGCTTTGAAGGTTGTTTTCATTGGGAAATATGGGTAACTTTTGTAACCATATTTATTGTGATGAAGATAGAGTTATAGCCCCTTGAAATGTGGAAGTCCTACTACAAAATCCATGGTGCTAAATTCCCACTTCATTTAGTGGACATCAAGGGACTAATTTTCCTAGCAATTTGACCCTTCTTGCCTTGATTCTTTGGTAATCAAGGCACTGAGTAATATTTCTAAGTACATCTCCTTTCATTCTGAGCCAAAAATAACTTCTTTTTACTACAAGGGTTTTTGCATAGACTAGATGTTAAGCTATGGGAGTCATGAACTTCCCACATGCTTTTCGTCTTATGTCCCCAATCTTTTGGAATACATAACCTATTGGGAAAGTACAAGCATTCACATTCTACATGATAATCTTCTCCTTAAGGTACAACTTATGATCTTCATTCTTTCCTTGAATAGCTTGCTTGAATTGCACATATTCTAGGTCCTCTAGTGATTGATTCAGAAACTACTTGAAGGATAGGGTTGCTAGCCATAGATATTAATTGTGCTAGAGCTTTTTATTTGAAGGGTTCTTTTGCAATTATGGCATTTAGAAATGCCATAAAACTTAGAGCATATGCTAGTGTATTATCCTTTGCTCTATGATATTTATTTCCAAATCAAATTTTGGAAGCACTTCTATTCATCTCCTTTGCCTCATGTTGAGGTAAACTTATGTAAATATACACTTCAAGCTCTTATGGCCTTTAATAAGGAAAAAATCATGCCTAGTACTATAATGAGCCTACCTAAACAAATATCAATAGCACATAATTTAGTAGCCCATCAAAAAGCAATCAAGACTACTGCCACTCAAAACTCATTAGAATAACCAAACCTTTAAATGCTATAGTCTCCTATTAACCATCTAGCATTAACTTCTAAGGTAATTGCATTGCCATTATCCCTCAAGTTGAAGGAAACCATTGCCACACTTCAAAGAGAGTGAGAAATAAGGGGGAGCGATGCGCCTCGATCCCTCTACCCATAGGGTAAAGTTTCAACTCCGCCCCCTAAAATGGCACTGCTTGGATTCTAATGATGACACTCTAGGATAGTCAATGTTTGGCTCTTCCTAGCCTTGCCTAATCTAATGTTTGAGTTGTGATGGAAGCCTCTTGCCTAATTGAGACCACCTTGCCATTGGAAAGACCTACCACGGATCTAACCACCCACTTCCCTCAAGAGTTTTTCTTTATTTTTCTAACCACCCACTTCCCTCAAGAGTTTTTCTTTATTTTTCTAATTAATCTAGCACATTTCAGTTATACTTATAGAAACCAACTTCATTAATTAGCCTTTTATACAATGTTCATTCATGTAAATTAGGCAAGAACACGAATACAAAGAAAAATAATGTTTTGAAAAGAAAATATTTTACTCAATTTTTATTTTTCTTATTTCAATAATTGTTCTAGTCAGTGTTCGAATTCTGAAGGCCAAGATAAACCACTAAGTCAACCCACAATTAGCATTGGGGCCATCGGAGAGATCCATCCAGGCTCATAGGGGGTAGGATAGTCCTAGCATTCCCAAAGAATTATGGCCAAATCCTGATTGGCTCCTTGGCATCTCCTAGCCTCAACAAAAAGTCCATATAGTGAGATCTCTTGCGTCTTATGGTAGTCCTAGTAATCCAAAGCAGTAAGGTAGCTCTCTTGGTCTCTAGAGGCAATGCAACTATCCTTGGGGAGGCTCATTGCACTTAACCATAAATTCAACCCATATTTAAGTATTCCTTTTTTAGAAATCACGAGCATTTTCAAATAGTCTTTCAATGCAACAAGCAATATAACAAATACTCTTGTGCATAAGTGCCTATACAAGCCATAAGTTTAGAAACATAGGTTTCATAGTTTCAAGTCATGATTTTTGGGTCTCTTAACAAGTTAACCACTTTTAGGCAACAATGATGCCACAATTTGAGTATCAATGTTTATTCCTAAAGGATCAATCCTTATGTATTTTCTATATCTACCCTAGTAAAGTCAGATTAATATCTCCCTTAATTCCTTTTATGAGGTGGCCAGATTATAGATTAAATGTCTCATAATGTCTTTCTAAACCCATAGTTCAATCACTAATATGAAAACATAAGATTTATTTAAGGATTGCTATACAAGGACTAGGTGCCATTGGGTAGGGATAATTCTAGTCAAGTTTCCTCCTAAGTGCCTAGTGTTTTGTCCTTCTACTCGGCATCCTAGGTATCTACAAGAATCCTAGACTATCTAGTAGTTACAATTTGTTTAGATCATCAATATTGTTACCTATGTTTTCTATCATTATTTAAGCGATATCTCTTTAAAATACCAATAACTAACATGGACTTGGGGTTGTGGAACAGGGGTGTTTCACACATGTGCTTACCTCATTTCTAGCTCGTACTTCTCTACTAAGGGCCACCTTGTTGATATGTTGCTTGTTTCCTTCTTTCTCGGTCTTTGTCAGACTTGTAGCCTCAAACCCGTTGAAGTAGGAGAATAAGTTCAAAGGAATTGTAGGTGGGAAGCTAGAAATTTGGCTTAAGAGGGTAGGCTTGGTGATAAGGTTATGACAGATTTTTAGAAGGGATTTTTGATGTATGCCTCAAATAGAGAATAAGGGGGATGAAAAGGACAATGTGATGATGATAGGATGGAGAGGAAGTCGTGTATGTAGGCAAGTTTACTTTAGAGTAGGCAGATGGGTGCAAAGAGAGTGGCAAGGTAATTTTCGAAGGAGAAGGTTAAGGCGAAGGAGTCAATGTCTATCTTTAAGTCAAGGTTCTCTCGTTGTCAATTTGTCGCTATGTCTCTCTCTTCCCACTATATATCTCTCTAGCTCTCTTTCTCACTATCTATTTCTCTTAACTCTCTCTCTCTCTCTTACTATCTCTTGCCTATCTCCCTATCTTCTTATTATCTCTTCCTGTATCTCACTATGTTTTCTCTACCTCATTCTCTTTCACACTCTCACTCTATCTCTCTTTCTTCTACTACCTCTCTATCCTTCTCATTGTCTCCCTCTCTAGCTCCTTCTCTCCCTCTATTATAGTTCTCTATTTTCCTCTCTCTCTCTCTCTCTCTCTCTCTCTCTCTCTCTCTCTCTCTCTCTCTCTCTCTCTATCTATCTCTCTCTGTGCTCAATACCACAATGAAAAAAATGAAAAATTCAAATCCTCATGAGCCTCATAATTAAGGCTTTATATAGCATTTGACCATCTATTTGTTTGATGCCCTTTATGGAGCCATCTTTAAACTTTTCTCCTACATATTCGTGAAGTGATTAGAATGCCTTGGGGAATCAAGATCAAGCAAGGTGTAGAATATTTTTTTTTATAGATGATGGTGATGGAGCAACTTTTGTGAGTGTAATGAGAAAAGTGATGATGATGAAGATAACGATTACATTGATGATATTGCACATCCGATGGTTTGATGTTTGTGAGTGCATGTGAGAAGTGGGATTTTTGAGCAAGTGTTTGAGCGAGCTTTTTTGGGCAACCTCCATTTCTTGTTCCACATAGTCCATTTATTCCTCCTCTTCTCTTGGGCATACATCAAGTACCACTATTGCCCCCTCTCCCCCCTCCTCCACTTCTACCACCACTGTTGTCACAATCACCTTCCCCACTTCCACCACCACCATCCCCACCCATATTACCTCAAGTATAGCTCTCTCTCTCTCTCTCTCTCTCTATATATATATATATATATATATATATATATATATATATATATATATATCCCAGTCCCATGTAGTAATCTCTCTCTCTCTCTCTCTCTCTCTCTCTCTCTCTCTCTCTCTCTCTCTCTCTCTCTCTCTCTCTCTCTCTCTCTCTCTCTCTCTCAATTAACAACTTCTCTCCCTCTCCCCCTCTTAATTTTGCAAGGGGCATCTATCTATTTTTCACAACCCCTCTTATTTTTGCAAGGATCAAGGGTTTCCATGAGGTCCATTGTCTTAGAAACTTATAGTTGTTAATATCAAGAAAAAAAGAATATCACATTGTTACTCCCTCATGTATATACACATTCACATACCTCTCACTTTTATGTGTATGATTTGATGTTGCATCCTGATATATCACTTCCATTGTGGACACATAAGTTAAACTACATCGCACATGTTTTTGCTACTTTCAATTGAGCATTATTGTGTAGACTTACTACAAGAGGATATGATATCAAACAATTTGTTACTCTTATTGCAATAACATGTGATATCTATTGTTTTTAACATTTTTCAAATAGTTGATATCGGGACAAGAATATTACCTCATTGGTACTCAATCCAATGTGTACATATACATTCACATGCATGCATGTATTTACACTCCACCCTTCCCTAGATATTTTGCATGTGCTTTATTTACACATCTTGTAGTACTACAATTGAGTGAATACCTATACACAATCTCATTCACTTACACATTCCTCTCTCTTTCTCCTCTTCCCTCTTATCCTCATTTCATTGCACTTGTAAATAAACACAATCAAATAATTCTGAAGGTACATGTTCATCATGCACATCACATATCAATCGAGTTTCATTGCTGGAGAATGAAATTATTGACCCCTAACAAAGTCTAGGATTGAACAAAGGGAGCATGCTAGCTCAGTCAAGTAGGGAAGCATGTGCTCCAAGAGGATTTTTTCCATGGGGTTTCCCTCAAATGGGGGTGGGCATATAAAGGCATTGGCTGGGTTCATTTGCATCTTCTCCATGCTATCATCCATAAATAGTGTCATTGTTGGTGGGCTGAAGTGTGGTCAATCAATGTCATCAAAACATTTTAGGAAAAGGGGCTTTGTGTAACTCCTTCCGAAAGAAGTAGTTGTGAGAGTTTCTCTGCACTTGCGTTGTCCATATTGAAATACAAAGGTTGTGCTTGCTTTGACGATTTCACACATTCACTCCTAGCCAGTTGGAGTAGCTCATTTAAGTTGTCTTACTTCATGGAGCTCCACATGGCAATGTCAAACAATGTAGATATTTCCTTCAAAAACCTTGTTAGCCCTAGCCGCAAAATCACCCAATACTTGCCCGCTTCCAAGGGCTTCACCTATAACAATCCCTTCTGCTTTGTCTGCATATGTAGAAACACCCCATTCATATCGACGAATGCAATTAATATTTGGGTTGTAGGAGGCAGCTATACATGCACACATGGAAGGGCGAGCACCCATGTATTGGTATGACAAAAAAGAGCACTATGTTACAATCAAATATTATACAAGTTTATATAAGCATGTAATCTTTGCTCTTAGATATCTTCCATTGCAATACAAACATGCAATTTGTCTATTGCAATTTAGCGTTATTGATGCAAGGTCACCACATCCCCCATTGCAATCTAAAACAATGCCCTCTTCTTTTGTGTAGGTTTGTAAGAATGAGCTCCAAAAAGCCCTGCCACATTGCATATCACCTACAGTATGTGATATTCATATAATGGATTAGGAATCAGCTAAATGTCTACAAAACATCTCTGTAGTAGTTTAACAACATTGGATCTCATACTGACCTCTCAATGGGGATCCTGATGTATCTCGCACCCACTCATTTGTAGTAATGTTGTCTTTTGTGAACTCTAAAGGGATGATTCCATTGTAAGTGACATTTGAACGCATGTATCCTAGAATATATATCACATCTACTTGTATTTAAAGCATAAAATACTAATTTTAGCAATTGCACTCACTCAACGGAGCCAATAAGTGTGACCTAAACAGTATCCAACATGACCATATCATGACTTTAAAACTCTTACCTCTCTACCTCCAATGACATAGACATGCATATTGCAATGGACAACTTGTGCCATGTGCAAGGCCCAATACTTCTACCCCGACTCCATCCGTCCTCCACAACCTACTCGACAAGCTCTACCATGGAGTGTGTTGTGGTAAGGAAAAGTAACATCCCTGTGGCCTTCAGAATACAATCAGCCAGATGCAGGGCATGATGGAATTCCATCCCCTAATCCATGCACATCACTATCTTCAGGGAGATGAACTACCATGATATATGTCACTAAATTGATTGCTTATTACACATTTTCTATTTAATAAGTTCTTGTCAATAAATTAATGACTCACTTTTATTTAAGTGTTGATGATGATCTAGCATGGCCATGAGACTATTTAGAGACCAGTATTCCTAGTGCATCACTTAATGGGGTGATGGGAGCACTATGATGGGGATATCTGGTACATGTAGTACAAGTTATGAAGGGGGAAAGAAGTGTCTGCCAAGTGTAAGAGTGTACACAAGAACCAAGGAGTTACACATAAATGAAGATGGATTGAGTTCTAAGAAGAGGAAGTGCATTAGCACGATGTATATGTATTTATGTGTGCATCCAGGGACACTTGGGAATGTTTACTTGTGTGTAATGAGCATTGCATTCATTTGGGGTCATCCACTCCCCTACAAGTCAAGGTTTAAGTTATTTTCTTTCATTAAGAAAGACGAGAGAGGGAATTCTCTTACTAAGAAAGACAAGAGACGTGATCCTCTGGAAGTGAGAAGAGAAGTTATTTTCTCTTTCTAAGGTCTAAAATGACACAAGCTTTGTGTGGAATTCAATCTTAAGGTTGAGGCCCAAGGCAATCTAATGAACTCTCCTTATCTATGACTCAAGGTGGTTGCATGGACCACAAGTTAAGAGTATAGTTTAAAAAGCTGTTTTTTAGAAAATCCATTTAAAAAATATCTCGCAATAGAAAGACGATCTCTAAAAACGGGCCACGTGGGTTATCGAAAACAGTGAGATCTACAACTTTCGTATTGGACGTTTTTTCATCCAAACAATGCACAAAGAGATATCTCGAAATTAGTGTTGCTGAGTGGAACAACCACATCTTGCATGAAGATAAACTCAACTCTCTCTCCAATAAGAGAAGCTCTTGAAAGCCTATAAAAGAGGAGGCTCTCCTTGGGTATAAAGGAGAGGTGAAGGAAGCATCACTTTGCATGTATCCAAGAGGAGAAGAGAAGGTGCAAGTGCTACAGAAGCTCTGTTGAAATCAAGTTCTAAGAGGAGAAGAGAAGGTGCAAGTGATGTGGAAGCTCTGCTGAAATCAAGCGCCAAGAAGAGAGCCCTACACATATTGTGTAGGAGAGAATGAGACTCAAGAAGGATCAAAAGGTACCAACTTCCAAGTTATGCAAGTGTTAGCCGGTTGTATACCGTGCAAGGAACCGTGATCTTGTTTCCAAGATCTACAAGTAAGAACTGGCTTATGTGTAATGGAGGAGCTTGCTCCTTGTCAATAATATAACTCCACAAGGGGGGGTTTGGCCCATCTTCCAGTCCCTAGTGTATTGCCAATTTCTCTACCACTCTCTCTACATCTTTCTTTTCTCTCATCTATTCTCCCTCTATGCCAACATAATATCGCCATATATATTTTAAGTATATAAGAAAGTTGAGCGTGTATCTCAGATTCTATAACAATATCACATGTTGTGTTTGCAGTTTCTCCATCAAACTCGACCATCTTGTATTGGTTGACCTCCTCCAATGCCTCTACCAAATCAAGAGAATTCCTCACTTGGCCAATCATTTCATAATGCATTTCTTGTCTCAAATGGGTCACACAAAACACTACACCACTCCACCTTCGCCCATCGTAGTGGCATGGGACACAACGACTTGCAAGGGGTCTTCCATGCAGCTTTCAGTGTGGACCTCTACACATTGACTCCTTAATTAGTAACATATTCTTCTTACTGAATGTTACTATAGACAATATTCTTGATACATGTTTGTTTACATGTGTGTGTGGTTGGCACATCATGCACCATTGTAGCTTCATGGGAGACAATGTCTTGTAAGGGGACTTCCACATGACTTTTAGTATGGCCCTTTGTATAATGAATTCACAATTAGCAACATATTCTTCCTTCAAAATATTACTGTAATTAGTATTCTTGAGGCACGTTAGCTCACCACTGTCTGTGGTTGGCTGGCAAATCCTCTACCATTATAGGTTCATAATAAAAAATTGTATCCCTCTCTTTGCAAAAAGGCAAACCATTCTTATTGACATTGTATTATGAGAAAAAAAAACCATGAGTCATGCTTGTTTACTGGTAGCTTCCACACCCCCTAGTATGGCTAATTCGTGTTTTTGCACCTCAAATCCAAGACCTTCATTTCTTCCACCCTCTGCATAGTAAAAAATATTCTTGTTGTTACTTTGGTGATGAACAAGATTTATGTGCCTTCACATCATGAGTTTTGTGCATTAGCAAGCTTACCATCTCGATGCTCTATAATACGTGTGTCAATTCGATGAGATGTTGTGTTCTTGATTATTGCCTCATTGCTTGCCATAATTGTCATGCATCTCTCTATAGTGGTGTCTAAGGTAACACTCTCCACCACAAGAACTAGAAGAACTTGGTCTATCCTTCTATCCATGCCAATGATATGGACCTCCTCGATGGTGGTGCCTTCCACTACAAATCAACTCCATTGGGAAAAGGTCAAGGGATGGAATAATACAGATCCTTTACTGTAATATGTACTATTTTTTCTCTCCAAGAAGGCATCTCCAACAACCTAAATTTTCACCCCAAAGGGGTTGTCGAGGACCCCTTCTCGCAAAAAAAAAACCATAGGTTCGAGAATAGAGAACATGGGGGAAGACAGAGTAAAAGAGTGATGAGAGAGAGCAAGAGGAGAGAGAGCATGCAACATGTACTATTTTTTCTCACCAAGAAGGCATCACTGGTAGTCCCTTCTTAGTGAGAAAAAATAGTATATGTTAGATTTGTGGCTTCCTTTTTTCACCCAAGAAGGGGCTATCAGACACAATGGTGCCTTCTTGGTGAGAAAAATAGTACATTTTGCATGTGCTCTCTCCCCTCCTCTCTCTCATCACTCTTTTACTCTGTCTTTCCCCATGTTCTTTATTCTCAAACCTATGGTTTTTTGTTTTTTTGCCAAGAAGGGGTCACCACCGACAACCCCTTCTCAAGAGAAAAAAATCACACAAATCTCCTTGACTTGTTTTTCATTCAAGAAGGGTTTTTTGATGACCTCTTTTTGGGTAGAAAAAAATCCATAAGTGAACTTGCGACTTTTTTCTCCACGCAAGAAAATAATCCACAAGTCTCCTTTACCCCCTTTCTGAGCAAAGAAATTCCATGAGTCCTATGCTCTCTCTCTCTCTCTCTCTCTCTCTCTCTCTCTCTCTCTCTCTCTCTCTCTCTCTCTCTCTCTCTCTCTCTCTCTCTCTCTCTCTCTCTCTCTCTCTCTCTCTCTCTCTCTCTCTCTCTCTCTCTCGTCGGTTAGTTAACAAAAATGCATAATTAGCAACTAAGTAGCAATTACTAAACTAACCAACTAACTAATTATCAATTAACTAAGTAACTAAAAATTAGTAAATACTTAAATAATTAAATAATTAACTAATTTTTATTATTAACTAATTGATTAATTAGTTATTAACTACGTTTTAACCATTAACTAATTTTTGATAATTAATTAAGCAACTAATTATTACTTTTGAACTAGATTTAATTATTAGTTATCAATGATTAATTATTAACTAATTTTTAATTTTTAACTAACTAATCATTAAGGAAATTCAAAAAAAAAGGAGGGGGAAGACTATAATGATTAAAATTTAACTAGTTATTAGTTAATTTTTAATAATTAAGTAAGAAAGATAGTATATTATGGTCTACCATATAAAATTATTTAATTAGTTAATCAATTAATCGATAATACATCAAATTAATCAATTATCTATCTTAATTATTATTAAAATTATATAATACATCCAATTAGTTAAGTAAAATTAAATAATATATAAATTTAAAAATGAGCTAAAATAATTAATATTTAAATTTATTAAAGTATTTATTTTAATAAATTAATGCATTAATATTGAAATTAAAAAGCTATTTAAAAATCAATAAATTACTAATTGGTTTACTAAGTTTATCAATTTACTAAATAGTAAGTTTATCAAATTAGTTTAATAAATTAATAAATAATTAGTTGATTATTTATTTAATCATATATTTAATTATTTAATTTTTTATTTTAAATTTTTATCAATGACTAGTTAATTAGACTATTAAATCAATCAAGTAATTAGTTAATCACGTATTTAGTTAATTAATCAAATCTCTAGGTAATTAATTAATTAGTTTGTTGGTAGTTTGCTATATTAAATAGCTGATTATTAAAGATTTAATTAGTAATTAATTTTAATAACTACTCAATTATTCAATATTAATTTTTTATTTAAATTATTGATAAAATCTTTAATTAATATTAATAGTAATTAATACATGTATAAATCAAGTAATATTTAGGTAGATGATATCAATTAGTTTATTGATTAGTTAATTAGTGCATCAATCAAATCATATCAATAAGAGTCCCATATGTCCCCCTAATAAGAAAAAAATGATTACAATTTTTAAAAAAATGTGAAAAAAAGCCTCCTCAATGTATGTGCGACGAGATACAAGGAGGAGGGAGGGAAAAAATAATAAAAAAGAGAGAGACCGAGGAATCATGATGCTCTAGCTGGCCATGTCGATCCTGCTAATCCTGTGGATCTTTTCCTCAGATCTCACTTTTTGTGTTTTTTTGTTTGTGTTTTTTGGGTCTATTTTTTCCTCTCTGATTTAATTACTTCATTAGTAAAGTAATTAGTTAGTATGAAGTGACCCCTTGATATATTAATATTAATTAATTTATATATTAATCAATATATTAGTATTAATCCCCCACAATTGTTCAGGGCACATCAAGGACAGGACATACCTAGGGAGCTTGTCTTGCCTATGGTTAGACTTGTCACCTTGACCCATTTGCACGATTCCTTTTTGCACTCTTCCTTAATACCGTTGCAATCAATCGTGGTAAGTAACGCATGAACAACCATGGAAAGTCCACCATACTCATCAAGCAATACAAGTAGCTACCAACTACCAAAAGTTCGGTGTCAATGTGTTCACTTATGCTACATCGTGCTGTCACAACGCAAAGGATGTCTCATACACGTTCATGTATACTTCTCCTCAACATGGACAACTTTGCTTCATCCACACATTGTTACGAGGAACCAGACAGACCCGTGGTCTTCTATCTACGTAATATCTAAGTATGCACAAGCACTCACATCATATCTGCATCGAAATATATACACAATTTGGATCCTCAAGTCCAGGACAATACTCTCAGCTTGCTCAAAGTTCGATCTATCTCCCAAACTAATCAAACTACGTCTTGTGCACGATAAGAAGACTAGCACTATCCCTAGGGAGAGACCACATATGAGAGGTTTTCAATTGCAGGCATTGAAGACTCCAACCAAAGTGTCGTTCACTCTTCATAGACACTCAACTCTGAATTCTTATCCTTTATCATCGTGCAAGCCCACCAAGAATCGTCATGTGTAGAATCCCCAAAAACCAATACATGTGCCAACCCAGCACAATTCCCAACAACGAACAGCCTTACCCCCAACTCCAACCACCCTACCATCAGCCACCCACGCCAACAATGTGGCCCCAACAACCTTCATCTGCCCACCACCAGAAATCCTCCAAGGCAACCACAGACGTCCTTGCCACCCACGTCTTCAGTGCATGCTAAATCCTGCTACCTATGACTGTGAGTGCCATGGGACTGGCACTCGTCTAGGATGGGGGTAATGTTAACCCTCAAATAAAACAAGGTGGGAAATTCAAAAAATCTAAAGCAGAAGACAAAGGCCAAGGCAAGAGTGAAACGGAAGACGAAGGCGTGCCAAGGAAAATATGGAAATACAAGAAGTGCACAAAAGTCCTAAATAAAGGAAAAAGGCGAACAAGAAAAAGCGCAAGTCAATACTTTTGTAAAAAAGCGCAAGGCACAGCATGATTTATTTTAAGAGTGCCGGGATCTCACTCATGCAATTTGTAAATGTAGAGGGGCGGTGGAAAGGAAGCTAGGAAGATAGGAGGACAATGGGAAAAAGGGCCTAGGCCATGGCCGGCCATATAAAAAAGGGATAAGGGGATGACTACCCAAAAGGGATTTAGGGTTTCGTATATAAAGTTAAAAAGTGAATGAGAAGCTCATTCTTGTGTGTGTCCAAAAGTGGCTCTCTTCTTCTTCTTCTTCTTCTTCTTCTTCTTCTTCTTCTTCTTCTTCTTCTTCTTCTTGCTTGCTTGCTTGAGCTTATGCTTGAGAGAGGGAGGGTGAGAGTGTGAGGGAATGAGTGTGTGAGGGTGAGGGACCGTGGAGGAGAAGCTCTCCATCTTCTCCTCTCTTCTTCTCTTCTCTTCTCTTCTCTTCTCTTGCTCATGGCAATGGAGCTTGGAGCGTGGAGCTTGAGGATGGAGCTTGCACTTGGATCGTGGAGCTACCGGAGTGCCCAGGATAGGAGTTAACTCGATCAAGCATGGAGGTAAGTTCACTACACTCATGGATAGGTAGTGCGTTGGCTATGTGAGAGGTAGCCATTAGTGCTCGGCTTGGAACGCTTGAAGCAATAAGCGGTTCGTGGGTCTTGGCGGTTGAGCATGAGCTCCCACAGTCTCCCTTGCTCTCTCTCTCTCTCTCTCTCTCTCTCTCTCTCTCTCTCTCTCTCTCTCTCTTTATCCAACATGCATTAATGCCCCACTATCTCAAAGTGGTTATATAAGAACACACATCCCCTATGACACAATGTCCCCCCCAAGTTGTGGAATATTTACTTGATCTTGCAAGTATGTACACCTCTTTCGCCCTCTCTCACCCCCTTTCTCCCCCCCTCTCTCTCTGCCTCCCCTTCCCTCCCTCATTCTATTCATCACCCCCCTCTCTCTCTCTCTCTCTCTCTCTCTCTCTCTCTCTCTCTCTCTCTCTCTCTCCAGCACTTATGTCCACTCACACACATGCACTCTCTCTATTTCCCTCTTTTGCTCTCTCCCTCCCACAAAAATTTATATATCCTCCCTCCCTCTCTCTCTCTCTCATGCATACACACTTTATATATTTGGCCCCAGCATACACACACACATGCTCTCTCTCTCTCTCTCTCTCTCTCTCTCTCTCTCTCTCTCTCTCTCTCTCTCTCTCTCTCTCTCTCTCTCTCTCTCTCTCTCTCTCTCTCTCATACACATGCTTTATACACCCCCATCCTAAGTCACCCATATTTGACATGTGTATTCGTACATGTGTAGATAGCTTTGGAAATGGATCCAATGTCAAACACTACACCAAACAACGAGGTTCACATATATGTATCCTCCCTCTTTGCCAAACCTATCATGCACTACACAAGCAGTTGGTTCCTAATGTTGAAGATGGAAGATATTTGCAATGGCAATGCCTATCGTGTTCTTACTATCACCCATGTGAATGGTCGAATACAAAGCATGTCGATCCATTGTAACAATGACCATGAGGCTAGCTAGGTAAATGTTCTGGACACCTTGGTCTCACAAGACTATCTTATTGAACAAGGAAATGGGCCTACATTGCAGCCTTCCCCCACCATAGACCTCACCCAAAGCCCTTGCAACGTTGAGAAAACAATGATCACTGTGGAAGCCTTACCACCCCATGGATATTGTGAAAAACAAAACCATCCCTATCATGCTTGATGTGGAAGAGGAGGGGATATGGCAATCCTCTTATGTTGTATGTTTGGTTGATAAGGGAGATCCCAATTTTGTATGATGGCAATGTGGGGTATGACCTTCCACCGGTAGCATACAATATGTGTCCAATGGAGGGTATGGAGCAAAAGTACGATGGTCATTGCTAGATAAAGCTCACATCAATATCGATGGCATTCCCTGGTATTGTTCGTCGAAGCAAATGCATCAGAGAACTAGAGTCCAAATAGAAATTGTGATGACCAGGGTCAATTTCTGGCTCCCCAAATCAGGTGGCATGGATATGTACAAGATTCTTCATTCACTCCACTATAATTAAAATGATTATGGAGTCACACGACCTGGTTCTAGTACCCTATTACAAGGAAATCATACTAATCAAGTCCCAATACATGCAATGCATGTAGATTTAATACAAGCATACCAGCTGTGGAAATGTTAGCTTATGGTCTCAAAAGCCTTAGATGCTTCTATTGTAAGAACCCCCCATCCTTCTCTCCAAGTGTAAGTATGTAGTGTATTATGTGATATTAGCGAGCCCAATGTCAAGACTATTCATCCATCAAGGCACACATAACAATGAGGTGTAAAGAGGCACATGCAAAGCTAATGTCAAAGAGGTACAAAAGACCGTAGAGGAAAGATCATCAAAGAGGTGCTAAAAGACTAGTGACGAGTATCGTGCTTTGAGAGCAAGGCGTTCCCATGTCTAACACTGAACTCTTGATGATGCTTGAGGAAATCCACCCACTCATTCAGAGAAATAGGTAACATATTATTCCCCATCACTATACATCCTAAAATATCATTAAAAAGCCATGTATATGAAGATCAATATTTCATGCATGCAAGTTCAAACACATGGTCCATGTAGCATGTGCTAAAAGTGATTAAAGAATGGAATCTCGTCTTCGAAAGTTAAACCAATGTTGTGCATACATGTTTTTCTATGGTAGCCTATTTTTTGGGCCAGGCTCAAGGGTTGACTTAGTGAATCATGTGTGAAGGAATGGCACTGGGGACCTATGCAATAGCTGGATATGCTTCGACCACATGCATCGCATTAATAATTAGACCACCATGGCAACACATGTGTATGACCCAAGGTAGTTTCTCTTGCATGATTCTACCATCACAACACAAACTTAACGAATATAGTTCTCCTTACTCTTCCATTCCTGTCTTGTGTTCCTGTTTTGTATAAGAGTTCATGACTCTGGCAATATATGAGATAAAGGAAGAGGATACAAATACACAATCTCTTTTCTGGACAAATATGAACGAAGTGACGAAGAAGTGTGGCCACCTAAGTGTTGATTTTTTAGGATTCATGACAAGACAGCCACCAAGTGGAGGGCCATCTGCACAGTGTTGAATGGTGGACTGGACAACATAATGCAAGGAAGGGCGAGATCTTTCTTATTTCATTGGGAACAAAGTCTCCAAATACACACATCACAATATATGCATAAGAGTTTCCAAGATGAGTATAAGCACTTGTGTCGCATGTGCAGGTGTGTAGCCATGGAAGACAATGCAACAATGCAATATCAATTCATTCGAGGTTGGTGGACCTCAGGGAAAGTTGTGGATTGCAATATATCAACAATAGATTGTTGGCTCAGTTGGTGGCATATTAGATATCCATGTTGGAGGTGACACTTTGCCAGGTGTCTAATTCATAATAGTAGGATGTGATGTGTGATACATTTGTTTTCTCATGCTCCATACCCTCTCGTACTGTATTTTTGTCCAAGTGGTGGAGTACATTGCTCATATACCAACCACGGGCCTAGCAAAGCCAATGCATGCAAGCTGGTTGGTAGGAGAGGGATTCAAAGGATCCATCAGCTTGTATGATGCATGTGTTAGTGATTTGGCCAATGCTCTACTATAGAGCACAAAATGACATGTATTCATTGGTGGAAAGTTCCATGGTGCAAGACCCAATGTACAGAAGCTTTTGAGTTGACTACAACAAGGAATTAGCCCCACATCTCGAGCAACAATAAGGATGGTTGAGGAGGTGGCAAGAGGAACTAAATTCCATCAACATCCTGATTTTCGAGGGGACAATGTGACTGTAATGAAAAATGTAAGGGTAATGGGAAAATGGGATTATAAGAAGCCAACACCTCTCATAGGCCTAAGTATGTGGCCGAAACATACCTAGAAGAAAGGGCACAATAAAAATTAACTTTGAGGACCCTTTGCCTTCCAACCAATCAAGGGTAGTATCACCAAATTCTTCGAAGAAAATGGTGGTGAAGATAGTCTTTCATGACACTGTTTGGGCTATAAGAAGGATTCCAAGGCAATTCATTAGGGCCAAAAATGTTTCAAAAATGGCACTTTAAGAAAATGATTAAGTTACTAATTAGTTGAGGTTTTAAAATAATGAACCCTTCAAATTTGGCCATTCAGACATGATGTGCAATGTTAAGGATGGTTGGGAGCTAGAGAGGGAAAATGCAAAAAGCCAATAAAAAACATGATGCATGGGGTGCTTGCACCTTCGTTTTGGGGCATCATGGAGTGGTCCTAGCTCAAGAGGAGAAGCTGGCAATCAACATGGAATGCAGTGCCAATTCGTGTGGTTTTGTAATGATATTGTGGACCATACATGGAACATTTTTTCTTCCATTCATCACGCATTGCCCATACATGGACCATGTCACAAGAAAAATCATATTTGCCATGCAAACACATGTACTATGTGTACCTCCAAGTATTTTGGAATGGATGCAAATGCCAACATGTTTATGCACCAATCCATACTCACTAAAGAAAACTTGCACATTGTATTTGGAAGCAGAATAACTTTTCCAATACCACCTACACTGTGACCAACAATGCAATGGCAACAATACCTCTTAGCACAATTGCATTTTATTTTGTCAAGAAAGTATTGTACACAATTTAGTTGAATAGCTTTTGTCATAATTTGGACAAGGCGTTGGTGACCTTGTCTCTCTTAATTTGTCAAGCAACAGCACTCTTGCTAGTTAACCCAATATAAATGTACATTTGGATCACTTGTATGAATTGTCTTGTATCAAATTTGTTGGGGGGAGGGGTGGAAGGGAGAGAGGGGGAGGGGAGGGAGCTATCAACCCATTGCAATTAAAGCTCTAAAAACACAAAGTGGCCACACAAGCATTCACATTATGAGAGAGAGAGAGAGAGAGAGAATGTGTTTAAGATTTAAGAGAAGTATTTGTGACAACACATATCATAATCAATACATGTTGTAATCCTATGTGAGGCATTATTATACGTTGTGGACTAATTGTATGTATGAGAGAGAGAGAGAGGGAGGGAGACAAACATGGAGAGTGAGTGAGTGATTGAGATTTATATACATATATATGTGTGTGTGTGTGTGTGTGTTTATGTGTATATATATACATTAGGAGAAATATGGACTCTCTTTTTTGCTCCTTAAGGAGTGAATAAAGAAATATAGGCCTAACCAATGAGAGAGTTGGGATTCCATATTCATGTAATATGAATCTTCTAGCCGCATCTTAGCTCAAATCTTCCCTCAGTAATAAAATAAGGGGAAATATGGGAAATACAATGCTGACACTTCCTGAAAGTTTGTGACGAATTTTCATTTTCTTATTTTTTTACGTTTGACTTTTCATTTCTCCCCTTTTTAGTTTCCCCCTCTTTCTTAGGCGGAACTCAAATTTATCATATCTCTTTCCCCGCTTCTTCTTTCCTGATGAAATCTTACAGCCTCGTTGTTGCTTGCCCTATTTGTAACCCTATGAAATTTCATTTCCTCTACACAAACACAAAGTGAGTTTCACACGTTTTATGAGAGCAGAGCTTGTTCTACCAAAGCCCTAAGATTTTCTTCATAAAACTTTACAGGTATATTGTTCTCTTCCATGGATGTTCTATAGTAAAGTTTTATCTCGTTTGGACAAAACCTGTGTAAGTTATGTGCATTCTCTGACATGTAATTTCGTTTTTTTTGGTACTCTAGGAGTCTCTTACAGTCAAGAACAATGATCTTTTGAACACTCAACTTCTTCTTCAACATCTTACAGTTTCTTTGTAGACAAAGTTACAGATATGTTTTTTTGCTGCTCCATGGTTAAGTTTTATCTCGTTTGGACAAAATGTATGCAAGATATATGCATACTGAGTTTTCCTTTGTTTTTTTACTCCTAGAGTCTTTGAGGGCGGAGAACAATGCTTTTTTAAAAACTCAACTTCTTCAACATCTTTGGGCTTCTTTACAAAGAGAGCCACATGTATATTGCAACTTTTTTCTGTTGCTCCATGGTTAAGTTTCAACTCATTTGGACAAAGCCTATGTAAGCGATATGTATGCTTTGACTCGATATTTCTTTTGTTTTTGTACTCTAGGAGTTTGTCAGTGAAGGAACAATGGTCTTGTTATAAGTCAACTTCTTGTTCAACATATTTGGGCTTCTTTGTGAAAAGGATTGTAGTTACAATGTTTTTTTAAAATTGCTCCATTTAGATTTCATTTCATTTGGAGAGAACATTTGCAAATTATACACATGCTGATAGGTAACTTTTCTATTTGGTTATCATAGATGTCTTCACAGAGGAAAAACATCAGTAACATACTTGTAGTGGAGGTCTTCAATAGGAAAGATAGTGGCAGTAATTGGATTTGTGATAAGTACTATAAGTTGGATTGGATTTTGATGCACCCAAGTACTCAAGGGAGTTTCAAGGTTAGGCATAAGGATGTTGCAAACCCTAGAAAACATTGAAAATGTAGAATTTTAGAGTTCAGAAAAGTGTTCAATGGAACAAGTACAGTAACAGAAGTGTTGATCCAACATGTTTATATGCACAAACAAATATTTGTACATGAAAGAACTACATTGCAAATTATAAACAAAATAGTAAGTTTTTAAATTTTATCATTGTTTATTCTTTTGCATCAAAGTTGTTTTTAAAAATATTTGCAATGTTCTATTTCAATCTTGTTTTACTAACAGCTCTATATCCATCAACTTTGCATGAATGACAGAATGTGGAATGTTTGAGCGGTAAGATACATGTTTGGCATGAAGACACAGGTTCTTTGATCTATGATAATAACTTTGCAAGTCAACTTGCAACTCAAAATACCTTTTTTTATAATTCATTGTATGTAGTAGAAAGCTAGAGATTGTAGCATGTCCCATTGTCGCCACTATCTAGTGGTGAATGGTTGATTGGTAGCTTGGAGTTGTCAGGAGCATGTAAGTCCAAGATAAAATCTGACATCAATAGTGCTATGAAACCCACCACAAGCTCCAAAGATCTGCATCTTAGTCGGTTTATTCCATTCTCATTGTTTGCACATTTGTTTGGTTCATGTGGTGTTCTGAAGAAAACAAATATTACTTATCAATGCAAGTGTCCATCCGAGGAATGGAGGAGTCAGCTATTGGGTGAGTCTTAGCAAGTCAAAAGAACACATTTTGATGAGATGATTGAATGCAAGGTCAACCAATCTAATCTCATATTCAGGTAAATCTTTTTTACTACTTTGAATGCCTTGATTTAATTGGCATAGGTCTTCCTTAGATGAATTGTTGTGTTATTCGCATTTACTTACCATTATTTTTGTTTTTATCACGGGTATTTCATCGCTAGACAAACTCTCTGCATTCACTTTCATATAGAATATGGCAACTTTTGCGAGGGGAGTGGATCAGTTTGGATCAAGATACGTGAGATGAGACACATACAACTCTCATAGATGTGGTTATCTTGTGGGATGGTCATAATCCTTTTGTGGTCAACATAGAGAGCCATTGTCTCATTTCTTTTCTAAGACAAAAAATCCAATTAATGTCCAATGAGCCCCTCTGCAACTTCTATTTCAAGTTAGATAATAGAAAAGTTAGGATTCATAGTGAGCAATCCATGACATGTAAACAATGTGCTTCTCCACATATCCTTGAGATAGTGGAATCCTTGTATTTTTTTTAAAATAAAGAACAAATATAAACTTTTTCTAAACTTCTGAGTACTTTCAATTTAGATAATCTTAGTTTACTATGATCCAAGCATGCGATAATACATATTGTAATTAGTCAATCGTGCTGGTTAAAATCATAATTAAATTGCAGGATGGAGTTCTATAATCTATGCAATATTGTCTTTGCATAATGATATATTGTAGCTCATCTCTTCTACTTATTTCTTAAAATTAAATATTAAATAGAATCCAAGGGATTTTGAAGGTCTTTCCATTTTTTTTCTTAAAAATTTTCTATATTTTCTATAGTTGGACTTGAATATAGTCAACGATCCAAGTATATTCGAGGATATAATAATGTAGAATGAAGCATTTGTTTGTATGAGTAATTTTAATGGTTACTTTAAAGTATTGAAATAAAGAAACTAAGGTAAGAGTTTTAATTTGAAACTTTAGGGTTTAAAAAAACCTTTATTTAAAACCCTAGATACATAAAAGCTATAACTCCAAACTCATTTTCACTTTCATTCTCTACTTCCCTACACTTGTGCTCTCCTCCCTTCTCTCTTTGTGTGCCATGGCTACCACTCTCACCTTCGCCGTATGGATTAGCTCCACACACATAAGAGACCAGATATACTCTAGGTTTGTGCGATCTTGAGTCTAGAGAGCTCGCTTTCCGTCGTAGACCCTAGCTCTAGTATACTGGCATCATTTTGTGATGAGGCAAACCCTCTCACCTGCTCTATTCTGGACTCTGCTCTCAGATGGGTCCCCATAGATTTCTTATATAGTTTACGTGCTGGATCAAGCCATGAAAAGGTAATAAATTGATCCCTTGTGCATGTGGGACAACATCTCCATGCCAGAGCAGTGCCCACCTCCTCATCCTAGGACCACGCCACGATGGATCTCATTGAGCACGATGCAACATTTGCCATATATGTTTTGTGCACTAAGGTGCAAGAGGATAGTGAGGAAGACATCGACACACCCTCTTGGCCACAGCTAGAGTATTTCGAGAGGGAGCCCGAAGAGATCACACTCAATCTAAGAGTAGAGGTAGCACAAAGCTTAGCCATTGTGCACCCACCTCCTTGCCATGTTGAGATGCCGACAAGTAATGAGCCACCCCTTGCTTCTCTCCATGCTATCATCATCGAGGGGGTGGAATATTTACTTATGCAAGATGTACTAGAAATTTTGGAGCTAAGGGAAGAAGAGCTATATTGTATCATGGTGCGTGATGCACTTGATGATTTTATAGATTTTGATATACAAGATGCACCAGCACATGTCGATGAGGTGGCTTGACATGATGGCATAAGTGTCGATGACATCTTTGCCATTGTTGTGAGAATCCAAGAGTAGATTGAGAATTCAGCACCACAGTATGAGATCTTAGATGAGAAGTTTGGACGATTGCAAGAAAGCATTTTTTTGACCTTGACCTAACTACGCAATACCTTCCCAAGAGAAAGATAAGGGTGGCCTAATTGCACAAGCAAACCTGGATGCTCCATTACAGCAATTGATAGATGATTCAGAGAAGGTAATGTTATCGGATTTGCGCCAAAATTTACTAGTAGGGCCTCTAGGGCATCGGGAGTATGCACATCAAATTTTGGCGGGATTGAGCCCCTAGAGATGCCCTAGCCGAAGGCTCGCGTCTAGGGCCTGAATCTCCTCTGGGGGCCTGATCTCAGTAAAATTTGAGGTGCATAATTCCTAGCACATTGGGAGTACGCACATCAAATTTTGCCAGAATTTGGCCCCCAGAGCTACCATGGCCCAAGGTTCATGTCTGGGGGCCTGAATTTGGGGCCTACTAGTAAATTTTGACGCAAATCCGATGTATATACCTTTACCACACTCCATGCATAGTGAGTTTGACATAGTGAGTCTGACATTGAACTTGTGTGATGCAGGACATTGTCTATATAGATGAATTTTCATCTAGACAAGGTGGTCAATCTGGTAGCCAAGGAAGGGTGCAGGACTTGGCATTGAAGGAGTATATCGGCTAGCTTGTGAGTGACATTTTTGTATTCCATAAGACATTCTCTCCAGCTTTTTCTGAGAACATCTTGAAGTTGAGGGCACTATTGGGCCCTTCAAGACCATCCCAATGAACTCTAGCTTTGAGAAATTAGTGTTGCTTCGACATTCGAAGCTCCTCTACTTATTCTCTAGTATTAGGTATGGGCCACTTTTTTCCATGGTGGCTTGTGGCATGGTTGTTGGTGTTAAAGACCCCAATGTCATTAGGCAGGAACTTCTAGGGCAAATGTGTTGCTGCCTATGATCAAGAATAGCTCTAACCATGGGGAGTCTAGCTCAAAGAAGCCTAGGAGAGAGTAGATGTGCTTAATGCCAAATGATATCTCATCACCAATGTAATGTAATTTGTAATCTTCTCTTGAAGTAATGAAAACCGATATTTGTTGGATTTGTGTTCAATGTAGTTTGTCATATGTGTCATCTATTATTGTTTTTTACTTGAATATTAAGTTTATTTATTAGATTTATACGCAACATAATTTGTACCCTAAATTTAATACGTAGTGCTTTATCGAGTTCATGCGCAACATGTATTCGTTCGAACACAAAGACATAAATAAAACAAAAATAAGATGCGCCAAAAAATTTATATTCATATTCATAACATTTTACATGGGATCCATTACAACCAAGGTTTTACAAAATCTCTTTGGAAGCTACATTCCATATATGTTTTGGTAGTACACCCCTATCATTGTTGATCTATGCGAGGACTATCCTTCCATCGCCGAAAGAACATCACTATCTGCAAATCCCTATCCGGATGGTGACTCTCCTTGCATGTACTGCTACATAGACCGAGTCTCTGAACAAGTCGATGACGTAAGCTTTGGTAGCTTCCCATAGTGCAAGGAGGGCTTGGGCAGTCCAGCGATCGAGTTGTTGCAAGCGTGTTCCATCTGGGAAGTGCCTCCTACTGTTCTTAATGAGTATGCCATCCATAATCTCACGTACTAGTTTCTAGAATGGATCCTTTGGTATCAAAAGGTGTGTGGTCTTCTAGTAATGGTGGATCTCACGAAGAGCCGCTGTGCCTGGCTTCCATTGACGCTTGCGATGCTGGTGTGGTGATGGTGGTGGTGGTGGAGCTGGGGGAGGTGGCCTCTGCATAGAATTTCTAGCTCGGGGTCACTTGCTTGGTGCGTGCCATGTCTTCTAGGAGAGAAAAACCAAAACTCAAAAGTGAAATGTGTAAAATGAGATGAAACTTTAAACTTATAGCAAAACTTTCAAAAAACCCTTACACATGAATTAATATATCTAGGCTTTGGAAAAATATGACCAGTGATCCGATTGATGTGAAATTTTACATGTGGACTCCTCTAGGGTACATCAATTACCAAAAAAAAATTTGGCCTAATCAGAAATCTCTAGGACACTTATCCAGAGGTTGGTGTCTAGGGCCCTGAATCCCCAAATTCAGGGCCCTAGATACCAGCCTCCAGACAGGTGTCCCAGAGAATTCTGATGGGACCAAATTTTTAATATCCATGAGTTTTTATGATGCCTGGCATGTGGGTGAAGTTTCACTAGATTTTGATTTATAAAATTGACGGTTCAATCATTTTTTGAAAATGCATTAACTGGATTATACTTCACTGATAACAGAAAAACTCATCACCGCACCGAGTATGTGCAACTGCATATTAAATGTGTTGTCAACCAAACTATGTGAAATATTGGAAACTTAAAAATTCACAAAAAATAAGTCATGGGTCAAATGGAATATCACATATCGGAATAGGCAACTCAAAAAGTAAAATATAATGAATCCACATTAGCTTGTCAACCCAAAGGTGAGAGCTTCTAAGTTTTCATGGAAAAAGAAGGAAGATCCTAATTGCCATGTGGCTCAATTTGAGACACGATGGACAAAAAATGGATTCAATCATATGTATCGAGATCAAGTTAAGAAGCAATAGTTTATAGCAACTTTGCAAGGGAAAGACATGGACTAGTTTAGTAGTTATGGCATGGCAACATTTAATACATATGGTGAATTGAAGACTACATGTATAGGCAAGTTTAGGAAGGATAAAACTCCTAGAGACACCCCAAGAAATATTAAGAAATTTAAACAAAAAAATTATGTTGGTTGAAGATTATGCTTAGAATTTTAATAACATGTTTAATAGGTTGGATGTTGCAAATGCACCATCAGTGGAGATGCAAATTACTTATTTCATCAAGGGTCTGAGGGGTAAAATCAAGAATCCAACTGCAAATGTGGAGATTTGTCAGAATGATATAGATACTATATGATTAGGGCTACTACGAGGGTGGAGAGAAGGCTTGGTACCTCTCAATCCAAGACCCATAAATATGATGATTCCTCATATTCAGATTTAGACTCAAATTTTGATTCAAGATCAAAAAGTGATAGTGAGCACAAGGACAATGAGTCAAGTTCAGGATCGGAAGTTGAATTTAGTGATTAAGATGATAAAGAGTCCATCAAAAGGAAGCACAAGAAGAAGAAGAAGAAGAAGAAGAAATCAGGTTCATACAAGAGCAAGAAGAAGAAGACAAAGGAGAAAATCAAGAAGAAGATTGAGGATAGTAAATTGGATAAGAAGATAAAGGAGAAGCTAAAATACTTGGGACTTTCTAAAACTAGGAGGAAGGAAAAGTATTGTGAAATATGCCAGGGGAATGATCATGCAACCAAAACTTATTGGTACAATCCTGATGTCAGGATTGCATAGCAAGTACAAGTAATGCAACCTAGGCCAAGAGTTGTGCAACTAGTTGCAGTCAATCAAGTAATTGCTAACACAATGCCTCAAAGACCTTCTAGGGGACCTAAAGAATATCGACAAGACACAATGCCTCAAACTACTCAAATAGGAGCATGCCATTACTGTGGAGGTCAATGACATTTTATAATACCAAACTTTGAACTTTGGGGAAGGCATAGGTCTAAGAGGGGAATGCTAGTAGCAAGGACCCACAATGATGAAAGATGTGCAAGAGGGCCTCATCAACATCATCCACTTGCTCGAGTAGCAACAGTCGTGATAGAACCACCTAACCAAGATGGGCAAAGGCAACCTCCTAAAAAGACAGAGACTGCTAGTTACAAGAGTATTAATCAAGAGCAAGATCAAGGAAGGACAGAGGAGGTGTCAAGTAACACTAATGCTCTAAGTATGCATGTTCATTGTGATTGTTCTAACTATATTGAAGTAGAGGATTGTCCTGAAGAAGCTATTGTACTATTGGTTACAAGAAGCCAAGCTGCTTTGAAACTTGATTGGCAAGAATAGCAAAAAGAAGAAAAAGGCAACTAAACAAGTTAAGAAGCTACAAAAAATGGTAGAAAAAGTAGTACTTGAGGACTTTGATGATCAAGAGGGACAAGGTATCCTAAATCCTGATCAGCAAGATTAGTATCCTGAAGATAAGACTTTAGGAAAGTTTCAGGAAGGAGGCTAAAAAAAAGAACTATTTCAGGAACTAGCAAAATGCTCTTTGTAGTTAACCTTGGAGCGGATTTTAGATTTAATACATGGGTTCAAAGGTAAGTTGGTATTGAAGATTTGACACAAATAATAGGAAGTTCTTGAAGGCAAATCACTTTAGGATCAGGCACTTCCTGAATGCCAGGTAGTCATACCCACACAAATGGAACTTGTGGATGATCAAGTTCCAACTATTCAAGTTTAGTATGCAGGAAAGAAGCATGATGATGATCTTCTTGATGGGGGTTCAGGAGTTAATATACTTTTGAAACAAACATATTTGGCAAGCAAGTAGGAGAAATTTATACAAGCCCCATTCCAGGTTAGGATGGCAATCGAGAGGAGGTTATATCCATTGGGTATCCTTAGAAACTAGCAAATAAAGGTGGCTCACCTAAAGTATACATCCCTAGGGGTCTCAATGAGATCATGTTATCAACACTTAATAAGGTAATCCTAAAGAGTGCATCCAAATCTTTGGTGGC